>NC_046233.1:4436647-4755364 GCF_009819885.2 Catharus ustulatus | reverse complement strand
GCACTCATTGCTCCTCACTGACTTACTGTGCCACTGCAGAGTGCTTGCTGGCTTGGGGATTTGAATGCAATGGGGCAAGGATTAATGACCTCACCTTTTAAAAAAATGAAAAAGGGTAGAGCAAAGATAAAATACTCAAAATTGCTGGAGAAGCTTAGGACCAATTGAGAACTGAAAAGAAGAAATTTAGTTGTGCTGTTGCCCGAACTATTGCATGCTGAAATTAATAATGATATTATAATTCTAAAATGTAATAACAATAACAAGAGAATAATAAAAAATAGATAAGTGTGTGGAGCAAGGTGAAGGGCAGTTCAGAGTTGAGGAGGCAAGTTCTGTTCTCGTTGTACAGCATGGCTGCCATTACTTTCCTTTTTGCTTTTCCCAAAGCAAGAACCATTGTTCATTGCTAAGAAAGGTGAAATTTTTCACCTTTTTTTTTTTTTTTTTTTTCATATAATAGGAACAGTTCATGTAGCTGGAAAATACAGAATTTTTAACAGGTCACTTAAGTTGTCCTTTGAGTGTTGTGGTGATGTGTGTGCACGTGCCACAGAGGGATGTAGCCTTAATTTGGGTGAGCAGAGCCTCTGAGTCCTGCCTGTGTCACATCCTGAGCTGGCAGCAATGCCATAAGCATGCTGTTCCTCTGGTTCAGCTCCCCTGGGAGACGTGTGCAGACGCAGAAGATGTGCTGGATTTCAGCACTTGGGTGTCCTCAAATACCTTGCTGAGTCAGGGCCTCCGTGGGAAACATTCCCATCATGGGAGTCACTCTGGGGAGTGTGGGAAGAGAAGCTGCACAGGTGCAGAGGTGAAGCTCAGTCCCAGCCTTGTGTTTTGGCATCCACAACCTCTTCTTGCTCCTTGGGATGGGGGTAATGGTTGGTGTGATAACAGCCATCAGGCTTCCTGTGCAGATATTTCACAGCCTGAAAGGTTGGGATTGAATGATTTTAATTCTAATTACCTCATTCACATGCACAGCATGTATTTTTCCTACAGAGTCCGAAGCGAGAGCGTTGGCTAAGGAGAGGCAAAAGAAAGACAATCACAACTTGAGTAAGTTTTGGTTCCTCACATTTTGCACCAATTCTTGGAATCATTTTGGGCATTGAGTGTTCAAATACTGCTGGTTTAAATCTGGATGAGGTACTGCATGTAATATAAAGCACTAGATCATTGTGTTATGCCCATAAATCAAATATCTCAAATTTTTGTAAAATGTGTCCTTGAATTTACTATTGAATTTTAAATCTATTTTTATTTATTTTCAATAAACCAAGTGAATGAGTGGTTTTTATCAATGGAATTGCTGGATTCAACATGTGCATTGCTTTTAACAAATCCACCTTGCACAATTTTGCTTTTTTAATTTTAATTTTTTAAAATATTAGATATGTGGTCAGTTTGTGTCCTTAAACAGCTGTGTGGGTCCTCAGAATGGCAATTTCATAAATTTTATTTTTGAAAGGAACTCATCTTTCCAAATTGAAAAAAAAAGGCATTTTAAAATATTGAGTATCTTATAATTTAAAGGATCCATAACTTAACTTTTTAGTAGTAGAAAAAAGGAACTGTTTCATGCCACGAACCACTCAGAAGCCTTTTCCATAGCATGAAAAGGTGATGCAGGAAAATTGATATTTAAGTTGGACTTTTGGATGCTCAAAGTGTTGCACATGAAGGACTGCTTTAAAGAAGAGACTGTGCCTTTTGTCCCTTTTTCTGTCTTGGGAATTTTCTTGAACATCTAAATATTTGTCTCTTAATTTGTCTGTGATGCTTACCCCTAGAAAAATGTTTGTGTCTCAGTCATTCTGATTTTTAGTCTCAGATTCTGCAACTTCAGCAGTCCCAAAATTTACAGTACAGACAGAACTTCTGTCTTAGTGTGTCCATGTGTAGGAGAAAAAAATAAATCATGACTGAATTTTAAGCTTCAGGCAAACATTTCAGTGGTGCTTAAAGAAACCTTTGATAAAACACTTGAAAAGTTGTAATTAAGTGGGAATATTACTTGTAACACTCGTGCTGTTTTTCCTGAAGTTGAACGAAGAAGAAGATTTAATATTAATGATCGTATAAAAGAACTGGGCACCTTGATACCCAAGTCAAATGACCCGTAAGTACAACATGCCCAGGGAGATGTGGGAGGGAGGAGGGAAAATAATCCCAGGGGAGAACAAGAAGTTAAACACCCCCCAAAATTCCTGTTTTCTACCTGCTCTTAGCACTCTGATGGCAGAAATACCTGAAAGGTTCCATTATATTTTTGGAAGATTTTTTTGAGAGTTCATTTTTCCCCATTGGAACCTGATTGTGTTTGTGTTAATTTGATGATTTTTGTCTCAAACTGGGCTTGGTGTTGGGAGTAACTGACTGCCTTACTAGAGGCAGAGGATAGGAAGCCTTATGCTGGTCTGGCTGCTTAGATGGTTGCATGTCTTGCTAAGTGATTATTTTAATTAATTAGATGTTACAGCTTGGCAAGACAGGACTGGCCCCTGTTTCAGTGAAAATGGAAGGGCATTTATCTGGGAAGCCATCACATTCCCCTTGTCTCCAAGAGAAAAAATGAAGGAAAAAAAGGAGTGTAACTCTGTGCTTGCTCAGTGATAATTTATCAGTGTTTGTTGTAATTTCCCAGATATTCTTTACAAGAATTCTACAATGATTTTACTGCTTCTAGCTTGTATTTACACTTTCCCAATGCTGATTCAGTAGCAAGGAACCTTCATTGCTCTGGAGTTTGAAAGTCCACTTAAATCTGAATCAATGTCCCGTGATGATTTTGGGGAGATGTTCCAGTATTTTGAGGCACATCTGCTCTGTACCTTAGTACCAACATGCAGGACAGGTGCATCTTTGCACTGACATTCTGCAGTAAGAGGTTTTTTGGAGAAAGTAAGATGATGTGAGGAGATGGTGATGCAGCAACCTCTCTCTCTCTGCTTCCCAAGGGCTGTGCTCCAGCCCCCTCTAGTGCGCTGCAAACACCTTCTGTATTCACAAACTTGGAATAAATAGCAGCTGGGTGTTATGTGTGGATAGGTGCAGTCACAGGTACAGGTATGAAGGGAACAGCTGTGATCAGAGCCTTACCTTGTCCCTTTGTGTTGCTGTGAAGTGACATGCGCTGGAACAAGGGGACGATCCTGAAGGCGTCGGTGGATTACATCCGCAAGCTGCAGAGGGAGCAGCAGCGCACCAAGGAGCTGGAGAACAGGCAGAAGAAGCTGGAACATGCCAACAGGCACCTGCTGCTCAGAATACAGGTTTGCTGAGAAATGAGCTGCCAAAACTCTCGGTGTTGCAGTGTGTGATTGCAAATAGTTGTGACTTGTGGGGTGCGGGTTAGAAGGAGCCAGTGTTTAAAAACAGTGGGCAGTGCTGAGATGCCTGCAGAGATTTTTCCAGAAAAAGCCAAAGATATCTTAGTTAAAAAAAAAAAAGAATCCTAACACTCTAGTAAAAGCACTTCTGAGAGGTCTGGTTTTGTTCTACCATGGCCAGCACTAGTTCCAAACCATCAGAAAGATTTATATGGTAATACATTCTTCTGTTTGCCAGGCCTAAGGC
Organism: Catharus ustulatus; assembly: GCF_009819885.2. NCBI lineage: Eukaryota > Metazoa > Chordata > Aves > Passeriformes > Turdidae > Catharus > Catharus ustulatus. Next base: position 4,751,782 of record NC_046233.1, on the reverse strand, counting down.
ATTGGGACTTCATGTGTCATGTAGTTGTTGATAGTCATGAAATCAAGTTCAGCTGTTTGGGAGTCTTCCCTGCTGCTCGAAGTCTGTAGGACTGTACAACAGTTCTCCTCAGCACTGAAAAGCAGTAGGTGGCATGAATATGTCTTCTCTGTGGGTTGTTGCCTTGTTAGATTCACCCAGGTTCCCAGTGTTCTGAGCTACACAAATTTAAGGGTGAAAACTCCATTTCTCTAATTCCTTTGTCTTCACCTCAAGCTGGATAGGAAACCTTAACCTTGAAGCCAACATGTTTTTTTTCTGGATAGCCACCCTTGTCCATAGCAGGGTAATTAAAGAATTGGGTGTAAGAACACCTAACACAGAGATATCACAGATATCCTCGTGTTGCTGCTCCCCTGCAGCACAAACAGCTGAGCTCTGCATGCAGCTGTGCCCTGCCAGGAGACCCCTCAACAGCCTAGCTAATCCACCAGGGAGATAATGAAGCTGCAAATACCTGAGAGTCAAGTGTGGAAATAAACAGCTTTAAAATAGAACAGGCCAAGCTGAGCCCCAGCGCAGTTTTGTACTTGGTTGAGCAATCTGTGCTAGAATGAGATGATAAAAACACACAAGCCTTTTGCAGAGCGGCATCAAGCTGTGGTGTTTCAAAGCTAAATGAGATCACTTTTCAAACATCTTTCATCTTGCTTAGTGTTACCCATCTGCTCTGGCTCCTTCAATCAAAATACCATAAAACCCAGACCCTTGAATAACAGGCAATACATCTGGCAGCAAATAACCTCAAGAGTGTATTTTCCCTTTTTGTGTTGATTCTGATTAAGCATGGAATAAGGAACTCCTGATTCTGGCACGTTAACTGATGGAAGAAGTGCTTGCTCATTCCACCTTTCCCTCTCATCTTGCAGTGTGCCATTACAAGCTTGTTTTAGCCTGGAAATGATGGAAAAGAGCAATAATCAGCCTCAGTGACAGGAATATCCAGAAACTGCACAATCTCAACAGAGATTGTGATTGCCTAATATAATATAGAAGTAGAAACAAAACATCTCTTCTACTGATGTATTTGTGAGAGAGCATTTCTGTATGATTAAATGTGAAGGTGGGAATCTAAATTTTCTGTGGAAATTTGAAGAATCCTGGCTCTGTGTGAAGTCTGAAACCTTCCTGTGACTTCCTTGTGATTTTTCTGCACAGGAATAGTGTTGTTGCTCAGTTTTGATTGACCTCTTGCAGCTCTGCCAGACTTGCAGAGTGAGAAATGTCCCCTCCAGAGTCTCAGCAGGGATTGATAAGGATCACATAGACATGCTGTGCCTTCACATACGACTTTTTAAAAATTGCTAAACACATGCTTCTGCTGCTACTTTTTTTTTTTTTTTTCCCTATTTTTAAATGCTTTCCTCACCCTACCTGATGCCAAACCTGCCTATCCTGGCACTGGTTTGAGAAGAAGCCTGAGGGGAACATGTCTGTGCTGCAGGGTACTGGGTTTTGGCTCTGGTGTAGGTGCTGAGGAGGAGTGTGAAGGGCATGTGTGGGGTGGTGTTCACCCACCTCTTCAAGACTCTGCTGTTCAGGTGAAAATCTGCAGGGCTGGAGTGTGCAAGGTACAAGCACTTGTCACTATGGGAAAGAGAGGAAATGTGCACAGGAGGAGGAAACTGGAAGCTACAAGACGAGCAGATTTTAATTCCAGATTTTGGTTTAATTTACCCCTTTTTGTCCTTCCCAGGAACTCGAGATGCAAGCCCGGGCACACGGACTGTCCCTTGTCCCATCTACAGGCCTTTGCTCCCCTGACATGGTCAACAGGGTCATCAAACAGGAGCCTGTGCTGGACAACTGCAGCCAAGACATGATGCCACACCACACAGACCTGTCCTGCACCACCACCCTGGACCTCACCGACGGCACCATCAGCTTCAGCGACAACCTGGGCAATGTGACTGAGCCAGCCGGCACCTACGGGGTTCCTGCCAAAATGGGATCCAAACTGGAAGATATCCTGATGGACGATACCCTGTCCCCCGTGGGAGTGACTGACCCCCTGCTCTCCTCCGTGTCTCCTGGCGCCTCAAAGACGAGTAGCAGGCGGAGCAGCGTGAGCATGGAGGACACTGACCATGCCTGTTAGCACCTGTTGGCACACCTTTCATAAACTGCTTTGGTTCTTGATCAGTAGATGAAATAATTTACCTTTTGTAGAATTTTTTTGATTTTTTTTTTTTTCTCCCATTGTGCTTCATCAGTGTGTGTGCGTGTGTGTATATATTATATATATAGGATTTTTTTTAGCATTTTTGTGAAGAAACTTGTATATTCTATTTTAAAACTACCAATGCCTCCAATATATTGTACAGCATATGTACAGAATCTGTGAACTGGATTCGCCAAGAACTTTGAACTGGTCAAATCTACTCAAAGCAATAGAATTACAGATGAAGAGTCTGTTTCTACAGGGGGGGAGGGGGCAACTGTAGGATTGTAAATGCAACCTATTTACTTGGAAACAAAATGTAAAGTTTAAGAATGTAAAGAAACAACAACAACAAAAAGTCCAATTTGTAATTGTATTAATTGAATAGTGCTGCCTTAAAGATACAGTGTCCTTCAAATGTTGGTCTTACATGACAAGTGTTTAGGGAAAGTACCCACCCGACTTCACTCAGAAAAAAAACTGAAACCAAGTGTTAAGACATCCTGATTGTGTTGATTGTGATATAAAATGCTGTTTGAAACTGCAGGGAGATGTGAGTGTCTCAGAGTGTTGTTTAATTTTACTCTGAGCTGATTTGGGTTTTCCTTTTGATCACGGTTCAAGTTTTTCCTATTAAATTTTTATTTTGTTTTGTGACACACATCGATGGGTTTGTCAATGGCAAACCAAGCAGGAGCACTGTAAGTTGGGATATACACCCTTTGGACAAAAAAAAAATTATGCATATTATCAGCTGGGCACATTATGTTGTACATATCTAATTGGCTTTATTTTTTTTTAAATTGCATTGTACAGTTTCTTTTGATTTGCATGGATTCCTTAGTTATCCTCAACTTTTTGTTTTAAATTTATTTGTATTTCATTTGTAAGATTTTTGCCTCTTAATATTGCAGCGATTTTTTGACATTTTTAAAACTCATTGGAAGTTTTCTGCGTTCTTTGTAAACACTTGAAAGGAAGCTTTTATGCAGGGTTCTGTGTTTTAAGAGAGATTTTGAGAATATTTTGTATATTACAGTCTCACTTTGAAAATGTTTTTAAACGCATTTAAGGTAGAGTAAAAATTTAGATTAGGTAATAAAACAACTCTGTAGAGAAACTGAACTTACATATTTATTTTTAGTGATACAGAAAAAAAGTAGTAATATGCTTGGAAACATAACTATGTAGTTAATATACCCGTTAGAGCAATTCGTGTTCTATTTCAGCACTGGGGCTGACATAAGAGAAAAAAAAAAACAACAAAAAAAAAAAGAGTAAATTACTGTATCTGCAAATAACTGTTACTTGATAACAATGTTATTAATTTTTAACATGCAACCATGTTGTAAAAGTAGTTCGGTGCATTATCTACTCAAGTGTAGTCCTATGCAATAACGGTAGTTTTCCTTGTATTATATCCAGCCTAGGTGTTCCACGGAGGTGACAGGTGGTGTTCCGAGCTAGACGGAGGGAATGGAATTCTCCACAGCAGCCTACAGCTGACTGGCAGGCATAGCTCGTTCAGAATGAAGTGCCTTAAACTCTAGTTGTAGTCTTCCTCGACTAGCACTGACTGAAGTGTGGCATAGACAGAGCTTTAGGGTGGTGGTGTATAGGGCGTTGAGGTGTAGCATGGTGCCTACGGATAGAAAACCAGAGCTTCCCTTTCTCCTTTGTGCTACACTGGAAATTACATAGGATGAGTGCAACGGTGAGTAACTTGAGTGCCAGTTTGGCCAGCTTTCCAAGGAAACCTTGGGCTCAGCAGGCAGTGTTCAGAAACCAAATGTGAACTGGGTAGGACGGGGTGGCCGGGGATTGTGATGGGAGTTCCCACAACTGAGCCCTGTCCCAGACATTTCCCCAGGGGAGGGCTCCTGTGTCCCCTGCCTGGCCCCTGGCTCCCAGCACAGGGGGGCTCAGTGGGGCTGTGGAACTCGGGCTCTGTGTTCCTGTCACTCTTCCCGTGGCTGTGTCCAGCCCTCCCTTCCCGCTTGAGCCGCCAGCAACGTGTTAGCATTGATGCAACCACAGGGTTGTGGCTTCTTTTTCTTTCTTTTATAGTTTTTGAAGGAGGAGCTGGAGTTGGGTTGTAATGATGCCTCTCCCCCTCACCCCAGACAGCTTTTGGGAATATTTCCTAGGGTAGAGAAGCTCTGGCCCAGGCAGGACCCAGGAGGCTGCAGGATGTGCTGTGCTCACCATGGTCCTGGGGCAGGAAATGCCCCCAGTCCTGCAAGGCAGCTGTGCCATAGCTCCAAGGCAGCTGTGGGGGTACAGACTTCTGGTGCTGCTGTTCGGCTGGGGTGACAGGTAGGAAAATCAGGGCTGTAGGAAATGCTTGTAGTTATAACACAGGGTTGTGTTGCCCTTCCCCAGAAGATGGGACAGCTCTACAGTGTTGGCACAACAAATCAGGGTGTGCATGCTGGAGTGTAGTAACTGAGAACCACTGAATGTATTGAATGAGGCTTTTGGTTTGGTGCCTGCCCTGGGCATTCAGAAATTCAAGTCTAGACTGTGGTATATGAATATTTTTCAAGCTTATGTGAAACCACTGGTACTCACTGACAACCATGACTTCTGATTTTTGGCTACATGCTGTGGAGGTGAGTTAGGATTCAAGGCCAACCATTCCATCAAGAGCTGGATTCCTCGGCAGAAGTCTCTGTGGCCGCAGCAGCTGTGTTGTGTGCTCCTATACTTTGTGTTTTCTGGGGTAACACATAACTTGGCCATGCCCTGCTCACTCTTCCCCCCGTGTTTCCTTAGGTTACAGCCCTCCTCTGAGCCTGCCACCCTTGGAATGGTGGCACTGCCCTGGGGACACCTCTAGGGGACACAGACCCCCAGTGGGTGCTGGGGGTGCCTTTGCCAGCTTGAGCATGGTGGAGAGCATGGCTGTGACATTTAGGGGTTGGTGGCAGAGGACAGAGGCAGCAGCCACAGGCAGGGGTTGGCATGGACTGGTAGAGTGAGATGGACACAGGTTGTTGCCCAGTCTGGTGACGTGTGTGACGCTGGGCAGCAGTGGCTTCCCTGAGCAGGGGGATGGGGAACCGACCAATTCTCGCTTTGCCAAAGCCATGCAACAGGCAGGGGCGTGCAGAGTACCATGAAGTTCTTCCTTACTGCTTTTGGCCTATAAAGCAATATTTAACTCTTACAACCTGTAAAAGCAAAAAGAAGGTACATAAGGAAAGCACAAAGCACAAAATAATGCACTTACATTTATGTTGTTTGACATAAAATGCACTGGGGGGGGAAGCTGATGTTGATAATAGTATAAATACCTATATTTCTTGAAAAAGTGACATTAATTACTGCCTCTTGCTATGATGCTTGGTACTGTAATGTTGATATTCATCTGCTGTTGACTGCAGCAATAATTTGTGTATGGTCCATAGCACTGTAAATTATGGATCAATATTAATGTATCCAATGAAATAATTTGAACTGTTGTTCTTGATAGATGGATTAAAGCATTTGGTTTTTCACATACATCTGTGTAAGTCACTCGTTTTCCATGTGAGTGGATCTTGTTTTCCTGTGTATTTGAAGTCCCTGCAGTGCTTCTGTGTCTGTGACTTGGCCATGGATGTGTCCGTGTCCCTGTCCCTGAGCTGGTGTTGGTTGGCATCCTTGGTTCCACCAGAGCTGTCCAGTTGTGTTTGTGTGGCAGTCACACAGGGGAATGAAGCTTCAGACCCCACCTGGGCTTTGCAAACACATGCCAAAGTGGAAGGACCCAGAGCTTATGCTCCAGAGATAAGGAATAAAACAGGAAAATGAATAAAAGTAAGGAATAAAATGTGGAAAAACATCATTGCCTTTCTCCCCTCCCATGGGCTCTTGACATTTGCCTCCCACCTTTCCTGCCCCTTGCAGCTCATCAGGTGCCCTGTGAGGTCGTGGGCTCCCCCTTTGCCCTGCTGTCACTCCTGCAAGGTCACTTGTCCCCAGCAGTCCTGCACAGGAGCACCTCACCCCCTCCTCCAGCACACCTGTGCATGGCAGCATCCCTGTCCCCTCTGCTCACTCCTCCCAAACCTCTCAGCCAGCATGCAAACAGCTGCTCCTGGCTTCTGCTGCTGAGGAACCAGCTGCAGTCTTGTTGTGTCTTCCCATCTTCATTATTTCTCCCTGTCTCTGTTGCTTTCATCCCTTCTGGTCTTTTTATTCAAACACCTTTTACTTTCTGTGCTCACAGCATTGGGTGAACCTCAATGTGGACCTTGCTGCAGCAGCATTGGGGATTATTGAGTGTTGTCTCTGGGGGCTTGACCCCTGAGTATAAACAGAAGTATTTAATTTGACCAGTGTCTTGAAAGTTTTATACCTGTTAGAGTAGAAAATACCTAATTCAGTGGGATTTAAAATTACTAGCTCAATTTAAAAACCAACCCAACAAAAAATGTCTGGCTCTACTAGGACTGCAGCTGAACAACCCTACTCCCTCATTGTAGAAGATACTTGAGTAAAAACTCATGTTTCCAGCAGGTTTTGTAATGTAATTTCTTTAGAAATTAAGCATAGGATGTAGTAGTACTGCATTTGAAAAATCTCTTTATTAGCAGCCTAGGATATAATTGCTATTTTGAGTTCTTAGATGTATTTTGACTTTGCTTTTGGTGGTCTGTTTTTTTTATGGCCAGCTTGGAGTGAATTTCTTGCTGTGGGTGGCAGCACCCATGGATGGGTTTTGGATGGGTTGGGGAACCCAGGAGGAGCAGGAACACCATCATGGGGATATTTGCTGTATCTTCAATCCTTCCAATACTACTGTATCTTCCTGCTCTGGTCAGCAGGAAGGGCCAGGGCATAACAATATTTATATGCAGGCACTAGCTCTGTGTCAATAAAGAGTTGGTGGCAGCTCTGCTTAGAAACCTTTTCACTTGCATTGGACTAGGCTGAAAAATTCAGTGCAGGGTTAGGAAGTGGATTTGAACAGTAAGTTCAGCTGTGCCTGGCGTGGAATTTTGCTGGGAATCCCTGTGGCCAGGCTGGAGGATGCTGCAGGGCTCGGCTGTGTGGTGTGGTGGCACAGCAGGACACTGCCCCTGTGTCACCTCATTGTGCTTTCCCTCCCTGCAGACCTGGGAGCACAGCAGGTGACAGCTCTGCCTCGGTGGGTTCAGCAGTGCTGCTCCTTTTGCTCTCAGTCTGGGGTGCTCCCAGCACTGAAAGTTGTCCTACACTGTTGCTCCAGCTCCTCTGAAATATACTTGTTTAAAATTGCAGGGGAATGGCTTGAAAAAGTGTTCCTGAGTTATTAAAATCAATGAGGCTTGACAGGATGCTGCCTCACAAGTCAGATGTGTGTGCACTGAGCAATGCTGTTGTCTTTGCCTGTGACCTGAGGCTCACCCTTCCTTGAAACTGCTCCTTTCCCAGCTCAGTTCTTGGGGCTGATGCTCTTAGCAGGAGCTGTGCTCTGGCATCACAGAGGGAAGTGATGATTCCTGTGACAGACCCCGTTGTGTTAGTGCTCTGCAAGAGCTGTGCAAGGAAAGGAGAAGGCTGCTATGGTCAGCAGGAAGGGCCAGGGCATAAAAATATTTAAATGCAATATTTATGTGCAAAGCATGTAAATATCGATTGTTTATATATATTGTTGATGTACATGCTGAGGATGCTGCCTCAAAGCAGGGTTTGGTGGATGGGGCACAGGGCTCTGAGGGCTCTGGTCCTGCTCAAACACTTTGCCTGCTCTCTTGCTGTTCAGCAGCGCCTCTCCAGAGCTCCCTGCTCCCTCTGCCTTTCCTCCTGTGTGCCTGTGACAGCAGCAGGAATTAGACTTGAATTAAAAGAGTGGGGAACAGCACACTCTTGTGGGGCTGTGTCCTTTCCAGCACAGACCCGCTGGGTGTGGGTTCCTGCACTCCATCCTAATCCAGCAAACCCCCCCTGCTCCAAGGGGGTTGTGATTCAGTGATTTCATCATTTACAGGTTGTTCTCTCTGAGTGTGATGTGTAATTCACAGCAGAGGTATCAGCTCCAGGCAGGCTCAGAGCAGGGGAGCAGGTGCTGTGTTGTGCTCAGCAGGCATTGCTCTCCTGTTCAACACTGTTTCTTCAGCCACTTCAGACACATTTAACCAAAATCTTTTAATGTCTGCAAGACCTTTGGTGTGATTGTCATTTTACACTGAGTACACTGAATGCTACTCTTCCCTGGACATGAGTGATTGCTGCTTAGAAGCTCCTTTGTGCATTCCAGAACCACAGAATCATAGGCTGGTTTGGGTTGGGACTTTATTTATATTTATCTTCTTTTTTCCCTGCTGAAAAGCAGTTTATAGAGCAAGTTGCTGCAAAAAAATTACTTCAGCACTTGTAAATAATAAAATAATTTCTTATTCTCTGACCACTAAAGTAATTTTGTGCAAACAAATCCATAAAGAACTTACATTTCAAGGACCCAGCTGGGACTTGCTGCTTTTCTCTTTGGAGTAATGCATCATAAGAGAATAAGCAGAGATCTTAGGTCTAATATAATAGTTCTGTTTGAAAAAGTAGGAACTAAATCAAAGCTGAATAAATGGAAAAGAATTAAATTCATGCTAGACATTAAAAAAAAATGCACCTCAAACAATGAGGGGTATTTTAAAAAGTCACTGTTTTATTAATAATACTTTCCACCCCTTTCCCTTGATCTTTTGATGACAAGCCTGGCAGAGGCACTTTTTATCAGACACTGAAGCAATTTTGCTGCTGTCATGTGCCTTTCTTGATACACACATATTAGTCACGCAGCCGTTTTATGTTCTTTAGCATATTTTAATATATAATTAAAAATGTGCCTGTCTGCTACCAAGCAACCAAGCACGTCAGGGGCTGATTGTGTTCTGTCACCCACAGCAGAGGGGAGGGTAAAAAATAATAATAATCATGTGTTCACTTTTCAGTCCTAATTGTGCTTCAGCTCCTTGGATGTGTTGTCACAGACACAACCCCTGGCTCCTGAAGCAGAGTCAGCATGGGGAATGGCTGGTAGGTGGCCCTGAGCCAGGTCACTGTCACCAGTCACACACCAGTCCTGGGTGTGTGTGGTTTTGTGACTCTTTTTAGTTCACTTTGACCCTGCTGAGCTGTACCTTGGCTTTTTGGAAATGGAGGGCCAAAAGTCTTTGGGCTGCTGAGTCTCCCCCTGGATATTTAAAATGAACAACTCAGGTTGATGTTTGTATTGCACTCCTCCACAGAGGTAGATGGGAGGAGGACACTGCTGCAGGACACTGACTTGGGCAGGCAATAATCCTGTGCTTCATTCATTTCTAGATTATCTCATGTGAAAAATGGCCCAAGCACAACAATTAATTGCTCCCTGCACCTTTGCCCCTCAGACTGCTCTCTCTGGGGCTCTCTCATGCTCCCAAAACCAGAATGGGTCACAGACTGTTTCAGGTTGGAAGAGACCACAGTGGGTCATCTGGTCCAACCTCCCCACTCCATCAGGATCATCCCAGAGCACAGGATTGTGTCCAGACAGCTCTGAATGTCCCCAGTGAGGGACACCCCACAGCCTCTCTGGGCAATCTGTTCCAGTGCACAACAAAAAAGTTCTTCCTCAAATGTAGATGGAACTTTCTGTGCATCAATTTCTGCCTGTCCTCTTGTCCTGTTGCTGGGCACCACTGAGCAGAGCCTGCTCCATCCTTTGACTTCTTCCTTCAGACACTCATGGGCTCTCACCTGCTCTCCTGTTGCCTGTCCCTGTTTGTTCTAGCAAAGCTGGTGCTGCTGGTGGATCCCTGAGAGAAGCAGGGATGCTCTCCCCACACAGTGGCTGCTGTCAGAAACCCACTGAATGAGCCTGTGTTTGATGGTCTGGAAAAAGGAGATAAATTCACTGATATCCTCAGCCCCGGGCTTATTTAGCTCTGGGAATTTTGGGTTTATTTCTAACGAGGATGTGCTCTGGAGCTCCTTGATAAAGCTCACACCCTCTGTGTGAAGCCCTGTCCTGTAACTGGAGGGATGCATTGCTCTGGAGAAAGCTGAGCAGGGCTTTCTGTGTAGTTTTAAACACCTCCTCTCCAGGCTCAAGAGGAAAAGGGATTTATTGTCAGCTCTATACCACACTTCTCCAGTTTCTGTCTCTCAAGCACATGCAAAAGGTATTCAGGCACACACTGTGGGCAGCAATGCAATCATTAGTTCAAACATTGTTCAATTTCAGTAGCTTTTATTACTTTAGCAAAACAGAAGCCAGCACATCAGCACAAGCTGGTGTGGGAAAAAAACACCAGGCAAAAAACCAAATAATGTTGTAAATAATTCAAAGGCTGTTTGTTGATTGCAATTCCTTTGATTGGACCTCCAGGGAGAAGGATGGCATTACTTTTGCATTTTTCACCACCAGCATCCATTATATAATCTGCTCTGAGTCTGCCAGGATCCTGAGACATGACACTGTGGCTGCTTGAAGATGATGAACTTGCTTGGAGCCCTCTGATTTCTCTTTTTTTCCCCAGCTGGCCTTACCTAACCAGGAAAGGCTGAGATGGGAAAGGAGACAGAGTCTGACAGGAGCCCTGTGGCAGTTGTGGGGACACCAGGGGGTTCTGCCAGATTGCCAGGAGCCCAACTTTGTTCTTAGGCAGCAGTGCCCTGTTTGTCACACTGGTGGCTTGCAGAGGTCACGAAGTGAAACCACCACAAACGTTTGGGCAGCAAGAGGAGACTTGCCAGCATGTCTCAAGTATCTTTGTCCCAAGACAAAGGGCTGCCACACTGCCCAGAGACAGCCCCCATGTGCTTCCCAGCAGTGATATTTACTGATCTGTGACTTGTGGTGGTGCCTCATTCCCTTACACTGGGTGCAAAGGCTGGCAGATGAGCTTCTGTGTTTTGCTCTTTTGAGTGAGAGAAAACAAGAGGAACACCAAGAAGAAAAAATTGGCCAGTGGAGGTAATGACCTACTTGAAATATTTTTTGAAGCACAGAAATTTTGCATGGTGCCACACCATGGTCTACGAGTCAGCTACACCTGCTTGTGCCAGGGGTCCAAGCACAAGCAGGGTGGGACACCAGTGACAAGGGCCATGGCAGTCACCAGCTTGGATTAACTAAATAAATGAATAATCCTGCTCACTTTCCCTGAAATAAGGCTGTTTTCTATGGGCTACACTACAGGTACTCGATGGTTTCACTTCTTCAGCAATAATGGATTCCCTTTCAAACAAAGCAATTGGAAAAGGTAAATCACGTCAGGTGCCAATATTCTGCTTGTTCCATGCAGCTCTGGGGTGGGTGCAGTTTCACGGGTACTTGTGGATTGATCTTGTTCAGAATTCAGTTCTGCCCACTACCTTACAGCGGCAAACAGTGCAGTTGTGGGGCAGGATCATCACCTTGGGCTGGCAGCTCTTCCTCCAGCACTGTCTGGCAGTCCTTGACCCACAGCTTGTATGCTCTTTCCAGGGTCTCTTCACTGGTGTCATTGAATATGTCTGGAAAATAAGAGTTGTGGTTAATAGGACATCCAGAGGAGATTTTCCTGCCTGCACACACTGACTGTGGCAGAGTCTCTCCAGTTTGTGAGAGCCTTTTATCCTGTGTGGAGAGACTGAGCTTCATGGAAATGGTGTGAAAAGGAGAGATACCAGATATCACAACCTGGTGCCATTGCTTCTGTGCTAGGGGCTGGTTGTCTTTTATTTTTAAATCTTATGAGTATTTAATCCCTGATATTCAACAGATATTATTTTGCTTACAAGCATTAGTTCTAGGCACAGTAAAAAATTAAATTCCTTTTGCCAAGGATTATTTAACAAATCTTTTCAAATATAGCAGAGGAATTATTTTTCTCTTTTCCTCTTTCTGGTCTGTCTTCCAGAGAAATGCACCTCCCTTTGCAAGGTGGATTTGTTAATCACAATGCAATTAATTAGACCTCAGTCCTTAATGGAGTTCTGGGGCTTGCACACAGGAGGGATCCCGTCTCTCGATGGGCTTACCAAGATGTGAAAAAGAGCCCAAGAAATGCACAAACACAACCCCAGAGCCCATTTCCCAGGCTGTCAGTGCCCGCCCGTGCTCCCTGGGGTCCCTGGGCGGTACCTGCCACGCCGAGCCCGGTGGGCAGGGGCATCCGTGGCTGTCCCCCGCTGTGCTTGAGGCGCTCCTGCAGGGCTCTCTGGATGAGGGCCCAGCTGCAGCCGCTGTGCCAGACCGGCAGCTCCAGGCCCCTCATGCACTGCAGGATCTGCTCCTTCTCCTGGGCGTCCAGGAGCCCGCGCGCGTGCGCCACGTACGTCATGAACGCCATGTCGATGTTCACGGCCTCCCCGTGCATCAGCGACGGCAAAACCCTCTGCAACGCAGCAAAGGGGGGTGGCACAAAGGGTTTGGGGTGGCAAATAGGAAACAAGTGGGGTTTATGTCTAAAAACATCCCTGAAAATCGGCGTTTGGCTCGCTGCGGTTGCTGGATGTTGGCATGTTGTGATTTATGGGTTGCTAGGATGATCCGTTTTACACATGATTAATCGCAGCTAAAACCTCCCATAGGGATCTAGGATCTAATTTTCCTCCCATCTAAATCACTAGAGCACCATGAGATAGAGGGATGAGCTCTGAATATTGGATAAGCTGTAGGTGTCCCTCCTCGTTCCTCAACGGCAATTTCTCCCCCGCAATATGGGCTTGTGGCCTCCATGTGGGTGATTTCTACTGGCTGCACTGGAATTTGGTTTTCTTTGAGCTTCAGTAAGTGCCCAGTAAGAAACAACAACTGGAGTGAGGTCTGAATTGGAAATATTTGGTGGTATGAGGGAAACAGGGCAGGAGGAGCCCCTTTGACACCAGGCTGATGTGCTGGGTGACCTGGGCTAGCATGTGCAAATCTGGAGTTATCTCAGCTCTTTTTCACTAGGTTTTCATGCAGCCTATTGAATTTTTAAAAATTTTATCTTTGAATTGGATATTGCAATATAAAGTCTGTCACTCACCATTTCCAGCTCTGGGCTAATAAGGTGGCCAAAATCAACCAGTCTGTCCAGGTCATCCTCCCAGAGGTTGGGAGCCAGCTCTTCCAGCATGGTTTCAATGGCAATCCTGGTAGTCTGCAGTGCAGCATCCCTGTGGTCAGCAAAGCCATTGCAGGACTGGAACTTGGTGTCCAGCAGGTGTTTACCATGATTCTTGAGCAGGTCAAACAGCCCTTTGTGTTTCATGAGGGCCATCTGGGACAAAGAAGAGATAATTAAGGATGATTGTCTGATCTTTTCATGTGCTGTTGGAAACTTGAGTGTTTCAGTGGATTGGACTGCACTAACATTATAACTAGCAAAGAAACACCTGCACATGTGGTGCATGGACAACTTGTACCTCTGTAATCTGAAAAGGTGTTTCTGCAGACTCAGTTCCTGGCTAGCACAATTATATTTGGGATGTGTTCAGCAGGTCTCTAGGGAATGTGACTCAGGGGTGTCACACACTGTCAGCTGTGCTGAGTGAAGGTGTGTGCAAAAGGCAGTGTGGAAATGCCCAGTGGGACTCTGGTAAATGGCAGAGATGATGCGAGCTCTGGTTCCCCTGCTGCTGCATAGCTCTGCCCTGCTGGGGTTTGCTGTGTGCTCCCATAGCCCAGCAGGTGGTTTGTAACGAGCTTTGGTTATTTGTGTGCCTGAGGAAACTCAGCACTGGGTGTGGCCATCCCCAGGACAGGGACTGGTTGTGGCCAATCCCAGGACAACTCTCATCTAATCCTTGGAGTTGCTCTTTGGGCAATGGAAGGAGGGAAAACACTGCAGTATATGGAATATGAGAGTTCAGAAGTTATGTCCTTGTTAGAAATGCGTATTTTTCCCCTCTCTGACTCAGGAATTAGCCCCACCCCTGTAGTGGGGAATGGTGACCTGAGGATTTCACAGTGCCTGTGAGAAACCTCCAGATATCCTGGGGATTTCTCACTGTGCAAGTGAAAATTGCTGTTGATGAACTCATCTCTAATACACTTTAATAGCTTGAACTCTGCTTTATCAAAAGTTTCCAAAGTGCTCCAGACATAAAGCCATTTACTGTGCACTTTCCAGGTAATTTTAGAAGTAGAATTTGCCTCGCAGGAGATTGATTGACCACACTCGACATACCCACTGAGGTAGGTGCAAATGATCTTGCAGATTATTAATCCCCATCATAATGAGCCTCAGACTCTCTGCCAGGAGTTCATTACAGAGTGCTATGGATCAGCCTCAGTGGAAAGATGAGGCTTTTCTTCCCTGATTTTGCTGTGTCTCCTGTGAGATTTTGGTGTGTCTGGCTGTGAGTTTTGGAGTTTCCTCTGCAGGCTTAGCACTGGACACTGAGTGTAAGGGATATTCTAACAAATTTAGCACCTGTACAGAATATATATAGACTCAATGAGAGTTAAAAGTCCCCTTGATGACCCACCCTGATTCCTCTAAGTTGTTTATGCAATGCCATGGATGCTTCTGGGCATTTTACTTTTCAGTACTTAAAACGGGCAAGAAAGATGAGGAGAGACTTTTTAGCAGGGCCTGTTGTGATAGAACAAGGGGTAGTGGTTTAAATTGAAAGAATATAGATTTAGGCTAGTCGTGAGGAAGAAATTTTTTGTAATGGGGGTGATAAAACCCTGGAATGAGTTATCCAGAAGTTTGGTAGATGCCCCATTCCTGGAAATACTCAAGAACATGTTGGATGGGGCTTTGAGCAACCAAATCTAGTGAAAGGTATCCCTGATCATCACAGGGGGATTGGATTTGGTGGCCTCCAAAGCCCCCTTCCAACCCAAACCACTGCATGGCTTCAGTTTTGAAAGCTGCAGTTGCAGAAGTTCATACCTTTAAGATTTCCCCAAGGCCATTGGAGATGTGCCGCCGAGGGATGCTCTGGATGAAGGATCTATCCAGGAAACTTGCCACGGGCGGCGTGTAACCCCCGAGCTTGTTCTTACACTGCAGAAAGTTCACCCCATTCTTCGCCCCCACGCTGGCATCCACGTAGGAGAGGAGGGTGGTGGGGACCCGAATGTAGGGGGTGCGTCTGCGGTAGAGCGAGGCGGCGAGGCCGACGATGTCCAGGCACACGCCGCCGCCGATGGCGATGATGGGCTCCGTGCGCCGGTCTAGGCTGAAGTTCTGCACCTCGTGCAGGATGTTCAGCACCAGGTCCATGGATTTTGTTTCTTCGGTGGTCGGCAGGGCGAGGATTTTGTACTGGACGTTGTTCTCTTCGAAGTATTGTCTGACTTTGGAGCCGTAAAGTTTGTCGACGACTTCGTCGATGACGATGAAGCGCCGCAGTTTCCTCTTGCTGGCGGTGGCAAGCTCTATTTGCTGGGGGTCAGTGATGTGACCCCACAGCAGAGTGGTGTTGGAGGGCTCCAGGATGTTGTATGTTTCTACCACTTTGTAGCAAAAATAGATGGGAGCCTCAATTATCCAGGAAATCCCACCTTCGGAGATGCACTCACCTCTGGCAAGGATCAGAAAACACGGTTTGAAATCACTATTTTCATAGTTTGACCTTTGCATGTCTGAACTAGTTTAAGGATGTAGCTGGGAGGGGAACAATTGAAGTCTCCTGCCCATGCAGTGCAGAAATGTGGGGCTGTGAGGGTGGGACACCCCCCTGGGTGTCAAGGGCTCAGCAATTTTATTCTTGGAGAAGCTCTCCAAGGTCTTAGTGAAGAGTTAAATGTCTGAATTCCTACATAGCACTAAAAAGATACAGTTCAGAAGGGCTGGGACATGTTTTTCATGCTAGAAGTTGAAAACCCATAAAGAATGAGCCAGCCCAATCATTTCAGCTTCCAAAGAGGGAGTGGGGAAAAGAAGAGGTTGCCAAAATTTTCCATATTTATGGAGGAAGCATCCTCTGATGGTGTATCTGGGTGATAGGAGTGAATTTATACCTGTCTGTCTATAAACAGCCACACATCTCCACTCAGACCAGTGTTTCTACAATGCTTTAGTTGAACTAATGGATCTCTACCTTGAAATAGGGGTGACAGAAATAGTAAGTACTCCTGGAAAGGGAAACAAAATTATTTCAGAGTTGAGAAACATTTCCATATTGGAATTTTCAAGGTAAATAAAAGCCAAAATTAATTATCTATCTAAAACCAGTGAAAAACACAATCCTACAACCCCTACCTTCTGTGGGATGGCCAAACAAGGGAAAAAAGAAGATCAAAAAATAAGAGAAACCAAAACCAACCAAACAAAAAAAACAAGCAGAAGGAAATAGTCAAATGTAGTTTATATAAGACTGTTTTTTGAGCTGCATTTCAGTTTCTGTGATATTCATTGGATAATCAGATTTTCCTACATGCCCAATTTCTTTTCACATGCCTGAACATTCACTTAGAGGTTGAAATAGATGCTTCTCTGCTTTCTTTACCAAACTGTCTCTAAGTCTTAAAGTCTCTAAGCCCTTGAAGTCCATAGCTGTTAAAAAAAAAAAAAAAAAGTGAGGGTTTACACCTTCCAGAAAATTTCTGGGCTTTTCAAATGTGGTATCAGAAAAAGCAGTTGTGTACATTTTAATGCACCATCTTATAGCTGTACTTCACTCCATGTGCATTCATCTCTGCTGTGTGACCCTTGTAAGAGACAGGATGGTGTGGAATATTATTTGGTGGAATCAGCTTTGGGTGCTGGATGGTACAACCAGTACCCATTGCAACCTCTCTGCTGTATGAAAATCACAGCGAATTTGGGGCTGAACATGCCTTGGTGGGAGCATAT
This sequence comes from Catharus ustulatus, assembly GCF_009819885.2. NCBI lineage: Eukaryota > Metazoa > Chordata > Aves > Passeriformes > Turdidae > Catharus > Catharus ustulatus. Next base: position 4,734,856 of record NC_046233.1, on the reverse strand, counting down.
GTCAGCTGAGGATTTTTCTAGGTGTTCTTGGGCCCAAGGTTCATCCTTCTATTGACTGAGGTCCAGCAGGCTGTTTTGGGTCTGCCAAGGTCCTTCTCTACCTGCTGCAACTCTGCCTGGGTGATGCTCGTGTGTGATCCCTGCCAGTGCTGGTGAAGATCCCTCTGACCTGGCTGAGAAAAGGGTTTGACTTGTGCCATTAAAATCTGAGCATGACAAAGGCTGGAAAACTTCTGAAATGCAGAAGAGAGCTGTATTAAAAAAGATCTGCATCATGAATGGAGCTCCATGCACTCATGAAAAAGAGTATGCTGTAATTAAAAGATAATTAACTGGAGAGATGTTCTATCTATTTCCCTGGGGGACATTTTTGTCTCTGATCAGTCTGAAGCAGCATTAGGTGACTTCTGCAGTTTGAGGGATGTGTTAAGGGATTTGCTGCTGCCAGTGACACTTTATTTTTCCCACCTACCCATTTAATTTGTCTGTGACCACCTCTATAAACCCATCTGTCTCCCATGCCTGAGCGTGAGATTTTGCACACACAGATTGCAGTTTCAAAGAAGTGGAGAGAAAGAGCCCAAGTGCAGCACACAGATGTCCCTGTGTAAGTTTTTCAGAAGTTTAAAGAAAATTCCTGTCTACAAAAATGGAGGCTGTTGATAAAATTCTCTCTGTAATTCTGAGCTGTGTCTAAGAGCAATGCAACCTCCTGCGCTGCCATCCTGAACGTGTTCCCAAGGACATGTCCTCAGGTTTGTGCACATAGGTCAGGTTGGTTGGGGCTGGGAACACCCTGGTCTAGTGGAAGGTGTCCCTGCCCATCACAGGGGTTTGGATTAGATGACCTTCAAAGATCCCTTCCAGCCTGAACTATTCTGTAATTCTGTAATTCTGTAATTCTGTCATCGCGGGTTGAAGCCGCCGCGGCACCCAAGATGGTTTTTCCATCCCACCAAGGAGCTGGCCCCAGTTTGGCCAACCAGAGCAACACAGGCTCCTTGCTATACTCACATTTTTGCCTCAGAGTGAGTGATCTCATCCTCACTATTGGAAAGGGCTTCTCCTTTCTTGATGCGGCTCCACGTGCTCTTGACTCTCACCAGCTGGAAATCCGTCTGCCGGGGCTCCTGGGCCATGCTGGCTTCTGGGACTGCTGGAGCACACTCCTCTTCTGTCACCAGCATGCTTCCAGAAGGTGAAATCTCCCTATCCAGAGATCTCCCATCACTGGGTGCCTTTGAGTGCTTTTTAAAGGCTCCAGAGTGACCAGGCATTGGGAGGGGAGGTCTCGTCTCCATGTGAGGGACTAATTACAAAACTGAGATTACCTAATGTGGGATGCACGTTAGAGGTGGCAGGAATGTTAGAGGACACGTGCGACTACCAGGATGGGGTTGTGTAATCAGCTGGTTTTATAATGCTTAAGATGTACAATAGGAGTGCATACATTAACTCCCGACATGATGCCCTACAGCAAATTTAAAGTTATGAAAGGCAGTTTGTGCGATTCCTCACATCATTCAGGAACCACCTTTGCTGAGTAGAGCCTCTGATCTGGCTGCAGCTTTTAGCTGCTCTTATGGGATGAGACAGGAGCAGAAGCATGGGGATCAATACCCGCTGGATAAACCTCTTTGAGCTCACATTTCTGGGATCCTCTTGAATTGAGGAAGAAAAGTCTATATATAATGTATATTTTAGCTTTTATGGTGGGTTTAAAAAAAAATTATCAGAGAGGATTTATCTCCTGAAGGGCTGTATGTGGCATGAGCTGGGTTTTGATCCCCACGTGGCTGGGGGATGCACAATTCACTTTTCCATGTGATCTTCCAGCTGGGGCTTTTGGAGGCCCCCAGGCTCAGGTTGCCACATGAAGTATTCCCTTGGCATACAGCTCTGTGTGCTCAGCACAGGAAGATCTTCCTTTGATTTCACCAGCAGTGCCTCAAGGCACAAACCTGTCTTTGCCACCTTCTCAGCTGTGTTTCTGAAAGCTGTCCTTGTTCAGAAACAAAGATCAAGAAAACCAAAACCAGTAACAGCAGAGGCAGGAAAAAATGGGTCTTAAAGAACCCGTTGGACAATGCTGTGTCATTGCTTTGAAGGCTTCATTGCAGCCAAAATCACTTTGAAACCTTCATCTATCTCAAAATTAATATTGAGAAAGAGCTGAAAGAAAAATCTCCAAAGCCATGTAGCCGTGCTCCAAGAATTGTCTAACTCCTGACTCCCGTCCTCACTGCTGGCTTCATCTCCACATGGCAAAGTGCTTTGTAAACAGGACAGGCTGTTAACCCCATTTTGTAGAAGAAGAAAATAAGAGTCCCTGAAATGAAACAACTTGCCCAAAGTCACCTTAAAGCTTTTCTGTGTGGATTAGATGGCACACGAAATCTCATAGCCTGTTTACCAAATACTCATCTGAAATTTTAACTCCCAATATAAATGCAATTTTTATTGCTTTCTGCAATTCTAATGCAGTTTGTTGTTTACTAAATCATAAAATAGAATAATTTTAGGTATGTCAGGAGGTCTGGTTTTTTATCTCATTTATTTGTTTTAATTAATAACAACACAGTCAGCATTGAGACTTATTTACTTTTCTTTTACTCTTTCATCGTGTGCATTTATTTATTTTCTATTTATACTTCCCTGTTCTATTCTGGGGACACTGAAATGTCTTCTGTTACATTTGAGAAGTTGACAAATTAACTTTCCACTGTCCAGCTGCTTGCCAGCACCAATGACTGCCAGGTCCCTGTTCCTTCCATCCTGCAGAGGAGCTGCCAAGAGCCCTGTGTGAGCTCCCGCAGCCTGTTCCCCTCCCCTGCCAGCCCTGGGCTCTCTCAGCACACTTTGCAGGTACATTGAGCCAGTCCTTGAGTGAATGAGCCCAGGGTGACACATCCCAGAGGTGACAGATGCTGTTCTGGTTATGGGGAGTCCACATTTCCTCGTTACCTTCAGTTTGTGTTTCATCTGGATGAAAAGGAGATGGCCAGCCCACCTCAGCTCTTTAAGGACTTTGCTTTAGTTCCTCACCAGCCCTTTCTGCCCAGCCCTGCTGCAGGCACCTCAGGTTTTTGGATGCCTTGGTGTCCCCACTGTTTGCTCGTGATGCCTCTCAGCCAGTCCATTGCTGGGACCCTTTCCTGGGGTGCAGATCCTCTGGTACCCAAGTGACACAAGCAGGGGCTGCTCCAATGTTTGGCTCTGGGCAGTGGTCACCTTGTGGCTAAGGACCACTTGTAGATAACCTGGGGTTCAGAGTCCTGGGACATTTTTGGCTCCATACCTGGTGGTTTAGCTGGGGCATGTCAATGATATGTAACTAGAAGATTATGAAACTGCCAATTACTTCCTTGAGAGCCAGCAGCTTCCCAAGGTCAGGATGTGAACTTACATAAAGCAAAGGCACTGACAGTCGGCTCTTTGTTGTGTTTTTTCATGTCAGATGCTGTTGGATCTCACCTGCTGCCGGTGCTCTGGGTGGGACAGTGGGTGCAGCCCCAGCCCGGGGCCATCCTCCCACGCAGCCTCTCCCCTCTGCCCTGGTGATTGAGGGAGGAGATTTTGTCCCCTCCTGAGCACTCAAGCACCATCCTCCTGCTCTGCAGAGGCAGCAAACCCACCACAGCATCCTCTGAGGCCAGGGGACAAGAAGGAACATGCATAACCCTTCAGGTAAACTCCCTGTGAGGGGTGGGGAGCTCCAGGAGAGTGGTGTGACAGGAGGGGACACCGTGTGGCTTGGCAGCAAGGCAGAGGGTGGCTTTGTCAGGGACAGGAGAGAGGCTGAGCACAGGAGATGGGTTTGCAGGAACCTGGAGTGGAGGGAGTGGGACAATCCCAGGAGAAAGGAATGGTGGGGTGGGGGATGTTTGCAATGTCAAGAGAGCTTTGGCTGTGACAAATTTCTGATGGGTTGTGATGCTTGTTTTACAAACAATTTCTCTCCCTAATTGAGCACTGGGGAGATTCAGCTTTTCAACTTATTTTCTGGCAGTAGAACCTGTAGAAAACGCACCAGCTAGTGTATATTTTCCTTGCTTTCCCCTGAAGCCATGAGGAGCAGTGTCCTCTCTCTGGGTGCTTCCTCCTGCTCTCTCTCCTCCTGCTCCCCCTCCATCCCCAGGCTGCTGCCTGTCCCCAGGCCATCACTGCTGCAGGCTCTGGCACTGTGGATGCTGAGGCTAAGGCTGAGCTCTGCTCAGGACCCTCTGCAATGTTTGATGGCCATGCACTCGTGTTTTGGCCACACTGCCCACCCAGCCCTGTCCCCATGATGTGAAGGACATGAATTACACACTGAGGCAAAGAGGTGAGGGCTGGGATAAGCTGTTGTCAATGCTGGAGGTGCCTTGGTGGATATGATGGCTGGAACTGTTTGGGATGATTTTAGCAGGCTGGATTTCCAAGTGCTGAGCACCAAGCAGCTCCTGCCAAAGTGCTTGGCACAGGAGCACCAAAGAGTCTGGCAGCAAAGGGTCCAGGTGGATCAGGTTCAGTGCCCTGCCCTGGCTGGGAAGGGGGGCTCTTTTGGAAGGCGTTGCTGGGGCTGCAAAACAGATCTAGAGCCTGGAAGGTGAAATGAGGATAGCCCTAAAACAGGAATCAGAGATTTGGTTGTTTTGGTCTCATGTCTTTGCTTTGTTTTTGCTGAATCCAGGCTGCCTTCTTGTCTTTGTGACTCCTTTGAGGTGGCCCCTGGCAAGCAGTAAAGTGTCCTCCTCTTTTCCCCGCCTAAGAAGTGCCATCTGAGCACAAGCTGCATGTTTAATTGTTATTCTGGAGCAGCAGGTCCCTCCATGGCACTGCAGTACCTGTGCTCAGGGCACACTGATATCCTGCATGTACAGCCTTGCAATCCTGGTTCCTGACTTCGGTGTGAATCAAAAGTTCCTGATTTCAGACAGAGCAGAAGCTGCAATTTATTATTCAACTTATTTGTAAAACAGGGTGGCTGTGCTCCCAGCCACTGCCCAGGAAGATGCTGGGAAGCATTCTGCTGGCAAGAATGGTCCAAATAATAATTTCCACCTTATCTTTCTTTATGAAGCTGCTGGAGACTTAAAGCAGCCCTTTCCTGCTCTTTCATGGTAGGGCTATTTTCAGCATTTTCTTCCTCTGAGTGAACTGTTTTTCTTTTCTCTCGTTGATGATAATGCACAACTAGATGGGAAATTAAAATAAATGTCTGTGCATACATAAAGCCATAGGGACACAATCAGGAAATCTAATTTAGTGCTTAATGTAGTCCAGCAGCTTTATTTGGATTGTGTAAAACTATGTGCTGAAAGGAAGCGCTTTTTCTTGGGATAACCTTTAAAAAAAAGTAGTTACATAAAGTTTAGCTCACCTTAGTGCTCAGAGCCTTGGGCCGGGCAGCCCGCCCTGAGCTCTGCTCTGACTTGTCTGGTGCTTGCATAAATGAGGGCAATTCTGACCTCTGCTGTTGGCCCAACGCATCACCAGGCTGCAAAAAATGCAGCACTCCTGCAAAGGTTGTGTAATGTTGGATGGAGGGCTGCCCCTGGCATGCCCTGCCTGCTCCCTCTGCCTGCAGCACCTCCTGGCTCTCACCTCTGCTGTTATAACACAGCTTACAAAACAGCTGCAGCTCAGTCTTGTTTCCTGCCCTTTGTGTGGCAGGCAATCCCCGTCTGTTCCTTATCCAGAAACATAACATGGTGATTACTAAAAGCCGACATGGATTATAGACATGTTTTTATTCCTAAATTAGCAAAAGAGCCTCCGAGTGCTTGGCAGGGAGGATGAGCAGATCCCAGCCTGCAGCACTCTCTGGATGTGCAGTGGAAACCCCGGGATGCTCCCTCATGTGGTGGTGAAAATGCTGCAAGAAGAGTGTGTGTGCTCTTCACTGCAAGTGCAGCTGGGCTGAGCTCACCAAACCAGCATGGTTCGGGGAAGGGGTGGTTATTCCTGCAATTGGGATTATTTATAAAACTGCTGGAAGAGAGAAGAGCTGCCCCTGATGGTTAGAGATTGGGATGAGATGTAAATCATGGCATTGTGTCACAGAATCACCGAATGGGCTGGTTTGAAAGATCTTAAAGCCAATTTCATTCCATCCCCTGCCATGGCAGAGACACCTTCCACTGTCCCAGGCTGCTCCAAGCCGTGTCCAGCCTGGCCTTGGACACTGCCAGGGATCCAGGGACAGCCACAGCTGCTCTGGGCACCCTGTGCCAGGGTCTCATCACCCTCTCAGAGTAGAATTTCTTCCTAATAGCTGATCTTAACCTCCCTCTTTCTGTCTGTAGCCATTCCTGCTTGTCCTGTCACTACATCCCTTGTAAATGCTCTCTCTTCATCCTCCTTGTAGGCTCCCTTCAGCTACTGGAAAGCCACAGAAGCAAAAGAGATGTTCTCTTTTCACTCACTCCATGTAGTTCTCTGCAGCTTTTCTATCACAGGCAGTGAAACCCTGCCAGGGGCAATCTGCTCCACCCCAGCTGCACTCAGAGCCTCCTGGCCTGTGTCTCACAGGTGCTTTCATAACCCAGCACGTGCTCCTACACTGAGGACTGGGGAGTTCCTCTGGACCATGCCTCACCCTCTGGGCCATGGCTCACTGTGATTATGGATTGCTGCCATAAGGGTTTTTGGGATCTCAGGACAGTTCAGTGCCATGGGCATTGATTTGGCCCCCAGAGCAAGGTGATCTGGATCCTGGAGAGGTTTCCACAGCCTTTGAAATGCTGACATATTGTGTGCACACTTGTGCATCCCACTGACAAACAGATCTTCCTTTTTGCAAAGCTTCACCCACTGCCTGCATCTCCTGCCTGCTTTGGCAAGAGCAGTTTTGGAAGCATTCTCTTTCCTCCAAGGAAAATTGTACCTGGAGGAGCGGGGTTTGTATGCAACTGTTTGGTGTTTGATGTTTGTCTTGGAGCTTTAAAAGCGAAATTTATATTTATATAAAAACATAACTTTAAAAAAATTCTTATTCTTTATCAGATCTGAGGGGGAAAAGGGAATGCATGCAGCAAAAATCTACTAGAAGTATAAGATTTTTCCAGTTAAAAAAGGTCTTCATGATTGTTTTCATAGCCCTTCAAAACCCTGTATTTTGTATATAAAAAAAAGCACACCTGTGTTTATGTACTTTAAATTCCACATCCACTGATTGAGCAGTTACAAAATCATTATTCTTCCTTTTAATTTCCATTTCAGGAACTCTGGCTGGGCACATTGCTGAGAACCTTCTCAAAGCCAAAGAAATAGCCCTCAATGACTCTCGTGTGCCTGAACAGCTCGGGAATTATTTACAAAAAGCTCTTGATGTTGCTCTTGGGCTGGACCCTTACCTGGATGCAATGGCAGCTTCCAAGAGGTACAGATTCTCCTTTCAACCTTGTGCTTTTGTCTGTGATTGGATGAATGTGTTGTTAGATTTTCTGTCCAGAGCATGCCAGAAACGTGGGGGACAGCAGCAGAAAGTGGGATGAGACTTAAATGCACCCAAAAAAATATGCATGGATGTGTGTGTGAGCCCACAGCCTGGAAGAAAGGAGGTGAGAACAAAGCACACAGATTTTTTAAGATATTCTCCCCACTGATTGTTGACTATGGCAGTGTCTGAGTTGGAGCATATCCTGGGGAATGCCAAGCTCCACACAGTGCTTGCTGGAAGGCTCCAAGTGTGAGCCCCTGGATCCAGCTGGTGCTGGGATAAATAAAGAGTGAGGAAAAGCTGCACCTCTGGATCCACCCTCTAATAACAGCCTTTATACGTGGCTTTTATCTCCAAGCACTCAACAAACATTGATTAATCTGCTAACTAAATTACTCTGGTAACTAAACTAATTAATTAAACTAATTTAAGGTATCATTAATTCAGAAGTCCAACTGATACCCTCATTATTCTCTTTTGAGCTACACTATATTACCCAGCCATGTGGGGTCTGCTAAACAATTCCCATTTATCAGTGTACATTTTGATACGTGGAAAAAGCCAATTCTGTCTAAAATTGACAATGTGTAAACTGTTCCAGGCTGTGGATTATGGGAACACTGAGTATTCACTCTGTTGCTGAAATAATAGCTGATAGTTGTTTGACTTACACTTGCTGTAGGATAATAGCTATACATTATCTTATTAAAGTTGTTAAAGCATTTGTGAGGGGCAGAAAAGAGGTTATATGAAATGTTCTACTCTTTAAGTCTTGGATTAGCTGGCTGTGGCTGACACGGGTTATGAATTCTTTCTCATTTTACTGAGGAGTGGAGCAGGGGGAGCTGGAGGAAAAAAACACAGAAATGGCTCCAAATTCTGGCCTGAAGAGTGATCACCACCCATTTCTGGTGGTTACTTTCCTCAGATAGGGTAATCTAACCTGTCTGGAGGCTATGGACTCCTCCAGTCTTCTATTGCCTTCCCAGTGTAATAGGTAACATCTCACTTCATCCAGAGACATTGTCACAGGCCTGACTTCTGTGAAATAGCATCTGGAGGCACCCTGCTTTTCTGAGCACTTCGTGGGGAGAAACATTTTTTTCTCCTGTCTTGTAAAAAAATTTAGATTTTATGTCTTTTCCCTATTCTGCAAAGAAATTTTTGGCTGGAACAAAAAATAATCATTGCAGATCTGAACAAAACCTGGCTAGGGTAACTGAAGTAATTCACTCCAAACCAGCAGATAGACAGAGACCTGTCTGGGACCAGCTGAAAATGGGAAAAGTTTGGGGTTGAACAGTGGGGAATTCTTTCCTTTAGTCCCATGGCCCCTTCTTCCCAAACCCCTATGGCTGGGCTGCCTGCCAGCACTGAGATGTGCTTGTTGCCAAACTAGGTTCTCTTAGGACTGGAATTTAGGATGCTTGTGATGCTACTGGGCTAATTTTTCATGGTCAGGCACAGATGGAGCTCTTCCAGGAGTTCCCTCTTGGCTACTGCTTTTTATGCTGGATGCTCAGATTTTGGTTGTTATCATCATATTGAAATGTCTTTTTTTATTTTCCAGAAAAACTTCACCTGAGCAGATCCCAGGGGATGCTGAAGGAGCTGAAAGCAGAGTCAGGCTGCAGGAAACAAGTGCCTCTGGCTCTCTGAATGGCAAGTTGTAAAATTGCACCAGATTGGTGTAAATGTTGTCACTGAAGTTGAAATTATCATCCTCTACTCTGTCTTGAGTAAGGGGAGGATGAATGGCATGGAAATGCTCAGAAAATGTGGGAAATTACTTAAAAAGAAAGAGAAGAGCTTCCTGTGGGCTTTGATCTTCCCCTAGCAGGGGTTTTCCTGTGCCCTACCTCCTGTGTCCTTGTATTCACTCACATGTGCTCACACATGAGTGTTTAATTCACAGGGCCAGCCCCATCCCTCAGTGAACAGCAAAGAGATCATCACCCTTCCTGGAAGGGAAAGGGATGGAAAATGCTTCTGGTTTGGGTTTGGGATGTCTGATAGGGGTTGATGTGCTTTTTGTGGTAGAGGTGGCTGTGGCCAAGCACTGCACCTTTACAAGTAGCAATACCCAGGCTTGCATCCTCTTATAAAGCCTATTAGACTAAATCTATTCCCAGATTCATTCTTGCCAGATGTTCTCATCTTTGGGGTAATATATCATCCCAGTGAAGTACTCTTATAATCTATTACACTAATACATTGTTCGAAGGACACCACTGATGATAAATTTCTTAAATGATGGTGCTGTCTAGGGATAATGACTCTAAGAGCAAATGCAAGGTAATGTAGTGATTTTTTTTTTTTTTAATGCTGGATTCCAGAAAGAATATGGAGCCATCTCAAAGCCATTTTCATATGGGGGGAATGTTAAAATATGCAATATTTCAAGCACTATTTAACAAGCACTTGAACAATAGCAGCATTGATGATAAAGGTTCTACATTTAAAATCAGTCCTTTTATTCTGTTGTCTTTTAGCTGCATTTTAGATGAAATTTTGTCAGATTCTGTTGTTAAACCCTTATTTGAGAGTGTTTTAAGATTAGGGTTTTTTTAATGATCGCTTAAAAGGCACATCTAATTTTCATTGTGAACAAAGTATAATCTTTCTCATGGTTTTATTTTAAAATTTTCATTCTTGTCTTTCCACAGGCCAGATTTTAAGGATGTTTGTCCATATGATCAGAGCCAGGAAGATTTTATTAATTGGCAATCCTAAAGGTTACACTATCCCTGCTATTGCAAAGGAATTGCCGGGCGATGGCAAAATCTTTGTCTGTGCAGAAGTGCCGTGTCTTGGAGTGAACAGCCAGGAAGAACTTGATTGTTCCTCAGATGGCAAAAAGATAACCATGCAAGCGGGACCAGTGGCAGACACCTTGAAGGTAAAGTCAACTGGAAAGGGAGTTTGGGAGTTCTAGTGGAGAGCACATTAAATAATTTCAGGCAGGTCCTGTTTCCTGCCCGTATGATGCTGGGTGGTGGCTCTGGTTTGCTTGCAAATGTGTGAACACACTCTTGCACTGAGATTATTTCTTATTTCCAATGTATGATGGAGCAGCTCTGGTACACAAGACAGTTTTCCCTCCCTTTTAACTAAAATCCTGCAGCTTTTTGGCCAAAGGAATCACAGGCTCTCAGTGTAGGTCGATAGGCTTCAATGGCAGTTTAACTCAGCGTGGGTTGGCTTTGTTTTCGATCCCTAATTCCAAATAGAACAAACAGGAAGAGTTTATCTGTACCCTGCTGAGCCAGCTTTTGAGGACAGCTTGGTCCCAATGCTCACAAGAGCTGGGAAACTCCTGGAGAAGTTTGTAATTCTGCCAAAACCTCTCAGATTTTTCCCCACAGCAAACTCCTAGATGAATTAGACCCCACTTTCTCACTTCCAGAGCAATGTGACAAACCTCTGACAAATAATGCCTTAGCTGTACTTGTTTCATTCTGACTGGTGACTTTGTCTGAAGAAAAAGAAATCTTATGATTGCTGGCAGCTCACATTTAATTCCAGTTTATGGATCTCCAGGACGTTGCTGCGGGTCCATCATGAGACAGGTGGTGCCCATACCAGGTTCATTAAAAAGCCTTTCTATTATTAGTACAAATCAATTTGATCTGATTTCATTTTCAATCAGGATGTGTCAGTGTGAGCTTGATTGTAACTTTATTTGCATTAGCAGGTACCATATTTATTTCTAAAATGAAATGGCCAGGAGCTTTCTGACCTCTGGTTTTCATGACCTCCAAGTTTGATAAGAAAGAAACAAAGAGCTTTGCAAGTATACGAAAAAACGAAATGTTACAGATCACCTGCAATGTGCAGCATTTAAAATCCCAGCTCCCTGCAGTGAGTGTGAAATTAATTGAATTGCTGTTGCTCTCTAGTGCCCATTCTGTGCAACTGACTTACTGTGACTGAATTAAAATATCTAGAGGCAGGCAGAGTACATGCTGTGTAGAGATTAAAGAAGGGAGCAAAGACATGAAAATTAAATCCTTAAAACAGAATGTTGCAATTGATTTTATATCCTCCAATTGCAACATGAAGGCACATCCTGACCCCAGTTCTGCAGGTGCTCAGAACTTCAAATACCTCTTGGAGCTGCTGGGAACAGAGATGCTCGTGTTTGGCAGGAGAGATCCCAGCATGGGGACACCTTTCTGTGCAGGATTTCTGCACTGGGCTCTGAACTTTTGCTATTCAGTGTGGCAGGCATTTTGTCACCAGTATCAGGACAATCAGGATTGTCCTGCAGGTTTAATGCACAATGGCTGTAAATGCTGAAGCAATGAATTTGGTGGGCTCTCTGGTGCATTTGCATTTTGAGCTTTCTGAGGTCTGACCAGCTGGAGTGTGGGGGATGCCTGGGTGTGTGGAAGAGGCTCAGCCTGTGCACAGCACGCTGCCTTTTCCCTCCCAGATGACCAGAGAAGCTTGGAGACTGAGCAGGATTCCTTTGCTGCCTCGTGGGCAGCTGAAAGGCAGGAGGACAAGGCAGTCACAGGCAGGAGATGAGTGGAGGGTGGCACAGCAGGGCTCTCACTGCTCAGCTTCACAGGGGAAATAGAAAACATTTCTGTCCCTTGTGGTTTGTGGGGAGGCTGGTCTAGAGCAGAGCTGGCTAGCATTTGTTGAAGAGCACAGTGAGGTTTAGAAGAGCTGGAACAAGCTCTACAAGGATTGTCCTTGCTGCCTACAGTGTCTGCAGCCCTAGGGGTCATTCTTGTCCCTTTATAGAAACACCAGGGCAGAGGTGGTCACCCACCAATTGCTCTTTGGAGGTGTCTGATGCAGCTTTCTTGCTTGGTGGTGATGGCTGAATCTCACTTCTAAGCCAGTAGATCAGGGCAGTATTTCTGCTTATCTGCTGCTCCTCAAATGTTTGCAGTAATACAGCTCCTGGAAGCAGGATTTGCCTCACTGCCCTGGCCCTTTCAAAGCAAGAAAATGTCATATTATCTATAGATTAACTACCTGCCAGGGAACTCCTTCTCTGCTGCCTGCAGCTATGATTCAGCATGTCCAAACTGTCAGAAGGAGTATGATCTCTCCCTTCTGGTGTAAAATTAGTCTGCCCAGGAGCTGCATCCCAGCCTCAGGTATCATCCAGGTGCTGCAGGATGTGTCCAGTGCTGCCCCTACAGCTGCAGCCCTTTACAAGGAAGTTGTAAATCTTGCAGCAGCTGCCACAAGGATGCAACACATCTGTGCCAGTGCACCTTGGACAGTGGGGCCATTGTGTCACCCCTGTGGCTTTGACTCTTTCACCTCAATCCGTGGCTCATCAGGGCTGGGAGTGAGTGGAGAGCAGTGCAAAGGCAGCACACCAGACCATGGCACCTTGCCAGGCTCTCTGAAGCCTCTTGATGCTCCCTGGTGTTATCACACAGCACTGGTGGGGTTGGCCTGTTTTCCTCCCTCTTGTCCCAGATCACAGCCAAAAAATCCGTGATTTTGGCCTGCCAAGGGATGCTAAGTGTCAGAGAGGAGCCAGAGAGCTCAAATACATAATAGGGCTCACTTGATACCTGAGGGCACAATGATAAAATTCCACCTTCCCAACACATGAGGGACACACAGTGGATGGGTGAGGTCCCCACCAGAGCACAGAGCTCACACAGACAACACAGAGCTCACAACACAACCCTCTGTGCCCAAGGGCCTCAGGAATTTATTTAACATAGTATTTTGAAATGTGGACTGAGGGAAACCTTTTTTTAGGTTCAGTCTCAGGCACAGGTGCCTTCAGTGGGAATTAGCTACCTATTCAACATGTCCTGGGCCAGCGTTTAAAAACATTTCCCAACAAATCTTCCCTTAAGTCTGAACCTTGTTGAGCCATGCCTGGATGATGTGCCTTGCCATGGATCTGCTGCCAGCAAGAGCCTGATCCTGCACAAAGAGCTTCCTTCAATTCTCTGTGGACTTTTGATGAACAATGGATGCAGGATTGAGTCTGGAGGGAATGCAAACTATCAGGAAATTATTCACATCCATTATTTTGATCCTTCCATTTTAAAATTGAAAATGCAACACAAAAATAGCACGGTGTTTGCAGCTGATTCTACTGATTGCAGGGCATTGTGGAAGCATGTCAGGGTTTGCTTTCTTCTTTTTTCCCTCCTGTTAGCAGACAGAATAGGTGAAGAGGTTGAGCTGCAGATCTCATTTCTCCTGTTTTGCTGCTTGTGAAGTCTGCCAACAGAATCCACCTTGACAAAGTCAAGGACTCTGCGTTTAATGTTGAACTGAGTGAATAAATTATGCATGAAATTGTGTCGGAGTCTCTAGTGTGCTCTAGAATTGCTCCTTTTGATATGAAAGGTTAATTCAGAAAGGAGTCCAAAATAGCTGGAAATTGTGGGGATAAGTGGATAGTATTCACTGTTGTGAGCTGTTATTACTAGAAATTGCATTCCCTCTCTGGCTTCCCTAGAGATTTCGCTTTGCTGGTGAATATAAACTGTACTCAATAGAATAGCATTTAGGAGTAACAAGAGTGTATGTCCACACACAGTAAAATATTCTAATGGTGTTTTAAAAGGAAACTGTACTTTTTCATGTATTCTCTGCACCCCAAGGATGGATTGCTATTACATTTAGGTCAAGAACAAGGCACAGGGAAGGTAATAAGTTTTGAGTACATCTTTATTACAAATATGCTGACTGTATGATCCATATCAAAGGAACTGGGCAGTCATTTTTTTTCTGATTGAGTTTGTATGTGCCTTATGAGAGTGTTGTGTCTCATCAGGACTCCAATTGGGTTTTTCTGAGCTTTGGCAGAAGATTCATTCATGTTCTTATTTGGGATGTCCTCTCCCTGATCTTTTGCTGTATCCATCAGCAGCACCTCTGAGCCCTTTCTCGTGGGCACTTTTGGTACATCTCCTCAATGGAATGCAGTGTTACACTTTTTTTTTTTTTAAATCCAAAAAGAAGTTAATGAATCACTGTAAGCATAAGCATTAATTTTAGCCAAGTTTGCTCTGAATTAAAACTCTTATTGCCATCTGTTACCATCTATGATGACTCTGTAGCAAGGAGCAGGGATTGCACTGTAAACACTCAGGAAATTAGATTCAGCAGGATATTTTGCAGGCAGATTATTTCCTTCTGGATCTCAGCTTTCCTCACTGTTGGAGGCATTTGGGCTCTGCCTTTCCAAGCAAAGGACAATGGCATCTCCAGAGTGCTGTGAGGTCCCAGGCCCAGTTTGTGCTGGGAGGACCAGGGTGGCCAATCCCTCATTTTAAACTCCCTCATCCATACTGGACAGCATGGAGTTGTCCTCTGCACCCATCTGCTCTGCAGTTAGAGCAGATCTTTTATTTTCTGGCAGTTTTTGTCCAGCAGTGGGTGCTGGCAGTGAGGAAACCCTCCCCAGTGTGGTGCCCTGACCATGGTGATCACCTGCCTGGTGACCTGTGTTTTACTGGCCAAGGGACTCCAGGAAACAGGGCACTTTCCTCTCCCTGTGGCTGCTATCCCATTGTGTTGAGGCTGCTCTAGAGGAAAGGCAGGTTCAATGAATTTTGTGGATTCCTCTTGTAGCCCTGGAGCTGTTTAGAGCTAAATATGGAAAACCCATCAGCAATTATGAAACTGTGGAAACAAGAAGTTCAAATGATGGCAGGTCCCAGGATAAACTCAGGCTGTTCCTTCCATGTGTCAGGCACTGGACATCTGGATGCCCAAGTGAGCTTTCTGGTTATCCATTCAGGACTCAGTGAAGTGGCAGAAGAGAAATGCCTTAGAAACCATGGCCTGGCACACCCAAGGACAAGCCAGGTGTGCACTGGGTACACATCCAACCCAGCACCCTCCTGGGATGGATGGAGTGGTTAAAAGGTGGTTTATCTGCATCAGAAGACAGATAAGCTGTCAGCAGGTAGGTGGTGCAGAAAGAGGGCTGAAATAAGAAGTCCAGCTAATATCCAGAGAGTTGCACAACTCCATATGGACCTAATGAAGTCAGTGCATAAAAGTGAGATTCTTTTTCATTAGGGAGCCATCCCACGGAGCAGGACTAACATATGTTCAGCGATGGCCACATCTGTTTCTGAATGTCTGCCCCCCACCTCCTCCACCCAGGAAGGTTACGAGTCAGAAAGAAGTGATAAGTCATGATAATTACTTGAATTTGGTTTTGGCTCTTCTCCCTGAGGAATGAGACCTCTAATCTCACTTCATGATGGTCTCTTCCACCCAGCTTTCATCTTCTGACCCTTCCTGAAGTATCTGCATTGGACAGACTGACTGAGGTGTAGCCTGACATAAGATACTCCTCCACAGTAGCAGGAATGGTCCTACTGCTTTCCACCAATGTGGCTCAAGAGGGAACCAGGGCAAGACTTTTTTGCTGGTCAGGAAATGAAAAGGTGAATCCCAGGAATCCAGATGTCCTAGTTTCTACCACATTTGTAATAAGCCAGCATATATTTGGCCTTAAGGTCTCCTTTCATGGTAGTGTAATGTGTCCTAAATGTGGATTTATCAGTGCTACAGGCAGAGATTCTGTGCTATAGAGCACCCACAGTTGAATGTGACTATTCAAGCTTAGTTACCTCACCACTAACAAGCTCACAACGGCGCCAGTTTGCACAACAGAGGAGTTCAGATCTTCAGTGATCTGTTTCCTCTATTTCCTTGTCTGATCCACACTCCCTGCCTTGGAAAGGCTCCTGAAATCTCTCTTTGGGAGCCATTGACCTCACTCCCAAAACCAAACCAGTTTCTCACATTCTGTTGCCATTGTTGATGCTTGTGCTGGTACAACCCAAGGGATGGCTCATCTCTCATTGTGCACAATGTCTCTAAACATAAAAGGGAAATCTGGATGCAAGAAGTGCCGTTGAAAGTCGTGGTAGAGACAGTGAGTTCTGGAAAACAGAACTGTTTCTATTTTCCCTTGAAATGCAAAGACTTGAAAGCATTTCTGCTCTCTGAGATAGGTGGATGAGCTGTTGTTTCTTTGCAACGCACACAGATGCAGTTAAATAGTCCCAGATGGAATCTGAAATATTCCATAGCAGCCTCTTGGGCAGCGAGTGCATTAACTGCCACAGGAGAAGGCTGTAAAGGCTCCCATCTGGTCATCCATCAACACTTTTATACATTATCATCAGCAGCCTGCTTGGAGGGAAGGTGTGCCACATTTCTGAAAATCCAATTAGATGATAGCAGCCAGTTCTCTTTTATCCTCTCTGTTGCTGAGCCATCCAAAGCATTTTTTTAGATTAAAGAAACATCATTTTCCTTCACAAGGGCTGTGCTGCTTTATCTCTATCATGACCTGTTCTTTCATGTGCTTTATAATTCTATTATTAATTGGGATTTCAACCCTTTTCCTGCTACTGAAGTGGGACAAACTAGTTTGCAGTTCCCAGATCTGCCTTGTGCCTCTTTTTTCTCCCAGACTGATATAATTGCCACTCTTCAATTTGTTGATAGGTGCTCTTTTGAGAAGAGAGAACTCATTGCAGCACCTCAGTGGCAGGGTCTGATGCCAGTCTTACCCTGATGGATCAATTTACTTTGACTCAAGGTTTGCAGGTGTTTCTGCTGTGACTCTCAACACCATAAGCTGGGTTGAGGCATCCTCTTTTATATCCTGATTTTCCTTGAGAAGTTCAGAGATTCACTGAAGAATTGTTTGCAAAGTACAGAAAGCTCCCAAGATCTCCAGAAGCAGTTCTAGCAGTGTTACCTTAAAAGAACAAGTTTCTGTATAGTTTGGGGTTTATATGAAGGATGAATTAATGGCAACTTTCAGGTAAATAATTAGTGTTTTCTCCAATATCATTTTTTCCAGGCATTACATGCTGAGGACGAGCACTTTGATATGGTCTTTATTGATGCTGATCAAAGGAATGCTGTTCAGTACTACAGCTTTGTCATGGATAACCACTTGCTGAGCATGGATGCAGTGATCTGTGTGGAGAACACACTCATGAAAGGACAAGTCTACCTGGAGAATGTATCAGATGAAAATGTACTAGCTGTCAGAAAATTAAATTCAGTGATTAATTCAGATCCTCGTGTCGAGCAGGTTAGTGGAATGCCATTGGTTAAGGTGCTGTATCTATGGATTTTGCAAAGTACTCTTTAAAATGCTTCTTTTGTTGGTGCCATTATCCAAAGGACCTAAAATAAACTCAGATTTTATAATAATTCACCTCACTTGAGCTCTAGGTATGAGTTTCTATATTCAGGAGTGGTCTCTGCTCTGTCTACATCTTATAGAGTGTTAAAGGCAAGATAAAAGGAGAGCACTTAAGAGTGAATAATCAGCTCTACAGCACAACTGAAGAGTCACCACTCTGCTTTAAAGGCTCTGGGGGCTGTAGGACATTGCCAGCAAAATAGGAGTCAGCAAAGAGAATAAAAAGAAGAAGTAATAGCATGCACAAACAATATGTTATGATTTTAGAAACTGGAGAGACAAGATTGCATTTTTTTTCCCCTGGCATTTGTGTAAGCAATGAGTTTGGAAGAGGAATGTGAGCAAATACAGATGCCTGACATGTTTGTGTTGTTCAGCTAAAGAACAGGAGTAGGGAAAAAACTACTGTGGCCTGAGGATTACCCTTCATATCAGTGGAACTGGGTGACAGAAAGCCAGGCACAAAGCAGATGAGAACTGTGTTGTGTTTGCAGGTGGTTTTGCCTGTGCAGAGTGGTCTGAGCCTCATTCGAAGGAGCCCTGTGCCTCCAGATGTGGCTGAATCCAAGGTGGGTATTTCCTCTCTGTGAGCATTTCTGGGAAAACTTTGACTCTGCCAAGGACAAAATAATTCTAAGGATTTTGGTGGCAAGAGGCAAACATGTGGTTGGTACTCTGATCATGGACTTAGCAGCTTAGAGCTCGGCACTTCTAAGCCTCACTAGTCCAGGGTTGCACTAAAGCTGATAAATGCTGGTTCCTTACAAAGTCTTTCAGATCAGCTGTGCTGTGATGGATCTCTGGGGTGGCTGGTGCACTGCTCACCAGGTGTCAGTGCCTGGTGCTCTCCCATCCTTCCCATGCAGAGGAGTGTGGGAAGATGGAGCTGAGGACCAGCTGTAATGAACCAATACAACATATCTGAAATAGTTCATTTTTTCACTCAAAGGCAGCACAGGATGTTCTCCTGTGCTTTCTGAGCTGGATGTTTTCATGGTCTTACATTTTGCTTGTCCTGAGGAAAAAAATGGTGCTTTTATCTTCCTCTGTTTTACATAGTGGGCACCATCCAGCTATAATGAAATTCCCATCTGGAATCATAATGACCTACCTCAGTAAACCCAGACCGAAACATCCTGGTTGTTTTGCAGTTTCTGAGCACTCCCAAAGCTACACCCACTGGCATTTCAAACTCAATATTTTAAACATCTTGTATTTTGCATTTTGATTCCAGCCAGGGGGAAATGATGTATGGCAGCTGATCAGATGACAGCTTGGTTTAAGTTATTGGCTGATATCTTTATTTGTGCACCAGCCTTGTGAAGATATTTTGATTGCACTCTACTTGACCCAAATCCTGCCTTTGGAACCTTGTTCATAGCCTCTTAGCTGAGCCTGAGGGCAAAACTGGGCCCTGGGGATGAAATAACTGGAAGACTTAATCAGTCATCTTGTAAGACTTTGAAATGCCATACCCTCCTCTCCTGAAAGTGGAATGGTTGTAGCATCTCCCCAAAGCACAGCCCTTCTGCTCCATTGTTTGGCACCTTAGTGCTGTGTTTGAGATTAATATCTGTATGGATGAGGGTGCTTTTTGGCTTGAATTAGCGATACTTTTTATATTAATTAATGGGCCAAGAAGACATGGATCCCTGCTCATGCTCCCACCTCATTCTCACGGTGTCAGTGAGCTCTGCCCCTCACTGTACAGGTGTTTGTGTTCTTGTTTCAGACACAAGTGCTGAAGGATGAAGTCTTCTGGGGCTGCCACCAGCGCCGCATCCTGGAGCGGCTGCGTTTGGATGGCAGGGTGGCTTATGTCACAGGAGGAGGGCAGGGAATTGGCAGAGCCTTTGCCCATGCCCTGGGGGAAGCTGGGGCCAAAGTGGCTGTGGTGGATCTGGTCCTTGCCAAGGCAGAAGCGGTGGCGTGTGAGCTCAGCCTCAAAGGTAAGCCCTGAGCGTGATGGGCACTGTGTGGTGGCTTTTCTTCAAACCTGGCACTGCCCTGTACACAATTCCCTCCCATCCAGCCCTGGTGGGGAATTGGTTAGAGCAGGGGATTTTCATAAAGCTTCTCCTGCCCTGTCAGTGTTGACCCAGCAGTCACTGATACCACACCAGCAGTTATTCATCAATATAAACTCTATTAGAGAGGCAAAGTGATCCAAACAAAATTCCTTGCAAAAATTTTATGGCTAAAAATCCATGAAAAAAAAAATCCATGGCTGACAGGAACAGAGAAGGGTCACCTCATGTAAGTGAGATCTGTATAACCAGCACTGAACAGAGATGGTGGTGCTCAAAGTAAATAATGCAAAACCTCAGCCTTCACTATGGGTGAATGAAAGATACAGCCTACAAACTCACCTACCCCCTCTTCCAGACCTTGTGAGCCAAAACACCAGAACCAGGTAGCTATATTGTCAGTCTCAATCTCTCATTGTGCCCTTTAAACTGAAGACAAGCCATTTTCCAAGCCCTCTTTCAAGCATGTATGCTGGGTTAGATATGGAAACAAAACACTTACAGATATATTAAGTAAAATCTCAAATAAGAGGTAAAATCCTCTACAAGCCACTCCTGTTTTAGCAGTAAAAAACAGAAAATGTAACATAAAATTGAATTTCCCCCTAGAGTTGTGCTAAACTGCAATTGTAAAGGGGAAAAAGAAAACTGGAAATATAATTTTAGTGATAAGAGAGGAAGTATCACACATTTTATAATTCCTTCTGTGAGATTGCACCTGAGCCTTCTTCAAAGTTCAAACTTCATTGTCTCTAAAGATGGACATTTACACAGGAAATTCTCACTTTCCCACATGGATAAAGTCACCAGTGTTTATTTCCACTCTGACTTCTGCAAGGGATTGGACCATTAGAAACCACATTTTCCAGCAAAACCAGCCCCTGCAGATGTATTTATATCACCCTGTCTAAGGAAGAGACAAAGAACGGTGTCATTCAGGTTTGGATACTGTCCTGAGACATCCCCAAAGAACATTTAGAACAAAACTTCCCTGTCTGCACAACCCCAGCTCCTCCAGCCAGGAGACACTTCACACAGAGTGTCAGTGCAATGGTTAAAGCTCTGATTCCCAAATAATGACCAAGAAGAAAGTGTCCAGTTCCTATTACAAATTCCTGACTCACCCAGAGCTTTTCACTCTCTTGTGCACCAGAGCCACATGGTTTTGGCACAAAGTAGCAGCGCCCTACCCCTTAACTCTCCTTTTGGACATTTTTTCCCTGTGACATCCTGCATATCAAGCAGAGCTATTCGGACAGAAATGGGCTGCTCGATAGAGCCATGAGACTGTGGATGCCAACAGCCTATTGGAAAATGAACTTAACTCCTCTCCAGGGTATTTTCAGTAGGAGTTTGATCATCTACCCTTCAATGGCTGCCCTACATCTCTGCTCCTTCAGCAGTGGGCTGCCAGCCTGGAGGAGGTGGGGGGCTCTTCCAAAATACAGTCGGAGAGGTCACGAGGCACAGCAAATATTATTGCAGTCTAAAGCAAAGAAAATCTCACTTCTCACTCTTTACACATCTTTATCCTTTGAGGTCAAATATTATCTATCAATTTGACCAGTGCAGCTGGTCAGGGCACATCCCTTCCGTCTCATGATGGGTTTTGAGGTTTTGAATTTATTGTCGTTCCCTGTTGGAACAACCCCCAAACTTTGTAAAGCTTTTGTGAAAGGGAATTATATCCAAATGCCCGTTTTTGGAAAGGATCTGAAAAGGTCAGGTTTTCAATCTCTTTCTCTCCAGAGGTAACTAGAGATTCTAGCCTGGACCTCAGAAGCTTTCCCTTGAAAACTTTTTGTTGAAATCAATGTTTCCATGAAACATTTTGGCTTCAAAGAAGAATCATGCTCTGTTGGAAATAAATTTTGACAAAAAGGTTCAGCTAGCCTTACTCTCAAAATATTCACATGAGTAAATTGAAGCAATCATAACATTAATACATATTTTTCCTGCTGTAATAAGGACAAAGGGGCTGTGATTTTTTTTCTTCTCTATGGCTGTAGATCTCTAACTCAAACTTGGAAGCTCAGTGCCCCAAGTCATTCCCATACTGATACTTTTTCAAAACATTTTGCTTAGCTTTCTTAGAGCTGCTCTGCTTCTTATATCAAGGAGCCCTTTCCTGCCTTTTGGGATGGTGCCATCATTTCATGATGAGTTTTAAACATCAGAACGCCTGTGATCTCAGTTTTAGCTTTGCTAGACAGCTCTGGTGTACGTCCCTTGGCTGCAGGGCTCTTTGTTTTTAGATCCTGTGTGAATACCTCTTTCAACAGTTACTAATGGATCCTGACTGAAGAACCAAAAATGATGAAACATAACCAAAAAATCCTAAGGGTTACCTTCCACTACACACACCTCTGTCTTCAGGGGGAATCACTGCCTGTACCCTAAGGGAAGAATTAGTCTGATGGGATTTTTAAAATGTGCATTTTCACTGTAAACTATGCAAATGCCTCGTGCAATGTCACTCCTGATCTTCTTGTCTATATGCAACATGTTACTTCCATTTATACCGAGACCAGAGATGAAGCCCGTGGCAGGGGGACGTGTGTGTGCACCTGCAGAAGGACACCTCAGGCATACCCAGCACAGGGATTGTCTCCAGCACAGAGCCCTGGGCTCCCTGCTGCCCCTCTCATCACAAACCTGCCTCCACGAGCCCCACAAAACTGAGCTGAGTGCTGTGGAGAGGCCCCACCTTGCACCCAGCCTCTCGTTGTGTCTGTAGATTTGAAGCTGCTCTTCCATAGTTTGTTTTATTTATTATTTCTAACAGGTGGTTGGGGGGACAGTGGGGACACACAAAGTGGTTTCCTCCCCCCTCTCAGAGTGCAGGAATATCAGCTGAATTGATTAAGGTCGAGTGTGGGACTCTGGTTTGAAGTGAGCGTGGTTTCACTGCTTCTTCACTAGACACTCACATGTGGCACCTTTTGTCTCGTTTTTATAAACTGACCTATAAGATGAAGCTCTAAATTGGGTGAGAGTTGGAGGGCAGGTGAAGAGTCTTTCTGTTACCATTAGTAACATGCACCCATTTTGTCTGTAAATTGAAAAAGAAAGATTGCAGCAACTCCCTGTGTGTTACATGTCTTGATAACAATTAGGAGGAGCAACAGGGGCTGTCTGCCTCTTCTGATTCCTTCAGCATACTTAGCATAAAACCTGTGATAAAATAAGAGTTCTGTGGCAGAGCATGCATCCACTTTTTAGCTGTCTGTATGTTTTTTTCTCCATGGAAATCAAGAGAATGGTGTCATCACTGGAGGGGCAGGATCTCCCCTGCCCCAGCCCCTCAGAGCAGCATCACCTCAGGCTGTGCGCTCTGACATCTCCTGAGGGCACTGGAGATGAGGAGGAGCTTTGCCATGCAAAAGTCTCTTTCCTGCCACTTTCTTCACACACACAACTGGCCAATTCTGCTTGGCCCTGCTTTCCTGGGAGCCTTCATCTCAGCTTCATTTTGGGAGAGTCTGCTCCTGGAATAGGCTTGTCCCTTCTTTTAAATGTTTCATCAGAATGATCTAAAAGAGGGACCAGTGTGAAAAATAATTGCTAATTATATAGAAGAAAAATATCTTGATTTAATAGCTGCAACTTCCTAGCCAGGCTGGTGATCATGGTCCAACCCCAGTGGCTGCCACCCTCCTTCCTTAATTAAGACCCATTTCACCACAGCCCTTACTGGTGTAGCCTTGTTTGGCTTTGGGGATGGGTATAATCCCAGTGGCATCAGGTGTCTCAGCAGGCTTCTTAAATTGTTTAACAGTAAGGGTATTTAAAGCTGATGAAGTTATTTATGGATCAACACTGGTGCAAAAGTAAGTGTCTAGATTATTTTAGGGAAAAAAGCAAAATTTCTGCATGTTTCAAATTTGGTAAAACACTTCCCAATGTTGGCATTCTTCTGGCAGTGTGATTTGCAATAAATAAGGCACCATGACTGCCATACCTGTGCACCTGCAGGTATTCTCACTTGGCTCCCACCTAAAACTGGTTTGGTTTTTTCTGAGGCTCCCAGCTCTCTGGGTGCTGCAGTTCATACAGAGAGCAGTCTGGGACAAATTAATTCGATTTCTGTAGCATCTTGGGGGGGACCTGGCATAAGAAGAGTCTCTGTAGAGCAGCTGGGAGCTGGGGAAGCTGCAGTTGAGGGTTTGGACAGAAGATGGTGCAGTGTTCCAAGCTTCATCCTGCCCGAGTGGCAGACTTAGTTCCAACACCTGGGCTCCAGCTTGGTCTCCAGCAACTTTATAATGGTGTTGCAGTAACAAACACACGTTTGCTGGTATTTGTAGAGCAATGAATTAAGCTGGAATGTATCTATATAACTATAATCACTATATTAATATTTAGAGATTTATTAAAAATATATTTATATATTATTTATCTATATCTACATATATCTATATATCTATATCTATATAATCTATCTATATCTAATAGTCTATATCTATGCTTGTACTTATATATATTTATATTTAATATTTTTATAACACAGCCATATATAAAATATGTCAGTATATGAATTAAAAATAATCATAAAACCAAATATTTTTTCCCATCACTCTTGTTTCAATGCAGGCATTAAAAGCCTTGCCCTGGCAGCAGATGTAAGCAAGCCTGAGGATGTGCAAAGGATGGTGGATGCAATTGTGGCTCGCTGGGGCACAGTCCACATTGCTTGCAACAATGCAGGAATCAATCTGAACTCTGCAAGTGAAGACACTTCCCTGGAGGAATGGGACAAAACTTTTAATGTTAATTTACGAGGATTATTCTTGTGCTGCCAAGTAAGTGTGAAATACTGCACTGGTTGGTTTTAAAAATGGGTATTAATATTCTAAGTGTTTACTTTAGCTCATGATATAATAATGCTTTATTAATAATATCACAATAAAATTGGTCCTAGTTTTGGTGAAGTTTAGGAGAGATTTGCTTTATATCAGTTACAGATTTTGGTCAAAAGTAGCTGGTACTTGTTGGCTACCCAAGCCCAGGCATTAAACAGCCAACATTTTTTGAAGGATGGTTATTTGAAAACCCAGAAGGCTTGGAGGGGGGAATTCCCAACATTAGTGATTTAAAAAAAAAAAAATTGCCATCAGTGGAGAGAGGTGTGAAATGGCAATGGGATTTTTTCCTGCATCAGCCATTTTTATACCAAGTTTTTATATCAGGTGCTTAAAAAAAAATGTGTTAGCACATCAACTCTTCTGAAAAGACTAATTTATTATCATGTCATTATTAGCACAATCACAGAAAGGGTCACTGGTCTTTCCTTTAATTTCTGTCACAGGCTGCAGGCCGCATTATGCTGAATCAAGGATATGGGAAGATAATTAACACAGCATCTATGGCAAGTTTAATAGGTGAGTGATGAGAGCTAACAGTTGTGCTTCAGAATCCATATTTTAATTACTACCGATGCTATTTGAATCAATTAAACCTGTATTGGGAAGGAGTAAATCACTGACATTCCATATTAGAGGAAATGTACTACAAAATTTTTATTGATATCATTTTTCAACATTTATCTGTCCTCAATGTTTTAGAGCACTTATTACTTTTTATAGAAAGGGTGGAGTCACCTTTTCTGACTCTGGAGCACTGATACCACAGGAGACGTGTTGTTCCCTCCTTTCTGTTCCAGCAAACTCCTTGGCATGTGGGAAGCTGAGCCCACAAGATGCTCACAAGCCACCCAAAGGATTTTGTGCCAATATTTGCCCTGGTACCCGTGGGTTTTATAACATTCTCATTGCCAACAGGTGCCTGCACCAACGCTGCTGAATCAGCAGTGTCATCAAAAGGGCCAATAAACCATTGTAACATATGGAATGAAATCCCTACTGCTGAGCTAATCTGGAAGGCTGCTGAGCTGAAGCCCATGTAACAAAAATTGATCAATTACACAAATTAAGCATAGCCCTTTAGGAATTTATTTTATTGGTCTGGACATCTGTTGCAGTATTGTCCAAATCCAAAAATCAAATGGTGCCTTGGGTTGCCAAGTTAGGCAAGAAAATCTAGTAGCTATAAAAGTACAACTGAAAACCCCTGTATTAATATCATGTCCATCTGCTGAATGTTACATAAATATGCAGTCTTTTTATTTTCCTTTGGAATAACGTTTATTTTTACAGTGCCCAGTTTGACATTCTATGTCATTCTACTCAGTTTATTGCACAGTAACTTTAAATGGTTCTTCAAAAATCCATTTATAATGTTGTTGTTCATATTTTTTTCAAGTGTCTTTACCAGCTGTTTTACTTATGCTTAAACACAGGCACCATCCCTCCATCCCAGCTTTGTAAAGTTACAAAAACTCCCCAAGAAAAGTAGTTCTGAAAAGATTGTGAGGCTTTAAATTTCAATTACCTCAGGCTTTCCTGCTCTGCTCTGAGCAGTCAGGCTCTGGTCTGTGCTTGGGCTGTCACCATCCACAAAGCAAAATTTCCTGGGATGTAGTCCATCCTGGAGAAAGTTAGGAAGCTCTGGGAATTGGCACAAACTGGGGATCTGCTGGCTTGGCACACGGCTCCCAGCCCAGCAGTGGTCTGCTCTGCTTAAGGAGAGGCATTTTCCAACTTTCCCATCAGGGCTTGGCACAGCTCTGCTGAGCTGGGTGGTGATGCCATTCCCACACAGCATCCACCCCAGCCCCAGCTTGGGGCTGCACCTCCTTGGCTCCACCTGGGGATCGCATCTGGGGCTGGAACCCAAATACCTGTCCTGGAACACGAAGGAACGCTGGAAAGCAGCCCTGAGAGCAGCCTGCAAGGGTCATCCCAAGATGCATTTAAATGTCAGTGAAAGTTAATGCGTGCTAGGCCAGAAGTTAAGAGATGGAGAGATGTGTTTACCTTCTGAACCTGTTTGAATCTTGGCATTGAAAAAATCTAGTAGTTATGAAACTACGACTGAAAACCACGATGTTCATATCATGTCCATCTGCTGAATGTTAAATAAATATGTTGGTTGGTTGGTTATTTAAGTACGTTGGCCAACTGGCATAGTATGAAATGTTTCTAGAAATAGTTAGGGGATATTTTTTTTGTTGTTGTTGTAGGTTGAGTCCTTCCTCAGAGATACAGGAAAATGAGGAGACACTTAGCAGGATAGGGAGGTTTTTGTTTGTGATTTTTCCAGATACACTGCTCAGAATCAGCTTTAATTAATGGGACATAAGCTGCATACATTTTGCATATGTGCATTTTGATTCTGGTGTTCCAATGGAATTATTCCAGGCATACACTCCAGCAGCAGCGGCTCGGCGTTCACACAGGTGTAACTCAGAGCTGTAATTTCTACAGTGAATATCTTCAGTGGGAAGTGGTCTGCTCTGCTGTGCTCTGTGTGCACCTCTCATTAACACTGTGTGGCTGCTTCAAGGTCAGGCTGGGAGGTGCAACAGCAGAGTGTCAGGTTGTTGTGGAATAACCTTACAGCCCCAAGAATGGGAGAGAGAATCTGGGAAAAAAGGTCAAACTTGTGGGTTGAGATAAAGACAGTTTATTAAGACAGAAAAGGAGAGGCAAATAATAATAAGGAAGAAAGAACATAAAAAACAAGTGGTGCACAGTGTAATTTCTCACCACCCACTGACCAATGGCTGGTCAACCAACTCATCCCAGTTTAGTTTTTCAGCACGATGCCATGTGATTTGAAATATCCCTCTGACCAGTTAGAGTCAACTGTCCTGGCTGTGTCCCCTCCCAGGTTCTTTTGCCTCCAGCCTCCTCACTAGCAGGGCAACACGAGGCCCTGAAAAGTCCTTGATTTAGAGTAAGACTCACTCAGCAATAACTAAACCATCAGTGTGTTAATATTTTTTCTGTCCTAAATCCAAAATGCAGCACTGTAATAGTTCATGGGGGAAAAAAAAAGGACTATCCCAGCCAAATCAGAACAAAGGTGTTTAAAACACAATGCAGCTAATGTTGGCACAATTTTTATCTGCTTTCTCTTATCATCTGTCTGTAATAGGAGTGTGTCCTCCCTTCCCAGAAGCCTTAGCAATGCAGATTTTTGGGTGACGCTGCTGGAGGCATAGCTTTAGTCACAAACCCCATTTTGTATGGGTTTGGAGGGTTACAGATTTGCTCTTCTCTCTGTAAGAAACCACCTTAGGTAAGGGAAGAGGAGGTGGCATGGGGTGCTTTGCTGCAGAAATCCCATCCAGTGCTGGAGATTCACAGCACCTGTTGGCTTCTCCTGGAGTTCTTCCACTTGAGAGGGGCTGAATGCCTCAGCAGGGGAAAATTTCATGCTCCTAATTACCTTCTTTAGATATTCTTATACAGACAAAAGTCCATGGAAGGACTTTTGATAACTGTGTCTCATCACCCACCCCAAGTCAGAAGCTGATTCTCGTGGCTTGCAGCAACTTGTTGTCACCCACAGGTGCTGTAGGTGCAGAGCCAGTGCCAGAACTGCTCTCCTCTTAGCAAGTGATCACCAAAATGATTTATCACAGACAGACATGTTTGGAAAGTTTAGCAAAGAACTGCTTTTGGGAGGTTACAAGGTTAACTACCGAAGTTGTATGTAACTTGGAGCTGATGCATGGCAATTAATCAAGAAATTACGTTCCACATCTTTTCGAGAGCCCCCACGGCGCGCTGCGTCAGGGGGCAACAGGCACACACTGAGGGCAAAGCAGTTCTGCTGGTCAAAATGCAAATCATTTCACATTGAGCAAAAAAGAGCACAGAATAAATGCTGGCAGAGGAGGGCCCTGGTATGAAATGTCCTCTTTAGCAATGAAAAGGCCTTTGAATTCTGAGCAAACCTGCACCATATATATGCAGAAAAAAACCCTCTAATTGTTGCTCCTATCCTATGTGTGATTTAAATCTACTCACAAACATCTCTGTTCAATGCAAAGGTCCTTGTTCACATGCTCACTAATTTGCAGAAGGGCTTTTTGGCTCTTTCAGAGTTTGGATAACTCAGTTATCACCTTCATTCCACCCTTTACATCAACATATTCAAACCCAAGTCAATAAAATCAGTAGTGGGTGTGTTGGGATGCCATGGGTGGGAGTGAGATAGAACTGATGCATAAGCTTAATTTATTGAGACCAGTTTAATGCCAGCTACTAGTGCTGCTTATGTGCTTTTATCAAAATGCTGGGAGTTGGGGTTTGGCTGCTGAACCTTGCACAAACCCAGTGATTTTCTTTCTTCCAGGGTTCAGTGTTATCCAACCCCACAGGCTGGAATTGCCTGTCTTTGTGACTACTGATATTTGCCCTGATTTTCCCCTCCCTCCCTCCATCAGTCAGCAGCTCAGCGAAGCTCTGTGCTGATACAGAGCTAATTATGGATGGATGCTTTGCACTGGATTTGTTTAATGCAGTCCCAGTGACAGCCAGAGAAGTCCAAGGAGAGATTCTTTGTGGGTGTAAATCCCAACACCTGGACTGACTTGGATTGACTCCCGTGGGTTTAAAGCACTTTACACCCACTGGGGATTTGTCCTTAAGTAGCTTTCACTGAGCTGGAGAGGGGCAGAGCCACCCGAGCACACGGCACTAACAAGCTTGAACATTGTAATTAGCAAGCTGATCATTTTCTGTCTCTGACTGACATGTGACATCTCTGAAACATTTTCAAAAGCTTCAGATTTTGAAAGTGGTGGGTGTTCTGAATTTTTGGGATGCACCTGTGTTCACATCCACACAAACATTAGTTAGATAATGTGTTTGCCTCAGACTATGGATAATTTAAAAATTAGGGAGAATAATTTGTTCTAAGAAGCTATATATATTATGTTATATAAAATCTGTTATGCACTTATATCATATTCTATCATATAATGTCATATCAAACAATTTACTATTACATTCAGCTATCACATCATATATCATCTGCCATACACAATATTATAAATAATATTAATATATTACATAACATAGAGTACTTAATATATTAGACATATTATTAATTATGTAATATTTTGTAATTATATTTTATTAGTATTACAGTGTAACTATATAAAACATATGTATGTCTATAATAGATGAATGTGCATGTGTGTATATAATTATTTATCTTTCTTCAGAGCATACAAGTATTGCATACATATGTTGAATGCATTGTTCTTGTCTTTGCCCGAATATGGGATCTTTTAAGTGTCTTTATTTTTATTTTCACCATTGTTTTCCAGTAGCCCATCTGCTGAGACAAAATTGTTAGATGGCAAAATACAAATTTAGGGGTTTGTGTTGTAGGTGGCTGAATTCTGGCTGCTCCCTGCCTGGTACCTGGGAAAAGGGCAAACAGCTCATCTCAATGCAGGGAGTTGTCTGTGTAGTACCTAAGCTATTTTAATTTGGGAAGAATAAATAATTTTCTTCTTCTGAATCCCTTGTAGTCCCTCACCCACAGAAGCAGTTGGCGTACAACGCCTCCAAAGCCGGGGTCGTAAAATTAACACAGACATTGGGAACCGAGTGGATTGACAGAGGAGTAAAAGTCAACTGCATTTCCCCGTAAGTAAAATGTAGTCTCATTTCGAAACTACAAAGGGAATGAAATGTTCTACAAAGCTCAAATGAACACTATCTCAGCAAATAAAATTTCTAATTAGCAGGTGGATTGCATCCCTTTTTATGTTGTCTTTTCCTTAACAAAGGTTTAAATACTTAGAACCAAGCCTGCTCTGTTGCTGTGTATACTCAGGGATTTAAGGAGAGGTTTTAGCATTTGATAATAGGTTTTCCAATAATGTGAAGGGTAGTTTTTAGCATTTCCCTTCCAGATGAAATATTTCCTTAGTCTGTCCAAGCCTTCTGTGGTTAAAGAAAGGGTTTTTGACACTTAACAGACAATACTTCTTTCCCCTTTCTACTTGAGACAAATATATAGGCACTTTAAAAGCTACATTTTATTGCTGTTATTGAGCTACTGTTCAGCTCTGACAGTCACAGGAGGCCAGGTGTAGTTTTGTAAATATATATGTATTTATTACAACTTACATTTTTCTTATTTTTGGAGACCTCAAGCTTTTAGGGTATTTATTCACAAAGAAAAGTTTTCCTAGCAGATCTACTTTGTCTCTCCCTGTTTCTCACACACATGCCCAACCAGTCATTTTATTAAACAATTAGCAGTGCATGATAGTGCTGAGCAGAAACCCAAGTGGATAGCGTTAATTGGAAGCGGTCAAATTCTGTAGACCATTGAAGTCAATCAGAGTAACTAAGAAGGGCAGGATTTTAACCCAGGAGTTAAATTGTAATAATGAAGATAATAATGTAGATCAAATTAGGGAAAACAAATTACATATTTTAATCCACAAAGTGGAGGGGGGAAAAAAAAATCACAGAGCTTAATGGTAAGTGCCTCTGTTTTTACTGCCAGTCTGCTCTCCCCTTGCTTGTGCTAGCTGTCTTCCTTATGATTATTTATTACTAATTATACCAGTGTCTCCAGCCGTTGCTCCATGTGATCCACAGATTCTTTCAACAGCATCTTACTTCCTAATGGGATTTTCCCCACGCCATAGCAGCGCTGTAATGGTGTTCCCACAACTAGCACTAGTGAATTTACACTGGCTTTGGGGAGCTGGGAGATGAAGGGAATTAAGGAAGCTCAGCAGGACCTGGCAGGAATTTTGTCTGAAAACATACAGGTAATCTGCACCAACAGAGGTGGGATAGCTGTGCCACATTCACAGCAGTTATGGATGAGAAGGCTCTTATAGGAGGAATTACCTGTTTCTTACAGGCTTACATAAATTTAAAAAGTAGGCACCAAATTATCAGAACTCATTGTGTTGTACAACTTCGAAGCAAGCACTAGCTTCTCTAGAAGTTATGTTTCTGGAGAATGCTGCCAGAACATGGAGAAAAAATAGACAGCTTCTCTTTCTACTTTTCAAGGCAACACAGGGTTGCATTTTGATAATCTCTACCTGTTCTTAAACTCTAGCTCTGAGCAAAACCCACATCTGCTTCTGAGAGAATAACTATTCACATTTGTATTTCTGTCTGAGATGTGAACCTGCATTTCAGTGCACATTTGGATCCATCCCCAGAGCTGTGGACCCCACTAGTGTCACTGTCTCTTGGTGTGACTCACTGAGGACCAGGGACAGCTTCAACCCACCTGATCTGAGTGGCCAGCACCAATAGCAGCCTCAGTGTCATTTTATATCAGGATGGGATTTTAAGGAATCTGAGGAGAGCAGATGTAGATACAGGGCATGATGGTACCCAAGATCAGCTCTGCATAAGTAAAATATCTGTGTCCTTAAGTCCTTTGCCCCTCCCAGTTGAGGTTGCATTAAAGCTTTAAGGCACTTTCAGTGTGCCTCTGTCTGAAGCTTCAGATGCTCCAGTCTGGCCTTAAACATTATTTCACCATGCAAACCTTTTGGCCTTTTCCCCCTCTTCCTATCTGGTCACTTTTTATCAACTTAATTTCTTAATGAGTGCATAAAACTTATGCAGAGCAATGCATAAAAGTTAGCAATGCATAAAATGTTATGACAGAGTCCTTAGGATGATTTATTGCATTTATAAAATTGAACATGCAGGCTTCTCTTGCTGGCCAGGCAAACCTGATGCCCAGGGAGAGAAGGTGGCTGAGATTCCCTGGATGTTTTGGCTGACTTATGCTGTTGTTATTGTGGAACCTGTGCTCAGTCCTTGCACCACCATCCAGTGCCATCACCTCATAGCCTACTGCACAGCAGATGCCAAAAAATGAAGAAGGTCCTGGAGTCTTCCTGAAATGGATGTGGGGGTTGAAGTGCAGAGAGTACCTGGGTGTACACAGGGACCTTTACAGAGCATTGACTGGTGCCCAGCTGCCCATAGAGTTCAGTCTCTTTGCTGGTCCCAGGACATGGAAGTGTGTTGGGTGTGATGGAAGAGGGAATTCTGGAAGCTGTCTGTTTTTTGGCATGTGCAGTATTAGAACACATCATTCTTGCAGCCTTACACTGAATCAATGTCCCCCTCTTTTTGCTAATTACTGCCTTCTTGATTAGCAAGACATGACACGCCATTATGTGATGACCTTTGGGATGGGCAACTGGAAGTTTATATTAAGGTCAACTTGCAGCCAGGCCAGCAGCCCTAGGGGATGAACCATGTTCCCCCTGATAGGCAGGGATTTGGATTTGCATTTGGGCTGATGGGCAAACAGCCTTTGTGTGCCCTGCATCCTGCCCTGCTCCTCTGAAGGCAGCCACACCGTGCTGCACCAGGCTGGTAGCCCCAGAAAGTAGGCAGGATTTGGGAACACCCCATAAGGGGGAAGGAGAGGCAGAGCTGGCAGGAGAAGGAGCACCCCAGCATCACCTGAAGGCATCCCAATTAAGCAGCATTACTATCCCCATTAAGCAGCAGTCGTTGCTGGTAAGTATCTTTGGACTTAAATCTTAATTCCTTGGGAGATGTCCCAATTAAGTGGATCTTGTGATTAAACACTTCCTGATTAAGTGGAGTGTACTTAACTCATTCAAATTAATAACTCATCTGAAAGAAATCAAGTTACACACAGATGGAATCTTTTTTTGCTCTCATTTGGGGATTGAGTGCACGTAACAATTCCAGTTAAGTATCTGGTAAGTGATATTTTTCCTAATGTGTCTCTCGAAGTGGAAATGTTTTAGGCAATTGTTTTTTTCTCTTTTTTTTTCCTTGCAGTCTTTTTTTCCCCCTCGTGTCTCAAATTGTCCTGTGTATCAATAATGAAATATTGATGCTCATATCTAACATTAAGGAACCAGCAGTTTGATATTACATTGACATGCAACAGAAAGTACTGATAGGCTCAGCACTGCATACGAGATGAGGTAGGGAATTAATGCATTGGCAGTTGTCTTCGCTGGAACTGGTTAGGAGCCAACTAAAATCTGCCTAAAAGGGTTCGACAACGTTAAATTGCCCAACTTGGCACCAAAGCTTTCCCAGAAGATGTGTAGTATCAATGACATGCCTAATATTTATAGTGCCATCAGTATGTGTGTTTGCAACTTTTAAGTTTTGCGCTGTATTTTTTTCTCATTTCTCTAACAAAAATTTGTAGTGAAGTTTGGTTACACATCTAAATTTTTGCTACATGGAGTGAACCTAAAGAAAGGTCCAGCAAGAGGCACAGCACAGTGATGTGCAGGTTGCAGTGATCAGACCAAAGATCATTTTTCTGAACAGATTGAAAAACGTCCTCTTTTTAGCAAAATCTGTTCTGCTGGAGGACTGTGTGTTTTATTCCCTAATCTGCATTCCCTTAGGGTTAAAACATATCTGTAAATGAAAAAAATAAGAAAATCATATGGATCTTATTCTGGTCTCTGATAGTGCAAAGCCAGAATGATGACGATGATGATGGTGATGGTTTTGTAAGCACAGTCAGAGGCACGTGAGGGAGAGGAGCTCAATATATTTAATGTCTGCTGCTCAAAGCACGTTTTTCTCTGAAGAAAACCAGTTCTTGAGGAGTTTTGGAAAGCAAGGAGGGAGACCAGGGGGCTGTGCTTGAAGGCAAAAAGTAAACCAAAAAAGTCCTATACTGGAATGTGCTTGATTTTGTTATATTGCCAGAACTTAAGCGAGCTGCATCGCTCGTGTTTCTGAACTGCTCTGCTCTTTATTGACAATTACAATGAAATATAAAGCCGATATTTAAATCCTGCCTGATTAGTGAGAACAGAAATGTTTGGGGGAAAATCTGAATTAGTTCCACTTCATAACAGAGTAAATAGTGGATTTCAGCCTTCATTTAAAACAAAAGGTAAATCTCATACCCAGAATCCAGTCTGTCTCAAAAAATTATTTCCTTGGAAGTCTAAATTGGGATGCCGATGAAGTTTCAGAACAAAACGGGTATTTTTATACTTTGTTCATTTCATATTTATCACTAGCTTGTTTGCTAATTTTCATTTGCAAGAGGCAATTCTTCCAGCTAACTGGCTGCCTCAATGGGCCACTGATTTCTTTGAAGTGACAGTCTGTAAATATGCATAAAAAAGAGATGCAATTAGCGTGTGTGTGGTTCAGTGCAGCCTGATTTCATTGGCAAGTTTACCCACAGTGTTGATAAGCTACATTATCTAGAAAATTGGCCGCTGAAAAACAGCACCTCTGATTGCCAGCAAAGGTTCCAGATAACAGGGTGCTGAAGAGAAATATAATTGAGGTTGAATATGTTAACCAAGGTGTCACATGCTCCTTAGAAGCGCTAATTTATCAGCATGTTGGAATTTTTATTAACATTTGGAATGCATTTCTACCACACTAATGAAGTGGAATTGGCAGTTCAGGTTTTAGTTATTGTCATTTCTGAGAAGTTAAATGTAATTTCTCGTTAGACACAGTTATGTAAATATATTTGTTCAGGGGCTGAAAAATTATACATTTCACAAAATACAAATATGTTGTTAAGGAGGAGTATGACAAATCAGTTGCAGTTAAAGTCACAAAAGCCAGCCAAATCTTCGCCCTGCATTGTGCTTCCTGCAGCATCATTTTTGGGGCACCTGAAAAAAAAAACCAAACTTAGCAGAGTTTTAGTAAATAGTGGAGTCAGTCATTAATGTAAAAGAGGCAAGACAGGTAAATCAGTGTGATTTGTTGGGTGTTGGTTTAAGGGGGATCACACTGGGAGTGTTGTGCTTATCTCTGCCTCTCTTTATTTTGTGTGGAGAGGGTCTGGTGCCCAGAAGGGTGCTGGCTTTTGTTCCCCTCATTGTTTGACATATGGAGAGTTAGTCTGTTTTCAGTTTCTGAGCTGTACACAAGCATGCTGTGTGACATTCTTTGTAGAGTGATGAGAAATTGATGGAAGGACAACCGCTCCCAAGAGCCGCGACAGACACAATTCAAGGCACTTTCATTTCCCATGCTTTCCAGAAAAAAAATTTAAACTGGTGATTATGGGTAACCTAAAAGTAAGAGAGTTGTGCTGTTATATAAGAAGATCGTGTGAGTGTATGTGTGCTTGAAATGAAACCTCTGAGCTGCCCATCAGCAGCAAAAGGCGATGACAGGACAGGAGCGCTATGGAAGTTTGCACCATGACTTCCAGCAGGAGCAGAGCAGGCTGGACATGCTCCTCACCTCTGTGCTTTGCACCACTTTCCTTCTGATAGAACACCTCAAACACCTCCAGGTGCTGCCTTTCCCTCTGGGGGCACTCATTGCTGACCCCTTGTCCGTGTGCTCGCTGCAGGGGCATCGTGGACACGCCGCTGATCCGCTCGCAGGAGCTGCGGCCGCTGGTGCGGCGCTGGCTGGCCACCATCCCGGCCGGGCGGCTGGCCCAGCCCACTGACCTGCAGGCTGCCGTCGTCTACCTGGCCTCCGAAGCCTCGGACTACATGACAGGCCACAACCTGGTCATCGAGGGTGGCCAGAGCCTGTGGTGAGGTGTCCTGCAGTCCCCCCTCTCACAGCCTTTGGGAAGCGTGTGTTAGAGTTTGGTCCCAGCTTTGGCTTGTGTGGCTACGTGGCCAACTAACATAAAATTATTGTTGCCTTCTTTTGGGTGTTAATTTGGAGATTTGTATAATGCACAGGAAAAATAAGGCAAAAAAAGGGGTAATATTTCAGTTTTCCAGCATTTTTGTGTTTTTCACTGCGCAGTCACATTTCTGTTAAATTAGTATTTAATGATATAAAAGTACATTTACTGCAGTGAGATTTGGCTATTATTTCAGTTTAACAGGGGGCATTTTTAAAGCAATCAATATTAGCTGGTCTGTGTAGTTTATTGTTCTTAGGCAATTTTTTTGTATTCAAGTTGTTCCAGTGACATCTGTGAGTGGTGAAAAACAGTTGGATATAGTGTTAAAAAAAATAAATTAGTTCATTACATTTGAACCTGAGTGTTGCCATTTTATATTTACTGGTGTTCTTTAGTTTTTGACAGTGTTTTTATACAAACACCCACATAAATGCCCCTGAAAGAACAGTGCTGCACTTAATAGAGATTCATGGTTGGTAATTATAATGGCTCTAGTCCAAACCCATTGAGGTAAGTAGAGACTGCTCATACACTTTAAGTTAAATGTGTGTTTAAGTGTTGATACAACTGGGTCTTTGTTTTCCATGATAGACAGAAGTAAGCAAAGGTCATCTTCCAAATAATATTTTTTCCTCTTGTAAAATTCTGAAGACAACTCTTCGGTGTAAACCAGGGCCAGCTCAAGTGATATTGATACAGTTCTGTTGGCTGAAGAGCTCATTTGGTGATAGCATTGGGTTCATTGCTTACAGGCAGTAAAATGTGGCACTATAACCCTACAGTTCTGATAGGCTCTGGATAAAGACAGAATTCCATCCTGAGGGCCCTTAAGCATAACCTAAGGAGAATTTACGGGAAGAAACCCACTTGCAAATCCTCGTGTCATTTGTTTTGCATTTGGCAGCTCTTTGTTACCATAACATAAATAATTGTGGATGGATGTCATTACTTTGATTAAGTGCTACAAGCCCGTGCATTGGCTGGCCATTATTGTGGGGAATTGCTGTAATGGCTTCAGACTTGACATTCACTGCTACGTTGTAAGGTATGCGCCTCGCTGACGTACTATCATCGTTATCGTGGATAAAGTGCAAGAAGATACTTGTCTTCATTAAATTTTCTATTAGACCATTGATAATTAATACATATCTCATGTTTCATCTCGAGTCGTTTTTCTGGGGAGTGTTGCTGTTAAGCGACTCAGGGCTAGAGCTTTTTGGCTTGAAATCCTTGCCTTGTGTGCATGATCTAATTTATTGACAATGCTCTGCAAACTCACAGGCTTAAGTAGAGCTTGATTTTGGATAAACCTTCAAGAAAAACAATTAAGGATTTAAACGTTTTATTATTTTTCTGGGCTCACAAAGCCTTTTCTCTCCTAGCTCCCACACTTGCATCATTTTGTGTCATGCTCTGGAGGGCTCAGCAGAGTTCTCACATCCCTCTGGCTGCCTTTTCACCCAGAGGTTAATGTGCAAACATTGGTGAACTCATCAGGAGCTCTTCCAAGGGATCCTAGAGGGGCTTGTATACTATTGCTTGGACTGCTGGTGAACAGTTTGTTGCAGCTTCTACCTAAAGTGTAAAATAATGAACTTTAGTTAATTTGAAACACGAACTGCAGCTGGCACTGGAACTATAAGCAGTGTTTTCACTTTCTCAGCAGAAGGACAAAAGACTGAATGGACTGCTGAGCCTGAACTCCCGTTCCTTGCCTGGGGATGGTTGCAATTCAGAACCAAAAGGTGCTGGCAGGGCACTGCAGGAAGCTGAACTTCACTGCCCTGGTTTTGGGAAGACTTTCAGCCAGCAAAGGTCATGCTGTGATTTTCACAAGTTTCAAGTTAAAAACAAAGCCCAGACATAAAAAAACTCACCTAGACTTAAAAAAAAAAAAAAAAAAAAATCAAAACGATCTCTTAACTAAGCAGCCTCCAGTGTTTGGACTGCAGCTTGTCTCGCCTGCTCTGTTTGCCCCCAGGCTCTGCCTTTGAAGGGCTGAGTGGGCAGAGCAGAGGAATGAGCTTACCTGCACAGGCTGATGTGGGGCTTGGCTCCTGTTTGGGGACATTGCTCTGTGCCCACGTGGGCCTTGGCCCTGCTCCATGTTGGCCCACAGAGGCTGGTGGAAGGGGCTGTGTCCCACTCCATGGCACAGGAGGGGCTCAGGACTAAACAGCCCAAAGGAACGCAGCACTTGGTGCCAAGTCCCCAAACTAACTGTCAAATACCCTCACAGCACTTTTGTTTTTCATGGAATCCTCATTTTGGCCAAAGAAACATCCTGGTGGACACCATGTATCAGAAGGGATGTGTCTTTCTCCCTGTATGTATGAGCTGGCCTGACTCTTCCCAACACTTTCATCTCTCTTCTCCACAGGCTTGTTGAGTCATCAAATGGTTTGGGTTGGAAAGGAACTTAAAGATCTTCTAGTTCCAGCCCCCCTGCCATGGCCAGGGACACCTTGCCCTAGACCAAGTTTTTCAAACCCCATCCAACGTGGCCTTGAACCCAAGGCTTCATCCATTTGGGAGCTCTGGGAATGGCACTGGGGCTCCTCACCCTCTCCAGCAGAATTTCCTGAGGGAAATGGGCAAAGGCAGGGCTGTGACCGTGCAGTGTTGCTTCTGTCTGGTAGCACCAAACTTGGCATTTGGGTTAGGAGCTGTGGGGTGGCTGTTCCTTGGGCATGGGGCTCCCCACACTCTGCCTTGTGCTGCAGGGGAGGCTCACTGCTACAGCCATGGGGTCTCTTCTACAGCCGTAATACCAAGTGAAAGCACTAATTTCCACTTCAAAGGGAAAAACAAAGGTCAGGAGGTTTATGTCAATGTCTAGAAGTATCCGAAAGGAGGGTGTCAAGGTGGTGATGCCAAGTCAAAGGACAAGAGGTAATTGGCACAAAATGATTCCCAGGAAGTTCCCCCTGAACATGAGGAAGAACTTTGCTGTGCAGTGATGGACCACGAGGACAGGATGTGGAGAGAATGTGGAATCTCTCTCACTGGGGATACCCAGTGAGGCAGGATAACCAGGAGACACACTGTGGTGCCTTCTGACCAGAACCATTCTGTTATTCTGTGAAGAATGTGAGAAAAGCCTTTTCCCCTCCTAGCAGGGGATGAGCTGCGGTACGGGAGATGCTGGGGATGCTGTGCAGTGGGTGCAGGAGATGCTGTGCAGGGCATGCAGAGGATGCTGTGCGGGAGATGTGGGGGATATTGTGCATGGGGATGCAGGAGATGCTGTGCGGGGGATGCTGTGTTGGGGATGCTGTGCATGGGGATGCAGGAGATGCTGTGCGGGGGATACTGTGTTGGGGATGCGATGCTCTGCAGGCGGAGGCGCCGTTCCCGGCGGTACCTCTAGGAGGAAACCTCAACCTGTGTTGTGTCTGCGGGAGCCGGGCTTCCCGGCTCTGCTATTCAACTTTTATATTGTAGCTAAGTTAGTACTTTTGATATTTCTAAGTTTTTTTTTTTTTTTAAACATTTATGTAGAACACCACATAATTGCAGAAAAGATAATAGTCACATACCCTAGGGCTTGGTGTACACTTATGTTAAAAGTACAGCTTTTATTGGCAACTAAAGTAATAACCTTTCCATGTCAAATTGCTTTAAATTAAACTTAAAAAAAAATGCTGGCTGATACCCACACTTAGTAATTGTCAAACATTAGCATAATGTGGAATACTAAAGCTGCTTAAATCTTGGGTTTAAAAATAATTATTTACTTAGGTAAATTCTCTATTCAAAAGCATAATATTAGATTATTTTTTTTTTTTACACAGTCTCCTCAATGTATATATTAAAATGCAGACCTGAGCTTGACGTGGAAGTCGGGACAAATGTTACTGTGGTGTCTGAGAGAAAAAGGGGGATTTTATACCTTTAGCTCACCATCATTGCTCACCTGGAAAGAAAGGCTGTACCTCTGAAGGGAGAGGTGCTGTGGGTGACATCTGGTGACCTAAGGACAGAGACCTGCAGTACCTGCTGATCATACCCCTGGTGCAGCCCCAGAGTGCAATATCATGTTTCTGGGGCTGGACAACATCTGGGAGATGGATGCCTCAAGGATGTGGGTGTGGAAGGCCAAGGGCAGCAGGTCAGTAATGTGTTCCATCCAGGTGCCTTTCAAATTTCTGTCCAGCACAGAACTGGAGCACATGTGGTGGGAACCATTCAAATTTCCAGCGTGAAGCAGGAGAGGAGACCTTGCACTGTGAGATGTGGCTCTCAGGGCTCTCTGCTGTGTGTGAAGGAAGCTGGACCCACCAGGTGCTGTGAAGACACAAGTCCTCATGGTTTTCTGCTTTTGGGAGTGCCAGGTTCTGATGTACCCACCTTGTGGAGTCCATCCCATTGCAAGCACTTCCCTGCGAAGTCCACCACAGCACTGAGTCTGCTGGTTCTTTCTCAGAAACATGTCAGTGTTTTACTGGAAGTTCAGCAAAACCTATTTTGGAACATTTTCTTAAAGAAATCAGCAGTGTCCTTATTAGGCCAAAAGGTTTTTTGGCAAATTCCCACACCTTTGACTAGCAAGTTAGAAAGGGATTGCCCTTCCCACTGCTTTAGGGAGCAGGAAAGTCTGGGAAGCTCTTGCTGCCTTTGCAGCAACTTTTCAGAGGGGCAAAATGGAGCAGCAGTACCCAGCTACAAGGAAGTTATGAACTTCAAGAGAGTTAAACAATTGTTGGGAGGGGAAACACAAGGAGTTGAGGACTGAAAATTAGATAACTTTCCCAACCTTGCCTAATATAGTAAGTGTTTTACACTGTAATTATAAATCTGATTATATACTAATTTCCACACCGTTTCAATTCTTTAAAGGGAAGGAAAGCGCACACTCTTCCTTGCAGAAACCTGATGCAGTCCTACAGCATGTGCCTTCTCACCACAATAGATTGGAATTCTTCAAAATTCCTGAATAACGAGTGTTTGCTGCTAGATTCTCACCTACTTAGTGTCTTTTCTCCATTCACGCCTCTTTCCTTGTTCTCTAGACCTCTCCTTTCCCCTCCTGTCCTGCCTGACCTCTTTCCCTGCTCTGCTTTCAGTGCTGCATCGTGCCAGGCACAGGAACACTGGAGAGGGACCCAGCAGAGTGTAGGCTGCCCAGAAATGCCTCTCAATGCCCAGGTCTGGATTTAACCTTTATTTATGTGCTCCCCAAACCACTCCATCACAATCCGTGTTGCTTCTGCTACCAGGACTCCTTCAGGGGCAGCAAAAGCAGGAAGGCTTCTGCTGATGGGTGAGTACAAGTAACTCCCACCTCAGTTCCTTCCTGTTGGAAAACATGAAGGTGTTCTTGAATTTCTGCTGGGTGTGGCAATGATATTCCCTCCCCTGGGAGATGTCCTTTGGGACACAACCCCACAGTGCAGCTGCAAGTGCTCTCTGCCCTGCTCTATCTGCTCCCCTCTCTCCAGCACAGCAGGCTGTGTACAAACACACTTTGTGTCTTTAGGAAGCCTCATTAATTCACAAGATACATATTATTTTTTTTCTCAACAGTTTGTAACAGCTTCTTAAATGTGTAAACTAGCTTTTTCAGATTTGTATTAAAATACTGAGAAAAAGATTTATGTTTCCATAGGCTACTTCCTATGTCCAGACAGGTTCTGGCACTACCTTACATGTCCAGTTGTTTCATAAATGATATATTAATGCATGAGAGAAGCCATTCACTTGAAACTGTTCAGAATGATTAAGGGCTTTAATTATAGTCCTTTTGGTAAATATCAAAATGGCAAAACTACACTGTTGCATCACAAGCCTCCCTTGATGACAGTGTGGTTTGTCTCTGTTACTCCTCATATTGTCATTTCACTCATCCAATTCTGATGTTCAAATCCCACCTAATAAATGGTAAGAGGCTCTGCTTCAATGCTTACCTGTGGATAAGGTGTTGGAAGTGTTGGTTTACTTTTGGCACGCTGCAAAGTGCCTGTGCTGTAACACAGGAATTAGATGTGGGGCTTGGTTCACCACTATATATTACTTTTTCCAGACCTCAGGTAGATGTACTCAGCATCTTGCATGAAACCACGTCAATGCCTTCCAGCAGGAATTCTCAGGGCAGTGTGATGATCATCTGGGAGACCACTTTTCTCCTCCTTTGCAGGGGACTGTTGCCTCTGGTGGCAGAAACATTGGTTATATTTAGATCCTCCAAGCAGCACCACGCAGCACACAAGCTTCAATGAACTTCAGCATCTTTCTGTCCAAGCATTTCACATGCTCTTGAATCGTCTACATAGATTTTTTTTTTTTTTTAATTTCTAATTTTAAACAGCTCCCTCACTGCAGAAATGTTGGAAAGTCTCTTCTCAGTGCTAGAAATGGCTTGAGTGGGTCGCAGATGCTCGGGAGTCATCCTCCCTCCTTCTCTCCTCCCGTACTTTCTGGAGTTAGTCTAAGTAGTCCTGAATGAAGAAGCAAATCTTCTCTCCTCCGAAGCTCCTCATAAATGTGCTTGCAGTTAATATGAGTCCTTTTATATTCTCTTCCTTCAAATTCTTTGGATTAAAACAAATACCGTCTGGTTCTTTTAGCTCTTTTGATTATATATTCAGAACTATTGTGTATCCTGGAAAAGGAATTCTTTTCAGTTTTCACTTTTCTTGACAACAAGCTGAAAAATTTCCCCAAATGAAAATTTCCTGCAAAAGTCTTGGTTTGTTCCAAGACCCATTTTTCAAATAAGTAACGTTTTGATGAAAAAATGCCAACCTGTTCTACTTAACAACTGTTCGTAGAACTGACGAGAGAAAAACAAGGAATTGGAGAAAAAAATTACCGAGTCTTTTATGTAGAGTTAATCTTTGAATATTCCTGTTGTTTCGGTAACAGACAAGATGTTGGTACAAGTAGATGAATATTTAAACATTAGCGTTGACACTGACTTATCTTCTCGATAACATATTGATCGTGTTCTTTCTATAGAGATTATTCCGGACTTCCCATGGAGTCAGGGAGCAGCTTAATGAAGTCACAGGCTGGATGTTTATGTAGGTATTTCCTTAGAGGTTGGTTACACAATCTGTGTGCAGAATAAACCCCCACAGATGCACCTCAAATGCAGAATCACTCCATGTTTCTGCCTTTTTATCCCCGGTAGCATGTGTGATTAGGTGGAAATGTTGATGTTATGATGCAGTCTTGACTTAATATCTGTTATTCATTGCATTTGAAATGACCAAAAGCTTTTCCTTTTATCAAGGCATCTGGAAGCTGATTCAGGCTCCCCCTCCTATGGAAATTGATATTTTTCAGGCATCAAAATGATGCCTGAGAAGGAAAAAAAAGCCACCACAGCCCTTCCCACAGACACCTCTAAATCTGTGTCCATGCTTTTGGGAAACCTCTGAAGGGTGCTGTGCCCAGAAGGGTGTCCCAGTGCAGGAGCTGTCACCAGGTGAGAGGATGACTGCCAGGCAGCCATCACTGCTACAAAACCTAATTGTGATAGAAGTATCCTGCTTGGATTAATACAGGATCTGTGTTGTATTAGTGGCACCAAATGAATTTTGCAGTGGACAAAGATGTATGGAAAAAGAGGTTCTAAAATGAAAAACATATTTATTGCAGTAGGATATATGCTAGTGTCTTTCAAGAGAACTTTTTTCTTTAAAAAAATGAACAGTGCTAGGAAGGAAAAACATAAGTACACAATAAATCATGACTCAGAGCAAAACTCTCATTGACTTTCAGAGCAAGGCAGGATTTAATTTTCACTGTAGTTATTAAGAAATGCTTCTTACTTATGTGAAGACGAGAGGCGGAGAACACTGATCTGTGGGACAGTGAAGAGTTGTTAATGCCATTAATATTTTAAGTGGACAGTACGTTTGGGGTTCTTCTTATAAATAGCTGCTTTTTGCAAGCTTTGCAAAGTCATGCCAGTCCTCCAAGAGCCTAAAAATCTTCAAAGAATTGTTTGTC
The DNA here is from genome assembly GCF_009819885.2 of Catharus ustulatus. Taxonomy (NCBI): domain Eukaryota; kingdom Metazoa; phylum Chordata; class Aves; order Passeriformes; family Turdidae; genus Catharus; species Catharus ustulatus. The sequence goes on along the minus strand of NC_046233.1, from coordinate 4,690,779 downwards.
AGCCTTGCCATTCTCAGCTCTTTCCTGCAGCTCTTGATGTCAGGCAGGAGGGCTCCTTCCAAAGGGTGCTCAGGGCAGCTGCAGTTTTGGGCTGCTGAAATTATTTTCACATGGGAGGTGCTCCTGGTGAGGTTGAGTTCTTGGTGGGGCAGGTTTCTCCTCTCCCCATTAGTGCTCTGGGGGACAAGCAGGCAAATTTCTGAAGCTGGGGAGTGAGGCCTTTGTCAGTATGCAGAAATGCCAAGCTCTGTCTCAAAGTGATAACGGAAGCCACGCATTCCCCAGGACATTTTTGTGCTTCTCTGAACGTCAGCATTGGGCAATAGGGGAGACTTTATGTCACTGGATTGCTCTAAATATAGTTCACCAAATTGTCTTCCTTGTCCAGGTTCCATACAGACATTTTTAGGTTTCAACCCAATTAGGTTTACCCCTAATTTGAGATCCAGCCTTGAATGAACCCTATATTTGGAGCCAAACTCGAGATGTATGATACAATTTTTGATAATACAAGGATCTGGAATTTGGACAGTGCCAGAAAAAATGCATATATTGATCCAGGGTTGTTTTAAATTAAACTGGGTTCCCTTAAAATATTCATGAACTGGAAAGGGTCAGTTAAAAGCTTCAAGCTAAGAGATTTATAACAGACTTATCAAAGCAGATGCGTTTTGCATCATTTCTAACTTTTGACTGGTGAGAAGTTTAGATTTTTTTATAAATACATATACATTTTCTCTAGCAAATGTGTGTGTATATTTATATAGATATAATTTTTTTTCAAATACATCCCCATATGCACCCTCACTCTCAGAACATTTTGCTTTTACTCTCCCGGCGTTTCAGTTACTTGCCTCAGCTGTGCGCCGTGTTGCCTTCCAAATGCAATGCATCATAAATTCATGATGGCTTGCCAAGTAAAGGAGGGCATTGAGCTTCTTTATGAAGAGGATATTTTCGCAAACTGGACCTCATCCCTATCCCAGTGGAATTTTCTGATGCTTCCCTATTACTCCCGTACAAAACTTTTAGGGAGTTATAGATCAGACATCAAAACCAGTAATTAAAGTCCAACTTACTCCACTTCAATATCTGTCCATCCTTTTCATTAGGGAGCAGAGACATACCCTTCCTCTCCTATAACAGTCAGTTTAATGACCAGCCATGAGCTCTTCTGCTTCTCAGATTTCTAACCCTTCCAGGTCGAAGGATATTGCTTGTGCTGTTGTGTGTCCTTTTAGGTGTGTGTCGTGTCAGTCCCCTACACAGACCTGGATATTCCAAAATATTGGCACACGTACAATTAAGTGCAAAACAGCAGTTGTTAGTTTGGTTTTGTGCTTGGAGTCTGGATGAATGTGGGCACTGAAACAGAACTGGTACCTGTTTGCTGGGAGAAGTCACAAGGGACTGGGAAATTCTGAAATGTCTGAAGTAAGCCTGGTGTCTTTTAGGGATGTAATTTTTTTATTCAAGCATATTTTGAATACTTCCAGAGTGAAATAATCCTATAGAGGCCTGTGTGCAGCACTGACCATCAAGCCAAGTTTGTTGCTGGAGGTCATGGCATTGCTGTAGCTTGTACCAGTTTATCCTACACTCCACACACACATCCTGCTCCCACGTAGTTTTCTTTTCTCTGCTCATACCACCCCAGATCACCATCTGAAAACTTACTGTAAACAATAAGCACAAGAACACAATTTTCCTGGAAAAAACATTTCCTTGGATTTTTGGTTGGTGTTGTTTTGTTTGATTTTGAGCATTGGCAGAACTTCACTGTGATGTCTCCAGATGCTCCAGCTAATTTTTAGTTAGAGGAAGTTTCCAAAAAACCTGGAGAGAGGAGAAACCTGCCCATAGCAAGGTGTGGATCTTGTTCCTAGAACTGCATCATTATGGAAGAAAAACATAAAGCAATGGGGAAAGCAATGGGAAAGCAATGCAGGTTTGGTAGACCTGATCTTACAAGTAGGCAAGGTTTATCTATGTAAAGATAGGATGGATCTCTGTGAATTCCTTTCTACTTTGGGAATGGGGCTGAGAAAACTCTGCAAATCAACACCACAGTGGTATCAGCACTGGTCTCAGAAGGAGACACATGATGCTTTATGGAGATTCTGGGTCTCCCTGCTTCAGGAGACGAGGGAGCTTTTAGCCCTGGCAGATGAGAGCTCACACCGAGTACAGCCCAAGAGTTTTCATTAGCCTGTGACCTCTGCTTTAATGACCTCTGCTTTAATGTCCTCAGGAGCAGAGGAACCCCTGAAGCTCTTGCTGGAGTGATGGGCCTTTGCAGAGATCTGGTTCTTCACTGCTATTCAAGCCTTGGAGGGGTAATTATGCTACAAGTGATTCACAAGCAAGAGAAAGCTTGTAGGCTTTCAGCTGTCTTTAATTTTACATTAGACAAAAAGTGATAAAGAACTTGTTTTCTGTAATCTATGGATTTAACTTTGAATAGCAGGTGGTAAATGTTCCAACAAATATGTATATATATCAAATCAGTGAGTGCCCAAATATTTACATCTTCAGCCAAACAAAGGCTGGAGACTCACGTTGCCTGAGGGGAAGATTGTTTTAGAGAAACAGGTTGAAAGGAAATCAAGAGTGGGAATTACAAATCCTCTTTCAGAGATGAGGGGTTGTGGTAGGGAGGAACTCCTGATAGGCTTAGGGAGATAAGCTGGCTTGCAGAAATGGGTGTCCCGTTGTCTTTTGGGTTGTGGCCTTGTTTCTTTGAGTACTGTGCACATTTGAATTGAAGTCTGCACAAGGAGCACGCCAAGACTAGTCAAAGTTTGTACCAGGTTTCCCAGCATGGGCTGTCAATCTGGTTGTATGGCAAGGGGATGTGATCTGTAGCTGATGGATGGGTCTGTGTTGGATGGCAAGACTAACGAGTCTATCAGCTCTCCACTGCTAGGGTGGCAATCCTTAGGGACATCAGTGGTTTTACGGTGGCCCATGAGCCCCAGAAGTCTGGGACCTCTCACATTTGTATTGTAAACCCTAGCAACAGGGAGACTGCTCTGCCATTTACAATTTTCAAGCTGGTCTGCCATTTAAAATCTAAGAATGGCTAAAATGATGGTGTATTTAACAGAGGGCTGCTAAGCAGAGTTTAAACTTCTCTGGATAGTGAAGTTTGCCCAAATGTCCAGTCCCTTCTTGAATCTCACAAGATTTTGGACTTCAAGGACTTTCTGTTGCATTTGAAGAAATTGCGAAAATACAAATTTTTAATTTCCTGTTTTTAATGTTCCCTTTATGTTTTGACTCAGGGACACCAAATGTCCTAGCTGATCTCTGTTACCTGCTTCTCTTGTATGTCCTTCCCTTTAAGGTAAACACTCCAACTCATTCCCAGCTCTTTCCATAAAGATATTTGCACAGATTTGATTACTCTATCACTCACCTGTAAGTTACTTTTGAATAATATTGGTGTGTTAGTCCACAGTGTAGGTTCTGATCCATACAGTTGAATAATTCATCAAATTCTGTGGTTTCTTATTAGGAAGTTGTGCATCATTTGCATATGCAAAACTTCAGTTGGACTTAGAGAAGATAATGGCATATTTTCCTACTGAAAACCTCCCTGATTTTGTTCAAAAGGTGTTGAATGTCTCTTTGCCAGATTATCGCTGTAGAGGACAAAATTTTGTCTGTATCTGTGCACTAGTGAGACTATTTAATCTTCAGGAAGCTTTTCTAGAGCATCAAGAAAAACACCATTAATATAAGGCACAAGATTTAAGTCTGACCTTTGCTCGTGGGCTATTTACAAGAAGTTGGAACCAGACTGCCTGAGCAGTGCAAAAATAAGGCAAGTGCAGGATAAATGCCAGGATGAACAGGTACACTGTGCTAAGCTTTGGATGTGTTCAGTGACAGATGCTGCAGCCTGGAGGTTTTCATGGGTATGTGTCACCTGTCATGAGCTGCAGATAGATCCAGGCCCTTTTTAGAGTCAGGGAAATGCAGGCAGTGCTCAAGGCAGAAGGAGGAATGCAGTGAAGGAAGTCATGTCTCCACTCGTCATGGGAGCCTTTCCTGTACATCAACACGAGCTAAATCTCTCTTGTCCAGCTCCCATCACCTTTTCATTTCTTTTGTTGTTACCACTTTCAGTGTCAGACACAAGCTGCTGCTTTTCCTGTTCAAGGCTCTTATTGGTCTCTCTTGATCTATGTGTTCATCAGTGGAATTCTACCATTGCACCAGTAGACAGAGATGGAGCTTTTTTGCTGACTTAATATAATGGTACAGAGGTTTCCTTGTCTGTTGGTTAAACATTGTAATAATGTACAAGCCTCATTTTCTTCCTCCAGCTCCTTCTCTTGCTTGCATGCTTGAAAAAAAATAGTTATGGTTGAAATAAAGTCTTACCAACCAATTTCCAACCAGGAATTTTTGACAGAACCCTTACAGGACTGCTACCTGGTGTCTCTTGGCCAGGATAACTGAGATAATAAAGAATGTAAAAGTCATCCAGATATAAAAGTAGGAGTTTGCATCCTATAAAAAGTTTACTTGGACATCCTTTACTGGCCATGTTACATTGGCAGGATTCTGAATAGCTTGGGAGAAGAGAAAGACCAGATTGAAAAATGAAATGATTAATTGTTGCACATCTCTGAAGCTCAGCAAGTAGAGAAAAACCCTGTGAAGTTGGAGGGACATTGAATTTTTTCTTGAATTAGATTTCAATGTATCTGTAACTTCATGAAAGGAAAGATAAAAACATTCTGGAATTCAGCTTTTCAGTTTGCTATATTTTACCATATGATTGAGTTTAAATGTATTGATATATTGGATATGTTTTTCCATTTAAAAAGCTCTTGTAAATGAACTATTTATTTACATGAAAGAAAAGGATTTCCAGTGCAGCCCACAATACTTCTCCCTCCAAGCCTGTCTTGAAAGAAGGTTGCCTTTTCATATTTGGCTCCAGCTTTCAAAGTTCTCAAAATGTAAAAAATAGTATTCTTAAAACTAAATAAAACATATATATTAGTATTTCTGGCAGAATGAAAGAGCACTTCTCCTGAATAGACCTATTTGAATGGCTACTCAATGTTTTGTAAGAAAAGTATATTAAAAAGTTGAAAAAGCCTGCTGAATGAAGGTGAGGGAGAGAAACAAAATATAAAATGTGTCATGTGAAAAAAAAAGAAAAAAGAGACCCTTTATCCAAGAAGATCTTGGTAAAACTTTAAATGGAAAAGTGACACTCATCAAACGGTTTCTATATCATCTGCACTGAATAATTTACTTTTGGGTGAGATTCACTAACATCATTGCAGAGGAAGTGTAATTGAAAATTATGAAAGCTATATCTTTATTGTGTATTACAGCACATGCCTTTGATATGGCGTTATGTCTGCCACAGCGGGAAGTGTTTTTCAGAAAAAGTCAAATCTCTGGGACAGATTCTCAGTGGTGTAAATCAGTGTTACTGCACTGACAGCATCATATGTGAGCAAGCCTCTGCCTGTTTCTTACATGAGTAGAGACAGGGAAGAGCTCTGTTATTTTGTTTATTATGGACAGCTCCAATGTGATTTTAAAAATTCAGGATCTTCTGCTCAAAGTTTATATAAATATCTGTTTTTCTCCCAGTGCAGTTTAAGCCAGCATGGTTAATGATCGCTATCCAATGTCACAGGTCCCCGTGGTACACCCTGGATCTAAGCAGCCTGTTATTCAAGGTCTTGGCCGTGCACTGGCTTTGATAGCACAGACACTTCAGCTTCAAAAGGTGCTTCAGAAGTGGAGTCTGAGTAGGAGCTGGTCTGAATACAGAACTGGTGTCTAAATCGATGAAGATATGCTGGCTAAGGACTTGTAAATGTCTTTTACAATGCACATGGCAAGTCCAATGCACTTTTTAAATTCCTCCAAGAGTATCTGAATGGCTCAGCCCCATTCCCAGGTGATTTAGAGAAATTACCCCCCCTTGCCAAAGGCTGGCAAAAAGGGGCAATGCTGGCTTAAGACACTTAAGCAATGTTTGAACAAAGTGTTTTAGGCTGGCCATGAGTGCTGGGGTGAGCTTTGGCTGGGCGGATCCCCAGTGCCCCAGGAGAATGGCCACCAGCTCCTCAAGCTCAGCTGCTTCCCAAATGACTTGTGCTGGTGGAGAAAGTCTGCCCAAAGTAGAACACCATGAGTGACATTAGCATTCGGAGAGCATCTGTTCACCCATCCCCAGTTAGCGTGTGACTGTCAAACTGAGACACACGTCTCTTCCCAATCCAACTCCTTAACCCCTGCTTTGCCTAACCCACTGCCACGTCTCCAGGGCCGTTTCTCACGGAGAAACAGGCCAGAGCTGTGTCCATCCCTAGGCACACGAATTAATGATGAAGGCCTGACTACCTCACTAGCAAACATCCCTGTGGGCAGTGCAAGGAGAGTGTCTGACCCCTCTATGGGCAGTTCTCAGCTGTGCCATATCTCTGCCTCTCTTGGCCATACGCCCTGCCCTGCTCGGGGACGTGGGTTTACTGTTCTGGAGGAGAGGTGGGAATTTTGGCAGCCTTGGTAGCTAGGAGGTGTTAACCATCATGAGTGAAAATCTGTGAGGGTGGTGTAGGGACCTGGACTCAATGGTGCAGATTTCTTCTGACTTCTTCAGGTGAGCCTTAGCTAAACAAAGGCCAGCAACTCCTCTTGTAGTCCATGAGAGACAGTGCCAGAGAAAGCCCAGGAAGTGAAATTCCTCACCAGAATTTCCAGGAGTTACTGGTACATATTCACAAAGGGCAATGGCACAAAGCACTTTCTATTTTAATACAGGTTTCCATGTCTCCTCAGTGCAACTTCCATTTAGTGCAATTTCTATCCATGGCTGACAGAAACCCTAATCTGTCTTGCTGTCCTAAAGAGTGTGTGTGTGTAGATGAGTAGAAACTGAGTGTGAATTAACATTTGAATAATACTTCAGAGCACCTTGTGTAGCAACTGCTGTTTTTTGTAGGAAAAGTAGGTATTTTTTTTACTTTTAAGTAGTGGTCTTACTGTCTCTGTCTCAGAGATAAGTCCAGAGCTGAGCCCATTAAACTGTCAGCATTTGCCAAGAGACTCCACGCAGGAACCGCAGGTTTTGCTGTGCTACCCACCCTGGAGTGCTGGTTTCTCCAGGAGCTCAGGATCAGGGCTTGGGTATTGATCCAGAGAGGGTTTTGGCTTTCAATATCCTTTCAATGCCATTCATGGACAGTCCTGTGAGAAATGCATAACCTGCCTCATCCTTTGGCCAGCAAGGGTGTTAAATTAGCAGTGACCTGGTGGTGGGGTGTTGCAGAGAAACCCTCAGGGATGCAGGTTTGACTCCTTGTGTGACCTGGGGCAAACACCTGAGTCCCTCTGCTCATGTGGCCACCTGCCCCTGCCCAGATGTTTGGGCACTCTTGCGTCCTTAATCTTGTTTTTAGCTCTCACACTGCAGCTATGACAGGAATATCAGCACTTAGAAGAGTGCATTGCTTGCTTTGCTTCTCTTTTCAAGAGATTTTGAACTTTCTATGGGTTGATTTATTTCCTAGCACAGAATGATTTTTAATCAAGTTTGCTGCTTAAAACTTTGCAAGCAGTTAAAGGGGTTTGCTTAACAATGGCAAATTATTATTTTCCAAGACTAGTGAAAAATGCCAGTGTACTTATATTTCAGTCCCTGAACTGTTAAAAAAACCATTCTCATAGGTGTTTTAAATGTAATGCATTTTCAGATACCATTTATAAATGTCCAGTGGATAGAATTTTATTATTTTTTTTTAATTTCCTTCATCTGATCTAGGTCTTTGATAAATACTACAGACAAACTGAGTGCTGTAGGATCAATCTTGACAGTTCTTCAATAAAAGGCTGTGTGGTTCTTCGTCAGTGTCTTCCTTTCAGTGACAGCTGCTTTGTTCTTTTTCAGTCAGATTTTCTAGTTAACACATCAAAAGTGTATCTGTGTACATGAAGTACTGAGAAAACAGTTCAAAGAGGCAGGAGATTCACTTTTAACTCTTCACTGCATCTCCCTGCACTTGTCACAGAAGATAGCTTATACTGAAAGCTTCAGAACAAGGTGAGTAGTTCACCAAGGAGCACTGTGAAGTACAGCACATGTGGATTAGTCTTAAAACACAAAATGGTCAGTCAATCCACTTACCATCCCAAATCAGCTTTCTTTTGAGCCAAGCCATTAAGTGATAAGAAGTTTTCAGGTTTAGGCAGTAAAAGCCTCACATTGGACACAGATAAAGCCATGTGTTTGATCCAGCACTGAAGTTTTGTCTGATGGTTCTTACCATGGTGTCAATACCTTAAAACTAATTAAACTGAGTTCAGTGTTCAGTTTAAACTTATTTCTTTGGAGGGTTGCCATCAGCTTCTAAACCAAAGTAAGTAGTAAGGACAAGCAACTGCTTTGCATAAACTTTATCTTATCTATTGTGACTGAAAACTTATTTCTGGATGCATTTTTAATTGCTCATGCTTCACCCACCAGTTCAGCAGTGCAGCACAAAACTTGGGATGCTCTCTGCTGCTTCATGGCTATTGAGCACTGCTCAGGTAAGGAGCCAGATCATCAGAGAATGTGCTAACTCAGGAGAGCATATTCCAGGCATCCTGTCCTAGGATGAAACCTAGCAAGGTTTCAAAACTGTGTTAAAATCTGATAATGGTAAATCCTACAGGAAGGTCTGGTTTTGAGTTTGGGATTAGCAGGGATGTAAGCTTCCTCCAGGATTTCTATCAGCCCTGTGGCACTACAACAGTCTCAGTTGCAAACTCTTAATTGTTCCTATTTCTGTCGTTCATCCTTGTTTTATTGTACAGCAGCTTGGAGCATCCTTGTGCCTCTGTACCCAACAGCCACTCTTTGTATCTAAGCAGGAGGATGTGTCACACGTTGGTGGGAAGCAGGAGGAGATCTCACTGTGCCAGCAGTGCCAGGAGGTGAGCAGTGACCCCATCCTTCCCTCCCTCCCTCTGTTCTACCCCTGCTGCTCCACTCCCCTGTGTGGTCTGTGATGCAGGTAAGGGCCACAGCATCTGGTGGGGAAATTTCCTGTCTTAACCAGGGCTTGCCTGTGAAGTGTAAGCTGTTAAAGGCACACAGGAGCTGTGTTTGTGCAGAGGCAGCTGTGCTCTCCCTAGCTCAGCACTCCCCAGCAACTTGCTCTGACATGTCCTCTGTTTGACTCCTGCAGATAATGGAGACCAGAAACACGAATCTTCCTGGAATGAGCCCCACCAGACAAGCTCTCCTCAGGCTGCCCTTGTTGTACCCTCCTGCGGGACAAACAGCCTCAGACACGAGGCGACAGAGTGTGTGGGAAGACAACATCAAAGCCAGGGCTTGTTACAGACCCTTCCTCGAGTCCTGTCATCTCAGGAGTGGGCTGGACACCCCGGTGGCAAAACCACCACATTTCCACAGGATGGGATTTATATAGTCTGGGGATTTGTGTAGCAGCTCTGGAAGAAACCATCAAAGGAAGGACAGCTGGTTACAGGAACAGATAAGGAGGTATGTACCACAGAATAAGGATTCCTCCAGGAAAACAAGGGGGAGCTGGTGATTTATGTGCAGTGGAAATTAGTCATCATTAAACCAGATGGGTTGGAGGAATGAGAGGGTGGAGTCCTGGGAGGAGGGGAGTGAGTCCAGCAGACACATCCTCCAAGAGGCACAAAAAACTGTTCTGGGCTCCTCTTGGGTATAAAGGAAGCAGAAATATGTTCAGGAGAGGTCCTCTGTACCTTAGATCCTGGGTACATCCATTTGCTCTGCAAACATCAGTGAGTGAAGCCTAGCAAGAGTCTTTGTTCCAAATTCTGATGAGACACAAAGCTGTAAATGAGGACACAGTGTTTAAATGACTGAAAGATAAAGATAGCCTCATCTGAAATTTTATGTGGACATGTTTTGGTTACAAAGGAAGAGTCAACACAGTGAAACTGGGCATAATTAAAAACTAATGAATGGTACAGAGCTTCTGTTACAGAGGATATGTTTTAAATCAAAGATATAATTTCAGGCTCAATGTTTCTGGAATATATTCTAGTATGTGACTAGTAATCATTATTTCTGGAAACTAGGCTTCTCCCTCTCATCTATACTGTATTATCAAATATTGCATGAAATTTGCCTAAACCCAACAAAATAAATACCACTTCAGATATGATTTAGGGTATAAAATTAGGCACTGAATGGATGATATAATTGATTTTGATATTTAAAAATGACCAAAAGAAGACTCCCTTGGGATAGCTAGATATGTGTATAAATATATTTTACACAAAGATGACTTTGCAGGTAGCTGAAGGAGATATCCAGAGAGTAACTGAAGAAGACAGAGTACAGAGCAGCTGCCTTCCAGAGAAGACATGTGGGAGCAATAAAGAGCTGCTGGAGCAATCAGGTCTGTCACTTTGTCCCCCCTTCATTATTTCTGTGTGCTTACATTTCCCAAAAACTGGATGTTGCCCACCAAGTTTGCAACTCCTTTGTTGGTTCCTTGAACCTCCACCCCCATTTTGTCTCCACAAATAGGAATTTTTTTCTCACTACATTGGCTGGGATATAAAATCTGCAGTGCTGGCCCCTTTTTAACCAAACTCCCAAATCCTTTTCCCACCCTGAAAAACATCAGTTGGAATAGCATCATTAATTTCAGTGGTCCTCTGCCATCAGCTGGCGTTATTAACAGCACTGAGTGAAGGATCTGGAAAAATGTTTTTTATACACTGTCAGCCAGGTAGAAAGGTGGCAAAAGGAGTGCATTAAAAATCAGCATTTATTTGTCAATATCAGAGTGTGCACTGTCAGTAACCTCTGGCTACACTGTTTTATCATGTCAATATTTCATAGCATCATAATGCTATTATACAGCTGACTAATGGGAATGGCTATTAGCAGTGTTGATGTAGTTTGAAAATAGCAATCCATATTTTATGGACCAGAAAGAGACCAAGCCTTTACCTTAGACCTTAGCAAGCATAAAAAGGGAGATAATGTAAATGAAATTTACCTTCTCATTTCCATCTTCCCCCAATTAGTTCATAATTCACATATTGTCCGTCTGCTTTCATACTTTGAATGCACTTACACAAATTAAAATATCTTGAGGAGGTCTGTTGAAAACTCATCCTTTTCTAGGTTGAGGTAACACAGACAGCTCTGCTCTGCAGCCTTACTAAATCACAGCTGTCCTTCTGTTGTGGGCTAGGCAGTACTTTGAATGATTTACTGAAGTTACCAGGTGAGGATGTGGACCAGCACTGCAGGGTGTCTTGGCAGGCAAGAATGTGGGGCTGTGACTCCCCAAGGTCTCAACTGCTGACCATAATACCTGTGACCAGAGTCAGGCTTGGGGCAGAAGGAATAGTTTAACTGTGAATGTGCAGACCTTACACATTGTGTATTTCGTTGGATGTAGAGCTTTCTCTCAGGCACTGGCCATGTTTACATGCCTGAGTGTTCAAAAATATGAAATGCTTTGGTGCCCAGCAGAGCCCACACAGCTCTGTCCAAAATCCCAGTTCCTCTTACCTAAAGCTGCAGCTGCCCCTCAGCTTGGAAGGCCAGGAGGAGACAGACACGTGTCTGCTCTGAATCTGTGCAGGTTTCTAATACACCCTCTGGAAGGGCCAAGGAAAAAACCTATTAGGCTGTAATCGTCCATCTTCTGCACTAACCTGCACTAGACCTTCATGAAGTTAAATCTATGACATTAAAGAGAAGAGAAATGAACATTGCAAATGGCCTGTGAATAGCCTGACTCTGAGAAGCTGCCATAATGTGGTTTTACACAGGCCAACTAAATATGCTTTAATAGTAACCTAATGGTGGAGCTAGAAATTAAATAGATGGTGTGTTAATTAGGTATTGGTTAATGCTATTATTTCACTTCATTATTCCATATTCCACTGCTGAAACTGGAATGTACCCTAGTGCTGAGAGGCTGGAGTTCTCCCAGACAGTGCAGAGCTACAGAGCATCCCAGACATGTAACTCTTACACCCTCCTGAACCTTTTGGTGTGTGACACAAACACGTTTACTCAGTGAGAAAAGCTGGAATAACACATCTGAACTTTGCTGCCTCAACAATTAACAGCATATTATTAGTACACGATTAACTTTTTCCTAAGGAAAAAAAGATCTCCCCAAACTAGAAGATCATTAGTAAAGTATTTAGAGAAGGTGATGGGAAGATTTTGTCAAGACATCCCATTAAAATGTTTTACATTTTTTACCTTGGCCTTTATTGTCCTCATTACACAGTATGCATTATTTATTAAAAATGCTGGCTACACAGTAGTGGGCAGCAAATTGCCCTTTAAGCCAAGTATTAATGAACAAGTGTTAAAACTTCCTAAGAAGGGGAGGATTTGGAAACACAGCCTGCTGTGTCCCAGAGAGAGAGAGGAAGTGTCAAAATTCATTTTACATGATGGCCACACTAAATGTGAATGCAGTGGATGATCAGTGCTGAGGTAAACTCGGTGGGAAGAGTGGTAATGTAACTTAGTGAAGCTGAATTTATCCCAAGGCTTCTTTAAACTCCTTTGTCATGAGTGTTTCCCTTTGGATCAAGGCACTAACTGTACACAGCATTTTCTTTGGTACAGTCAGAAATGGGCAAGAGTTACACTGCATTGTCACAACAGACAGTTCCAGAAAGAAAAGGAGGGGGATGTAAAAGGTAACGATGTTTTCCCAGAGGAAAAAAAAAGTCTTACCTATTTGAGTCAGCATTGTGGATGCTCAAATACTGAATGGTTTTTCAGTCAGATTTTGCAGGAAAAAATCCCTTAATTTCTTTTTTCCCCTTGAAATCAGATGTTTTAATGCTCTAGTTATAACAAAAACTAGTTTCTTTTTTCTCTTTTTTCTTGAGTTGCTTTTCTGGGTTTTTTTTGTAGTCATGTCTTGTTTAAAAGCCTATGCTTTCAAAAACAATTGGCATGCCTTCACCTGTCCTTTGGGACATTTTATTAGCTCCTGATTCACAGTCAGCCCAAACCTTTGCTCTCTGGCAATCAATTCTCTTGGGCAGCCACCCAAAAAGAGCAACTAAACCCAGCAATCTCCTTCAGAAATCCAGAGTGATGTGCTGTTCTTTGCACCATCAGCTGTGCTGGGGAGGATTTCAGCATTCCTGGGATTTCCACAGCCTGCCTGTAGGTGTTTTCCCTCCTGAGCTGAGATGGGAGCCCAGCACCAGGGGACAGGAGTCTAAGCTTGATGACATGATGTTTCAGCCCCTGGGATCCCACCCAGCATGAGCAATTGCAGCAGTTGATTTGCAGGATGGGACAACCAGATAATTTTCTTCACTGTTTTACTGTTAGCACCACTCAAGCACTTCATTCCAGGCAATCCATGTGACTGCAGTCTATATTCTTCCTAAATTTTATAAAACCATCCTTTGCCTACTTTAAACTTCTAGTGCTTTCAGAAAAGTTAATTTTCAGTCTTTTTTTTTCCCCTCCTGGTTTATCATTTCCCAGCTCCTGCCATGACACAGCTACAAATCCTCTGGTGCAAAGCCTGCACCACCAGAGACCAGCAGCCTCTTATCCAAGCAAGAAGGGAAGAATCTCTAGTAATTAATGCAGGAACCATCAGATCATGAGACCCCAGGCTATGGAGGCATAATTTTGTAGGTAACAATGACCCATAAGAGCTGCCCTGAAGCTAAATGCAGTAATCTTTACAGTAGGTCAGAATGAAAGAGCAGGCCAAAGGAAATGCCTCCTCCTTGCTCCTGTTCTTTACAGGCTGGCACATGTCTTATATTTTAAGACATTTCAAGCCCTTTCTGCTCTAATTATGTACAATAGTCTCTTCCTCCCTCTTTATTTTTAAAAATTTGCAGAGATCCTCCTTTCAAGAGGATCTTTCTGTGGGCAATGGGCTTTGTAAGCTGCTGACTGTGCAACCTTCTTGTTTTATCTATTCCAAACTAGTACTGCACTGTGAAGACAACTCCACTGCTTTTTGTGCCTCTCAACTAGCTGGGTTGAAGTGCAGCAGGAACAGTCCTGATCACAGAGTGAGCTTTAAAAGCATGTGATTCAATCTAGGAAATTTGAATGGAAATATTTCAGGGCAATGTTTTCACTTTTTCTGCTAGTTAAAAGGCATTAGGAAATGTTAGCTTGGAGAACAGAGTGCAAATAAAGCGTTTGTACAACACAGATAAATTATTATCATCCCATTTTACTGAAACAGAAATCATAAGGGGTTTTTTAAAAGGAAATTGTGAATATGAATTTGTAATCCAATATTTATTGGCCTAGGTTTCTTCAAAATATATGGTTTCCAAATCTGAATTTAAATATTTATACTCTAGCACATATTCCTGATATAGCTAATATAAGTAATATATTTATCTTTCAAGGCAGCAATATTTTTTCACTCAACCTTGACTTTAAAGTTAAATATGCGGGTGGGAAGTGGTGCTATCTGGAGGTTGTTGTCACTTATTTCTATGTAAAAATCAAGATAATTCCAGCTACTCTTTTAAGAGGCAGCATTTTTTATTTCTGTGCTCCAGCTGATCAAGCAGATTATAATGGTTCATTGTTAGTTTTCATTTTTCTACCTGGAGTTAGACACATTCCAAAAGGAGGAGGTGAATTTCCACAGCCACTGGAACTGTTAGGAAAAAGTTTAATGATAAATTATGCTTTTCCCTGTAAAAATCCAGGATAAAATTTTCATACACGTGAAGTTGGTCTTGCATCATTCTCACACTTTAAGGGGCATATGATGGATTTTTTTATAGCAGAGTATGGGAGAGATTTAGGGTAACTGAGACTCTTGTCCATATCTCTGAGTAGGTGGAAACATCTGTTTCTGTAGGACATTTTTGATAGATCCCTGAAATATTCTTGTTTGGTATCAAATCCAGTGCATTTATAGCCATTTACTACTGCTGAGGAGGTGATCCCAAGACCCACAACTTCTTGAGTTTCCAATCCTCAGTTTTCCTTTGCGCTGAATTTTCTTTTTATCAGACAGAATCCATAGATACAATAAATTTTACTTTATTATTCTTTTGCTTGAGGAATAACTTTTCTGCCAGGCTTCTCCTCCATCATTTTTTCTTCCTTTCTTTTGCATTTCACTCATTTGTACAGCAAAAGCAGATGGCAATGGGTTTTTTTTTTTCCCCTCTGAGTAAGTTGCTTTTGCCTGCACTGTTACCTTGGTCATTGACAAGGGACCCTGTGCTCACTGGGGAAAGGATGGGTCCCTCTCAGCAGAGGACTGGCTGGGTACAAGGGGTAGGGACATGCCAAATTCTTGCCCTGGGAAGCAGTTTTGTCCTCTTTTGGAAAGTGAGAACGCTGGTTTTCTTCTCTCCTGATGAGGAGGTTTGAGCCAGCTCTGGGAAACAGCCCAGGCGGGTTTTAAAGAGGGGTGGCTCCAGAACTGATCCTTGTCCTTATTGTCCATGTAGCACAATGTGTATAAACTCTCCCATTCAGAGGTGCTGGTTCACAGAGGGGGCTCACACTGGATTTTGCTGAATTTTTGCGTGGGCTGAAGATTCTGCAGCTGCACCTCATTCACTGTATCTTGAGCTCTTCGTACACATGGACAGCAGTGAAAAGCCTTCCCTTCCCCCCTCCCAAAATGGAAAGTGTCTCGTACAGCAGCTTTGCAAAAGAAGTATTATTCTGTCAATACAATGGCCCTTGGGATGTCAGTGGTAAAAGTTAAAAAATCCAAAGTCAAGAGAAAAGCCTAATACAGTTGCACTGACTTTGCATACACTTTGAATGAGCCATCACTGTGTCAATCAAATGTCTAACACAGAGCAATCTCACAGTGTCAGTGCAAGCTCTGTGCTAAAATCAATGGCAGAGTTCCTATTAATATTTGGAATTTCTATTTTCTTAGACTCTTAAAGCTATTTTCATATCTCTTGAATATTCAGTAATGCATGTGAGAAATATTGCTGCTCTTCAGCAGTCTTGTTTTCTACATTAGAAGTTGTGTGACAGTAAAGGGTTTTTTATAAGCCCACTTGCTGTCTCCTTTTTTCACAAGGATGCCTTGAAAAGATCTCTGCTCAGCTCTGTGCACATATGCTAAAAGAAAAAAAATGTTCCCTATGTGGTGAAACACCCTGAGGTCTCTAAACCTGCCATTACTGCCCCTTGACTAGAGTCCAAGCAACCTTAGAGAAAAATATTTTGGTGAAGGCTTGAGTGTTGGTACAGAAAGGCTTTTTCCTGCCCCTCTACAGACAGCTCTGACCCAAATGCCTGCAAGAACTCACTGCACAAACCCAGCCACCTGGAATTATCTGACTCCTCCTGTAATTCTGCAAACTATAGAGGGACTTATCAATGTCTTTAAAACCATTACCCAATGCCCCATTAAATTTCCCTGCAGCTGAGTTATAAGATGGGAAATGAGAGACAGCAAGCTGAGAATATCGTTCCTCAGTGTGGTATAGCCACCTACCCCACCAAGGGAGCAGAAGGAGGAGCAGCACTGAGTTTCTGGAGATAATGCTGGCACATCAGCATTAGGCAATAATGGGGAATGTATTCCTCATCCTTCTTCTCCCCCAGACAGCTAGAGGTGATATATCTTTTGGCACTGTCAGCCTAATCTAGGTCAGTCCTATTGTCAGGCTCCTCAAATAGTACCTGTCCACAGTTAAAATTTATGTTGGAAAAGCATTAATGCAAGCTTTTAATAAGATGAAGAATTTAACAGTATGCTGTTATCTGGAGATGATATATTTTATATACAGGAGACATATTTAATTAGCTCTCACATGGGCAAGGGGCTTGTGTAGAGCCATGGCTGTACCTCCACTGCCTCCCTTCTGTAATTAGAGACAGCAAATGCAAAACACATATTAACTTTTCTGGTGGCTGAGCTGCCTTGTGTGGACCTTCATATACACTGCTGCACAAATATAAATTAGCTCTTGTGAAGTATGCTCAGTGGATAAATAGAAAGGAGAAAAGGGACTCCTTGAAGCTTCTCTGTTAGGTACCCACAGCAGGGAGGAGCCAGGAGCTGCAGGACCTGCAAGCAGATCAGGTCCTGCAGGGAGGAGGACAAGCCAAGGGCTGGGTGATGCTCCTGATCCAAGATCCTGCCTGCACTCAGAGCCTCTACAGCCAAACATTTCTTACCATCAGCTGGTGGGAATGCAGGGAGCTGGGCTCTTCCCATCCTTGTGAAACTCCTCATTTCCTCCTGTTCAGCCTGTTCCAGAGGAGTGATGCTCAGACACCCATCAGAAGTGGGGGGGTCATCTCTCTCCTGCCTGGGAGCTGCTCTGGAGCCAACAATGTGGGTGCAGGCAGTGACACTCAGCTGGAGCTGCCACTGATGGTCCTGTGCAGGTCATTGCAAGCATCACTCCAGCTGATCCCATTTCTCCCCCACCCTCCTCTCTTCCTCTCCATGCCCTGCAGAACCAGCACATTTCACTCACACTGAGCATTAGCCAAGGGCATCTTTGAAACCCTGTGAACTTTTCTGCCCATCACTACAGCCCATGCCAAGGCTTTGCCCCAGCCCACAGCCCAGCTGTGCATCAAAATAAAATCCACAGAAGATTGCAGGAGTGAGTGAGGTGCTAAATGACCCCACATTGTTTCTCCTCCCTTATCTTTTCCTGCCCAGGAGATGGCACATACCATTCCCAGACAAGGTGATGTTTCTTTGAGCCACATCCAGCACAGCCCAGGCCTCTGGGTGCTCTGTTCCACCGTGGGTGGGGTCACATCTGGCAGCTGATGGCTGAGGGACTTGGACCCCATAATGTGACAGCCAAGGTAAGCCCTGCTTTGCTGTGGTTTTTGTCTCTAAGCACTGCTTTTGCTGTGATTTTTGTCTCTGGCTGTGACCTTTGTCTCTGAGGACAGCTTAAACACTCTGCGAGAGACTTTTTTAATGCCAAAAAATGCTTCGTATGGATTGGTGATAGCCAGCAAGTCTGTTTCAGAGGAGACACATTTATTAATGCACCACCATGTAATATCTGTATAGAGAAAAGTCAGGAAAAATACTTTAGTCCTCTCATAATGATGATATATATGAGGCTAAATAGACAAATATGTTTTATAAATATAGTCTTCTAGGCTATTAAGGCTTTTCTCCTGGCTGAAAAGATACAAGAAATCACCATAAACTAACTAAATTTAAATGGCTTCTGTTAAAAAAAAAACCCCAGCTCGCTATTAATAAGTTGTTGAATAACAGGCATTTAAAGAAAGGCATAACTATGATATTAAATAGATAAATGTAAAATAATCTGTGTGCATTTAAATGTGAAGATCACATTAGGAGTAGAAAATTACAAAAATTTAAATACTGTAGGAGGTTGTTATGTAGGTAGTCTATAAAAAACAGGCAATTTGGAATTCCTCTAAAGAACATAAACCCTAGATAGAGCTGCTAGCTCCTTTGATAAAGACAGGTCTCAAGCTGAAGGTTTGATGTATAAAACCCCCAAAAGGTGTCTGAGCTATCTTTTTCTAAGGGATTATATAAGATAAAAGCTTGCACTGTAAGTCCCTATTTTAAGAAACAGAGTTGCTAGGAAGTTGCTAATACGAAAAGGCTAATTGTGCATGCAATGAAAGTACTGCTCCATTCACAAAATAAAGTGCTAACATTTTAATAAGGGCTGAAAATTGTCTGCTCAGGAGCTGCTGCATGGTGTGTGTCACTTGGGGGCTGCTGCCTCCTTCCCCTGGCACCAGGGCTGCTCCTTGTCCATTTTCAGCCCCAGGATGTGCCATGGGCATCCTGGAAGTGCTGCTGTCACTTGCAGCAGTGTTGGGGGAAATAAGAGGAGTATCCAGGTTTTGCACAGTTCAGTCTTCCCAAATTGTTCACATCTCTTACCTAATTCTTTTATTCAGTTCATCATGTTTTCTTCCCCTTCCAGCTTCCAGTTTCTCCCCCAGAGTTCTAATCTATCTGCATCAATTAGCTTGTTTGCCCTGAGATATTTTCTCTTTTGGATGTTGGGACATCGCTGTCCCATGGTTGTCCAAGGCACAACAAAGTTGCTCATCACTTTTCTTGCTGTCAAGAGAATTGACGTTTTCATCCCTCAATTAATGTTTCATATCTTAAAATGGGCTGCACCCCCATCTGGTTGTGCCTTCCTCATTCTGTGGATCAGGAGTGCAGACCTGGAGTGCTAATTTAAGTGGTGCCATAGTTGAATTTCTACAGCTTGTTAACCTTTGTGTGGGCTTCACAGGTTGAACCCAAAGCTGGTGTGAAATGTCTTTCCTCCATTGGGTTTGCTGATTCATGTAAGCTAGATCCAGGAGAAGGTGGGCTTCAGGGCCTCTTCCAAACCAAAACATTTGTGATTCTGAAGTTTTAATGCAGGATGAAGTTAAAAAAAGAGCTGAGCCCATTTGGGACAGCAGGAACCCTACACCTAGCACCACCACTTGGCCTCATGGCACAGGGCAGACCCCCTTTCCTTTTGTCTCCTCTTCCTGGGCTGATGAGCACATCTGGGCCAGGCCATGCATTCCCACCTACAGCATTTCAAGGGCTCATTATGATCATTGAGGTCTTTTACTCCTGGCAATGCAGTTTATGGCTGTGTATAAGGACTTGTATCAGAATTAGGGAACAGATTCTCAGCTGCTGTAAATTGTATCACTTCATTAATGTGGCTACTCTGGTGCTATCAGGGTAGCTGGGTTGATGTACAACAGCTGAAAATCAGGCCCCAGAGCTTCCTTTTATTAAAACATTCTTGATCTGTAAAATAAAGTTGTGAATAAGATGCTGGTGACAGAAGGGGATAGCCTGCTTTGTAATACCTTGTACACTAACATTATAAGTGATATGGAAATTCAGTTGATGTTTTGCCTTTAAAATATTAGCTAAATCGTTCTGTCAACACATATTTTTTAATACATATCCTCCCTGTCAGATTTTACACTTAATCTTGGAGTCTGTAGACAGCTCAGCAGCATCGCTTTCTTCAGCAGCTCCTGCACCAAGGTCTCCTTTCCTGTTATATTCAGCTTGCATCTGTTTAAACACAAGATACGAGATAAATGATGGTGCCAGGCTTAAACATACATCATCAGGACTCTGATGTGAGGCTCTGGAAGTGGCAGGCCAGATGGTGTAACACAAAACTCAGACATCACAGTTTGTCATGCCGTGCTCCAGTCCACCACACTAAAAATGGACTTTGCTGTGCACTTAGTCAATCATCTCTCCAGTGACCAGAAAGCAAGGGTCAAAACAAGAGGTGGCATGAAACAAAGGTTGTGGTCCTGCTTGGCAGCTGTTCAGCCCTCCAAATCTGGCCATCGTCCTTGCTAGCTGCAGAGATGGAATTAATAGAGGAAGGAAATATTCCAGATAATATCAGTCCATCTGAACAACCACTCTAGCTTTCTTATTGTTAACATGAAAGAAAACATGTTTATTAATTCTACAGAACAGAGTCAAGAATATAAGAACCTGTTTGGAATAATGCTGCATTAGGGAACTGTTTTTTTGGAGGACACAAGAGATCAACACACATATAAGTTCCTGTGATGTTCACTGTAAGGGAACTATGTAAATGCCATTCAGAGGAAAAAAAAAAACAACTACCCCTCTATATTTATGTGAAGAGTATTCATCAGAGAGAACAGAGGCAGAGCCAAAAGACACTAATTTGAATGAAAGTTGTTTGCATTAATTTTGATTTATGATATACAACCACATTTGAAATGTGGCCACACTTTACAGTTTTTACATGCTGACCTCAAGACTATATTTAGAAGCCAATCTTTCTGCTGAGCAGGACTCATGGTGGTATACAAGGAACTTCTAGGAATAAGTGTATTTCATGTTCATTAATAATCAAAACACTTTTATTTGGAGGTTAATTCATCACTATATTACTCCAGTTTTTGGTGTGTGCAATTTCAGTGAAACTTGAGAAGTCAACACTTTCCAAATAACTTGAAAACCTCCAGCACAGGTACTTTGCCCCATTTGTGCATCAGTGCAAATCCTGGAAATAATACAGCAGTGAACAGAGTTTGTAGTGGTAAAGGCAAGGAAAGCAAAGAAACCACAACTTGCATCAGCAGAGCAAGCACCTTCCAACCCCACTGAATTTGAAATGTTGCTCCTAGTTATTAGAGGAATATTTGTTATATTACACAGGGCAGGTTTGTTTGCTAAACTCTGTCAGCTGGGGAAAAACACTGCATGGGAATTTGCTTTAATTTAGCAAGGTAGGTTACTTCTTGCACTGCTACACTTGCAGTAGAAGAGGTTTCTTTGCTCATAAAATGCTTATTTCTATGAGATTTTGCTTTATCAAGCAGCGACCTCAACATGAGTGAGGAGTGGAAAAGACTCAAATAAAACAAAGCCATATTTTAAAAGATTTCCTTCAATCTACTATTCTTTCTAAATTTTCAAACTGCCCTGAGCATAGATAGGGCTGAGCAAGAGGCCAATGTACCTTTACAACTTGTTTAGCAACATTTATCTATGCACTGTGAAATCCAGTTTAACCCTAAATGGGACTACAAGGGATTTAAATGCTTTACCAGGCTCCTGCTATCCCCACAGAGGTTACACTTGCTCTGCTGTGGATGTACCTTGGAACCAGGTAAAGGAGGCACTGGAGGAGCAAAGTTCTGTCCCATTTGGAAAAAAGCAAACCCAGACACAGAGTTATCCCTGAACACAAGTGAGTGGAATTGGTTTTAATTCTTTACTTTACATGGAACAGATTATTTGTTGCCTAGAAAGAAATTTTTGGAAGTGCCTGTTGCTGATACAGTTAACTTTTTGGAAGAGCCCAGAAAAAGTAGAATCAGCCTGTTTTGAAAGTGTAGAGTTAAGCTGGATTGTATTTATGGGAGCAAACCACCAAGAGCCCATTGGTATTTTATAGAGATTTGATTTGATAGGTTATTGATTTTGGCTTCGGGGGATACAGCCCCTGTTGAGAAAGTATCAAACTCACACTGAGTAAAATTGTCAAAAGCCTTAAAACCAGTAGTGAGGGACTGGCTGGCTCTCACTGCAGCACTTCAAATGGAGTGGGGAAGATATGCCTTATTGCCTCCAGACCTCTGGAAGCAGTTATGTGTATTAAATACTGGAATAACTCGATATTTTAAAAGCTTATACGCTCATCCAAGTAAAATGGGTTTAGAAGACTGCTGGGAGTTTCATTATTTTATGGCTAAATCGATACCCAGATTTATGCCTTTTGGACATAGAAAGTTGAATTTAATTGAGAAAATGGATCTAATGAGGATAGACATTTTTCATGCAGGTGCCCTTGTTTAAAAACACACATGCACACAGCCCTGTACCACATGAAAAAAAGCAACTTAGTTTTAAGAGCTGAATAGACCCACCAGAGAGAATGACACACCCTGAAAACTGGGGAACAGGCAAAGAAACAGTAATACTTCTGAACTCCTGAGAATCCAAAGAATCTGTTGTTGTTCCTGAGTAAGAAATTAATTTGTTAACACGGAAAAGCAGATTATTTTCCAACATACCAGAAAAATTAATATCCAGATGGCAGTAACCTGGCCATCAAATCAGCACTGCTACTGATTCAAAAGCAGCATCACTATTTCATATTTTCCCACTCTCTGGCAAAAGTGTGATATTTATGGCACACATTTCCTAATACAAGCTATTATCTATAGAGATGAAAATCAGAAGGAAGCGATATTCAATACATTTAGCTAAATTCTGCTCCCTGTATGGAATCAATTTTTAAAAGAAGCCCCAGACAAGAATGTATGTATGTGCTTAATTTTATTCCCATCTCCAAGACCAACTTTAGACCACATGCTTTGCCAAATCGAAATAAAAATGCAGAGTAACCCCACTGACTTCAGTGAAATAACTTGTGATTCAGTCTCATATATTTGTCTCAGTATGTGTTTCATTGGCTATAATAAGCAGAAACTATTTATGACACAAATTTCCTGGACTTTTACAGGCACAATTAGCACTCTGAAGGGCAGCAGAAAACTCATAGGAAAAGCTAAAAAGTAAAGAAACGGAGATGGAGAAATCATTAACATTTCATTTCCTCTATACATGTGCTCACACACACACACACACAAATGCCTCTCCTCCGGGAATGTACACATCCTGAAAATCTAAATTACACACTGAGAATAGGTTTGTATTGCAATGTACTGCAAGAAATTTTCAAGTTTGTAGTTGGCAAGAAATTAGCATTTACTATATAGAGAGACAACATGATGGAGTATATTTTACTCTTTATGCTAAAC
The DNA here is from genome assembly GCF_009819885.2 of Catharus ustulatus. Lineage (NCBI taxonomy): Eukaryota > Metazoa > Chordata > Aves > Passeriformes > Turdidae > Catharus > Catharus ustulatus. Next base: position 4,667,477 of record NC_046233.1, on the reverse strand, counting down.
TTCCATTGATTGCCATGGGAATATTCTACGTGTGGAAAGGCGGTAGGAGCTGTGCCTTTAACAGTAAACAACAGTGATAGTCAGAGATGTTTCTGTCTGCACTGAAATGAAGTGCTAATAAAAAAAATAATTCTGTGTTCTTATTGTTTAAAACCCACAGTCGATAGATTTTTATTTTCCCTACTGACTTGAAGAGTAAACTTCTATAAACAAAATGTGACATGCCTATCTTATTAAATGTAATTTAAATCAGTGCTTGGAAAAAAACCCAAGGAAGCCTTCAGTGAAAAGACTTGAGGATGGGGCTTGGAGTCTCAGGTGACACTACTTTTCCTATGCAATTTCAGGTGTCATCCATGAGTTTTCTTTCCCTTGCAGAAATTTTGGGGAGCCAGGTTCAATGGGACAGTGAGGGGACAAGTTGTGAGGGAGCTGGCACAGTGACCACTGAGCTGCTATGGCTGTGGGTCCCCATGCTTTGGTTTGACCTGCAAAAACATGGGAGTGGTGCCTCTTCCCTGCCCTTAACTCCCCTGAATGCCAATCAGTGTCTGTTTTCCTTCCAAACAGCTGGGAATTCTAATGGCCATTAGTGGGATTGATGCTTGGGCTTTTTTGGGTGATGCAGTCCGTGGTGTGCCCTCCACCCAGCTGAGTGGACTTGCCTTGGCAACCAGATTTATCCCTGAGGTTGGTGGCAGATTTGGCAAGTATTAGCCCGCATCCAGCACAAAACCACAGCCTGCAGCAGCAAACCCTAGGGGGAGGTGACAATGTGACTTGGTGGCCCTTGGGATGGCACTCCACGGTCCAGGCTGGCCAAGAATCCACAAATGTGCAGCTGCAGCTACCTCTGTAAATAGCTCCCAATAAAAATAAATTTCCAGAGTGAATAACTGCAGGCTGTGTGCTTTGTACCTATTACTGCTCACTGCACTGAGAGAAATTCCCCAGCAAGTCTTCCCTGTTTTATTCAGGTGAGCAGGTTTCTGCTGGAGTTAATGGCACGGCTGTCGTGTACTCCGAGCTGGATTTGCACAGGGCTTTGCCCCAAGTAATTTTACAGGCAAGTGCATCCCATGATGGGCTGGTCAGATGTCCTGCACGACTGTACAGCTTTGTCCCATGACTCCTGTGTGAAGCCTTCATGTTGCTAACTAATTCTGCAAGCGCGGTGTGCTCAGGAGAAATTAACTGGGTTTAAAAATAGATTACTTCCTGTCACATCCCAGTATTTTTACTGAGTGTTTTTCACACTAATTTTCTGTGTCTCACTGATACTGACATTTCTGAAGGGCTTTTTAAATTTTTTTTTTATTTTTTAAATAAACAGCATACTATTAGGGAAAAAAAAACAACCCTGGGAAAAAAAATCTGTAAGGATTGAGGATAGTGCCAAGGAACTGTGAAGTACTGGATGTTTTTCTGCATTGATGCAGGTTCAAAATGGATCCAATTTTTGTGAAGTTTGTGTGGATCTGGAACACTTGGGGAAAGAAATCATTGTAATGGTTATTAAATTCTCTCAGGTTGGTTGTGCCTCTGTGATGCACTGCGAGGAGCAGCTCAGCATCTGTGTCAGGGACAGTCCTGAGGCAGAACAGCATCTCTCATGAAGGCTGACCTGCACACAGGGGATACAGAGCCAACCCAAACTCTAAACTTCTGTCATAACCTCACCTTAATGAGCCCACTCACAGCAGTACTGGGGTGCAAACTATACACTGGGATGCATTTTTGCATTCGTGTCAGATTGTAATGGGATACATGGAATGAGTATGACAGTCCCATCCTCTCTCCCCTACAAAGAACACCCAGGCAAGGGCTATTTGTCTGGCCTCTCCTTAGAGAAGGAGGAGGCTTTCAGCTTCATGATTAAATCTATCTAAACTGCTTAAAAAAGAGTCTGCACTTTCATACTAGATCAATTTGCATTAGGCTTTTGCCAAGCAATTTTTTTTTCAGGCATGTTTTTTTGCTTTATTCTGTACATGAACAGCGTCCAGGTAAAATATTTTTAATTCATTTCAGTCTGGATTAGTTATTGGAAAAAAAGAGATTTTTTTTTCCCCCTTGTTGTTACTTGATTTAATTAGTGCTCTGTTTTTAAAGTGGCAAGCCAAGCTTTGCCAAGTCTGGCTCTGTGACTCATGCTAACAGGGTTTTATAGCCCCACCTGCATCTAAAGCAGAAAAAAGCCCCAAAGCTTTATTTTTAACTCCATGTACATACCTTGTCCATTCCATTAAAACACATAAATGTCAGCACCCCCTGCCTGCCCAGTGCTGGTCTGGGGGGAGGAGTTGGAGCCCCCCAAAACCCACATTCCAAGGGATGTGTGGGACATCACTGCAGGCAGGGAGGATCTCTGATGTGCTGTGCTTGCTATGGACTCTGTGTAAGTCAGCCTGAGGAGGGAACAGCTTCTGTTTTTGCATGATGAATTTTGTGTTTTCTTCTTCTCTTACAGGAACTTGCACCCCTCCAGAAGCAGAGCTGGGACTGCCTGCAGCAGTGACCCAAAATCTCATTTACTTACCCAACATCCATGTGAGAGCTGTGAATGAGAAAAGGTGCACCTGCAATTCCCCTTTTCCCCCCTTCTTTTCCCTTTCCCAACCCAAATGCTCCTTTTCACTCCTGGACTGTGTGCAGATGCTGATGAAGGCTGTTGGGGTAGGGATGCAATCCTTTCCCTACCTCACTGACCCTAAGTCAGGGCTCCCTCCTTCACCACTTATGTGAGTGTCCAAACCTTTAATCCCATTGGAAAAATGTTGTATTTAACATTGCTGAGGCTTTTTGCAGGATGGGGCCTATTTTGATGATTTTCTTTAGTTTGACAAGGCTTTTGGTGAAAAAAGCTTTTTAAAAATATGGAACCTGTCCATGTTTTGACTGTTAAGTTCTTCATTTTGCTTTGAAATTGTCTTTACTTTCTTCTATAGGTTAAAACCAGTTTAAGGTAAAAAAATTGAAGAGAAGGTTTCAAAATTAGTGATTTGTTTAACTCTGCTTTTTTTCCCCCAGTGGTCAGCTCAGAAATAATTTTTTTTAATAATCCCCTTTTTCTTCATCCTGAACAGGGACAGAAAAAAAGCAATGTGAGGTCGAAACCTCTGACAAGGTGGGAGAACCTCAAATTCCCAGGCTCTGCCCAGAGCCACCCTCCTGTGAAGGTGTTGGGGTTTGCTGCTGCAGAGGGTCCCATACCCCTCCTGGAGGGCAGGGCATGGGGAAGGATGCTCCAGGAGGTGGCTGATTCCTTCCTCTTGCATCCCTCAGGGCCAGGATATCCTGGCACAAGGTTTGTGTGCTCACCCCATGCTTTGCCTCATCCCTTTGGTCTGCAAGGGCCCCAATCCTGCTCTTCCCAACGCCTCTGGCAACCTCCCCGCTGGCTTTGGCAGGAACAGGCCTTTTGCTGTTGATTTTTTTCCCCTGTCAATCAGTTACTTTGACATCTAAATGTCAAATGACACCACATGGCATTTTTTTTCTTTTTTTTTTCTTTTTCCTTTTTTTTTTTTGTGCTTATAATTTAATTGCAAGTGCAAAATGGTGGGATCAGTGCGAAGGGTTTCGAGAGAATGTATCATTAGCAAATTCAATTAGCTGGCACTTGTGCCTGCTGGCATGGAGGGCTCTGAGAGTGCCAGGGAGGCTGGTGCTTCACAGAGGGGGCCAGGGCAGCTCTCCAGCCTTCCTGGCTCACCTTTCCTCCCTACCTCCAGCAGCAGGAGAGCCTCCCCTCCTAAACAGCTCAGGACAAGAGGCTGTACAGTCAAATCCTCCCTCTGCAATGGTAATAACACAAGAGCCTGTCCTGCTTCCAGGAATTGTCTTACTGCACCAGCAAATCAGCATTTCTTCAATTGCAGCATCTTTCCTGGAAATAGTGTTACATGACATGCCCTCGCTGCCTGTCTCGGTGTGAACGAGAATACAGCAAAGCTCATGTTTTCCATTGTTGAAATATGAGCATAAATATTTCACTAATGCACTGCTGTCTTTTATTATAACAGTCACTGCAGCAGAGGAAGGTACGTCAAATCTCTCCTTGTTGGTACAGTCAGTTGTTGGCATTGCCCTGACACGCTGTTTCTTTCCTTAAAATGGCTTTGTGAAGGGACTAAAATGAGCTGCTCAGCCTCTGGCAGCACCTGTGCATGTTTTGACAAATCTGAGGCTTCAGTGTTGTAGGTACAAAGGTTCAAAACAGAGCTGGAATGATAGGTTTTGACTAAAGTCAGGCCCAAGTCAGAAGGGATTGTTCTGGATCTCTTTATCAGGGCAGATCCTGCACTGACACCTGCATGAGGTGAGGGAGGAGGGCAGGACCTGGAGGGATAACCCTTTGTGGGATGGTTGGGACCAGGGCAGGACCTGGAGGGGATAACCCTTTGTGGGATGGCTGGGGCCAGGGCAGGACCTGGAAGGGATAACCCTTTGTGGGATGGCTGGGACCAGGGCAGGACCTGGAAGGGATAACCCTTTGTGGGATGGCTGGACCATCCATCCCATGCCTTCAGGATGCTTGTCCATCCTCTGCATCACCTGCTGGTGTGCAGCACCACGTCCTGCCTGGCTGTCACCAGCAGGAACCTCCCTCCAGCCTGAGGATGCCAGTTTGCAGGAGCTGAGGGTAACAGCTAGCTCAGAATCAGCTGCTCTTTGCTGATTTTGGACAGGTCTGAGCTGACCCATGAGGGTCTGAGGTCCCCCAGAAGGCTGCAACACATTTGGCATAGATGTGAGGAAGCAGAAAGCATTTGGCAAAGCTCCTTGGCATTTTTTAGTTCTTTTTCTCTACGCTGCACAAGATATTTTACAGCCTTTGTGAGTCTGTAGAGAGGCTGGTTTCTGGCATGGGGCGTGCTGGAGGCTGCAGGCTCTGCTGGAGCCTCAAGAGTGCAGCTGGTCTTTAAAACCAGCTTTATAGGAAGGAAATTTTCTGGTCCCACTGGAAGGAGGTACGGTCTTGTGACACTTGGTGGAAATAGAGCAGGTTTAGTTTGGTTGAATAGAGAGTATTTCCAAGGAAACATAAGTTTTTTACAGTGTCCCAAAGCTGAGGCAAGTCTAAACTTTCAGTCCAATTGTCTTGCTTTCCCAGGCTAATTTTATAAGGAGGCCCTAAAATCTGAATGAGGAGTGATCTTGTTCAGCCTGAAAAATAAAATTAACACCAGTATGAAAAGGACTGAATCCCAGACAACCTCAAATGTCTTTTTTTTTTTTTTTGAATAACAGAAGGATGCAAAGGCTCAGCTCAAAATGCAACTGAAGTCCTTTAAGAATAAAGTATTTCAGACTTCCTATGGTTGCAAACCCTGTTTTAGTGCAATAAAGGAGAATAGTGTTGCTCTTTCTCTTCTTGCCCTTGTAGGACTTTCTATTCTAACCAGGGACATTTTCCCTCAAAGCTGTTATTTGTCACAAGTAGGAAACTCCATCCCTCCCAAGTCAACTTACCCTTCCTTTTTTTTCCATTTTGTGCTTGGCACCGTTACAGTTCTCAGGCAAATTCCAACAATAATCTGTATCCCACCAGCCAGGAACAAACCTGGACTGTAGCACCTCCCTCCTCATGACTGCTGGTCATGCTTCTCTTCCTTGCCAGCAACTTTTGAGTTCATCTTGAGTCTCTGCACTTTTTGTTTGTGCCTTAAATGCATTTTGATCCTCTTTCTCTCTTTCCCCCCAGCCCCACACTCTGCATCCATTCCAGATACGTCACCCCTGGGCTTCCAGAGGGGTTGTTAAAGAGCAGTGATGACAAAACCTGGCTAACCTGGGTCGTGGTGCCAGCAGCAGCTGCTGTAGGTAAACCAGAACCCTGATATTTATATCATTTAAGTTGCTTCCCTCCCCCAAGTGAATCCCCACAGAGTTGTGACTGTTTAGGGCACAGTCCTCCCTGTAAGTTAGACATTCTCCCATAAAACAAATTTCAGCAACTTCATTCAACTTCTATATATAAAGTTTCCCTCAAACCTTTTTCAAACTAAGTCCTGTCTCCTCCCTAGGAAGCATCTGCTCCCCATTGCCAAATTCTTCCGCGTTCCTGTCCCTTTGGTCGTGTTTTCTTTAAATCCTTTTAAAAAATGTGCATTTTGGCTGTGCGGTCATGCCAAGGAGTGTGAGAGTTTGCACATTTCAAGCAGGGATTGGCCCATCTCGAATTGGTGCATCCAGAGAACCTGTCACAAGTTCCTTGAAGCACTTCTGCCTTCTGTTGCGCTGGCACGGAGCTGACGGGCGCTCATTTTGCATGTCTCGGCTCCGTGCTTGGCTGGGGAGGAGATTTGCAAGGCTGGATATTTCTGGTTCTACTCCACGGAAGCCTTAAATGGAGTATTTGCTGTGCCCTGCCTCACAAAAAGGAGACTCATAAAAAAACTTTGAAGGCTCCTGTTCAAAACCCTGATGTCAGGCCCGCCTGGGTGGTGGTTTGTCTCTCTCCTGGTTGCTGAAGGAGTTTCTGAATTTTTTGGCTGTTGCCACGCTCTTTTAGCTCCCCTGCAGCTCTGCTGGCTTTGCCTTACCAATGGCTTTCCTAGGGCTTTTAATGCCATTTCCTTTTATACCGCTCAAGCCACTTTCTCCACGCAGATTCAAAGATTTGGAAGTGGCTCACAAGGTGGTTTGGGCTATTTTCCACTGCGAGGGGCTGCACTCATGCTGTTTTCTATGCTTTGAGCCACCCCATAGGGCTGACAGCTGAAAGTGTTTATGGTCTGAAACCCCAGGGCAGGTCCTTTTCCATGAAATTATGTCTTTGGAACCTTAAGAGCTACATTTCTGCTCATCCCCTTGGGACTTCTCCATCAGGCAGTGGCAGAAGGAGCCTGTGCTGAGCCATTAGCAAACCCCAGCAGCTGCAGATCCCCATGGAGCAGCAGGAGCCACATCCCTTGGGATTACCAAACTAGCAGGGGTAGCATAGAGAAGCAGGTCTATCACCTGTCTCATCTGTCAGTGGTGACTTAATTACCTGGCACCTGGAATCCTCTTACTTACACAAGAGGGAGGAATGATTGATTTAAAACCTCCTTTCTCCAAGTAGATGCCGATTTTGTGCTGCCAGATAATATTACTGGTGCCTTCTGACCTTAAGAGGGAGGAATCTAAGTTAAATATCAGGCATTTGGATCTTGGCAAAGTTCAGATTGCCAAAATGAAGAAATACAAATAGCTAGGAAGGCGACACCGCGCCTTCCCTGGATGGCTGAACAAGTGCCATTAGCGCTTGAGTGTATTCCCAACTAGATATAAAAGGAATCGGGAGTGTTAAGGAAAAACAGAGTAAAGTGAATGCCTCTTACAGCTGTCGCAATGGGAAAGTTGCAACATTTGCTTGTAGGAAAAGATGCAGAAGCACACAGAGTACCTGTTAGCGCGAGCGGAGCCAGACTTGGGCAGCATTTCAAGTGTTACAGACACAATCCTGAAGGCTATATGCAGAGCAGCATGACTTTTCCATGATGCTGGTTAAGAAGACGTGCCATTGCAATTTTTTTTTATTTTTTTTTTAAGGCTGCCTAAGTTTTCTTGGGCCTTTATAGAGCAGATGTAGCTTAGGGGTGTTGAGTGCTCTGGGGGACTGAACTGAGGGAACAGCATCCTTGGCTGTGCTATAAACACGGCTTGTCCCTTGGCTCCCCTTGCTGCAGATCAGGTTTCTAGCTCAGAAATAAAGTTCTCTGAGGGGAAAAAAATCCATCCTTGGTCCCTTTGTTCTGCTTTCCCATGGTAGACTGTGCAGTCTTGTAGTGTTCCCTCTTTTGTCTGTAAAGTTAGGAGCTCTCTGGCTCAGATGTAGTTACTTCTATACCTATGAACAGGGATTGTGACAGAGTCATTATGGGCAAAACTAGAGTGCTTTGTTCCACCAGAGATTCTGGAGTTTGGGGAAAAATATTAGTTCAGATAGATTCTAGAAAATTAAAGACCTCGTGCAGGAGGATTGTCAAAGAGAACTTTTTCTGGAATAAAAAAGGAAGGTTTTTCTTCTAGTTATTATTTAATATTTTCATGGCTTCACCTGAGTCTCCAAGACTTTTCAGACTGCCAGGCAAAGGCCTCTTTCTGTGGGCTGCCAAAGCCCTGTGGAACTCTCCAGGGAAATGAGCATTTCCCAATGCCCATGGTGCTGCAAGGTCTGTTTTAGCAAATGATCCCTCTGTCATGAACAACACTTTCACTGGAAAATTTATCCTCAGCCTCAGCAGGGATGATTATACAGCTTCTAAGGGTATTAACAAATAGTGTTGGTTCTGGCTTTGTCTTAAGAAGGTTTCTATCACAATTAATCTTTGCCTGCTCTCCATCCTTTCTTGTTTCTTGGAACATAGAGACATTGCTATAAATATCTGTGAGTTTAAATATGGATTTCTACATGCACATATAGACCCAAGTGCACAAATGGACATTTTATCATATCATACCATGCTGTGTCATATCATTTAATACAATATTGTGTGTCTGCAGTGAGAAGACACATTTTTCTGTCCTGGTTAGTCAAAGTGAAGCAGCAAAGGTTAATTTCTTTCTGTCTGAAATTTGCACCAAGCAAGTTAGACACGACTTTACTGTGCCACGATAAACTTTGCATAGTATACCTTGTATAAAGGTAAAATACATTTTCCATGACTTAAACCTTTGTGGATCGGTGCTATGCTAAGGGCAATTAGATTTAACATCCCTGGAAACTCCAAAGGCATTTTAAAGGACTCGCTCTTTTGTTCCAACTCTAGCACTCAAAAAGACTGAGACATTTTTGGAATAGGTTTTGATGGACTTATATGAAAATTTATATGACTAAGAATTGGATTTGTTCCTCTGGAATATTATGGATTATTTTTATGTGGGAATTACATAAGTGTGCAGAGCTGCATGCAGTTGGCTTAATGTAGCTAAAAATATATATTCTGATTTCCATTTGGAAAGGTAGCTGGATTTTTCCAGCTTCCCCTCTCAGTGATGACTTTATGGTGTGTACGGGTTATAGATTACGGGAAAAATTGAAATGCATAGTAAAATTGAGGGGTTTAAAATGGATTAATATTTGATTATATCTTTGAGATGATGAACACTGATGTGTGTCCTTCTCCACTCCTGATTTTGAACTGTGGTGAAATCCCATACAAATAGAACTTTTATCAGAGACACCACCTGGATGTAAACAAGGACAGGAGTGGGCAGCACATGAGGAAGCAGAAATCTTTGAGACCTGGGGCAAAGGCTCATCCTGCTTTCATCCCATGGCTCATTTGCCTCTGCTGCAGCAGAAATCACAGAAATTACCCTGGAAAGAGAAATCTTCACAGAGCAATAGGAGATCTGAAGTAAGGAACAAGTGCTCTCAATTACATTTCTGAAATATATCCCATCTCTTCCTGCATCTTCATCCTTTACCTCTCTCTCTCTTTCTCTTTCACCATATACACAGACAGGAGAATTTCTTTGACACAGTAATAGCCAAAAAATGCTTCTTGGAGAAAGATTTTTTTTCCATATGCATTTTTGATGAAAACCTTCATGAAGTGGAGGCTGAGTACTCCTGTTACAAAAGAGAATTAGAAAACCTGATCCTTTTATTTTAAACTATTGGTACCTTTTACTTCTCTCACCACGTGGAGCAACTCCAGGTTACAATGCTCCAAAAGATTTTAGGAAGTGGAATTGTGGTTCTGTGGGCAGCTTTGCTGTTCCATTAGAAGGGTTTGTGTGATGACTGTGTCAAGTGACACAGCACAGTATGAAGGGAAGAGTGATGCAAATATGCTTCAAGAGAGATGAACAAAGGGTGTTCTTCTAAATTATCTGCTCATTTGTGACTCACCTAGAAACAAATACAGTATAAAATTGTGGAGCTGACAGGACTCTTCCATAAAGTTTTTAAATTCTGTGTGAGATGGAACATGCTTTATGACATAAAACCCAAATTCTGCTTTTGTTTTGCTTCTTCTGTATGTTTTCTAAAATGGACATGTCACTTTGGCTGTACAATCTTATCATATTTAGATTTGATTTAAATCCTGTCTTTTCTCAGCTGTGCTTTCTAATGGAATCATTCATGCTTTTTATACAGTTGATCTAATAATATTTTCCTCACTGCTCTCTGGCATTATTTTTTACTTTGTAGGAAGCATGGCAAAACTGGCAATATAAATTGAGTCTGCATTTTAATGACATTGATGATGATTTTTTCATGCATTTGGATAAGGTGGGTTTTTTCCCACTCTTTGTACCATGGTCATTTCAATTTACTGTGGTGTGGGCATGTGAATGACTGATTGATTTGCAGGATTCTCTAATAAGGAAGAAGACTTTTCCAGTATTACACTGCTGCTTAAACTGCTCTGTTCATGCAGGCCACCAATAGAATGTCTGTGAGATATCTTCATTCTTCTCTCTTTATTTTGTAAGCAATGTACTCCAATGATCTATGAACTTCTCTGTTGAAGTCCCTGGTCCCTCTTCATTACAAGGGAAATGGAGTCCCCTCTGGAAAGCACTAAGAGATGGTAAGTCAGTGACTTTCAGCATTTTCTGATAGGAAGATTTCTCAGATTTCAAATGAGTATTGGTGAACAGACTCCTCTCATTTAGTGGCAATATATTTTTTTCTGGATACACTTAGAACAAATGATGGACTGTAGCAATGACTGTCTCCACTACATTTTATATTTTCACAACCCCCACTATGTGATGGTGGGGGAAGAGGCACAAGCGTGGCCCTTCAGAGTGAGTTTTCTTCTTATTTTTCAGAGAGCCCAAGATGCCAAGTGCTACCTCAGGAGAGCAAAGCCCTTTACAGAGGCAGCAGATGCAGTTCAGCATTGCTCATTCTGTTGTGCTTCAACTCTGACCACGGAAGCGCGAGCTCTTGGGACAGAAAGTGCTCTGTTTACACTCAGACCTTGGCATTTTTCCTAAGGGTACCAATTATAATGGTGTTTTTTGTGATATGGGCACACATCCATTATGAATTGGCTTGCACCCACCAACTCATTTTGTACAGGCCATGGAACATCCATCAGATGGCAACAATTCCCATGCCTGTGCAATGTTAAGGAAATCTAGATCATTACCAGCAGAATAATGAATTCCCTAGAATTGTTCCATTGTGCAATTATATGAAGTATGCTAAGAGAAAGGGCAGTTTCTCAATAAAGTCCTCCTTTTTATTTTCCTGAACCACAGGAATGATAGATTATTAATCATGATTAATGCTCAGTTACAATGAATTATAGTGGAACAGTGCCTGGAAATCCCAGTCTGCTTGGTAAACTCATTTTCTTGCATAATAGGAAACTTACCTTGCATTTAAGAGAACCCAAACAGATGAAGATAAAAGCAAGGGAACCACCCATTTAATATAATTAAAAGAAAAATTTGATAGATACATACATTCTTAGTCTGACACTATTGAACTTTTTTGATACTGTACAAGCATAATAGGAGAAATACAATTGCAAACATCTTAATTGTTCCCATATTTTTCTTTCTTCCTGAGAACCAAAGTCTTCTAGAGCTCAGCTGTAGCCCTCAGCCTGAATCCCTAAGCAGCACTGGAGTTAAGGCAGAGTTGTGCATTGTCTGGACATTTGGAAGATGTTGGTTATTTTAGTTGATGAGTGCTCGAGAGAATATGAACAAAGTGCTTTAGGAAGCAAAGTCGAATGAGGTAATATAATATATTCCATCCCTATGTTTGGGGATGGACATGAGATAATTTTTGCCAGCCCCACACCTAAGGGAGTCATTGTACTTGGAGAGTAAGGCACCAGAATGGCATTATGGAAGGGCTCATGGTCAGCCAGAGAATTTAATATCCTTTGAGATAACTGATCTTTAAACTTTTGTAAGCCCCCAGAGGCTTTGCCAATATTTAGTAAGCATCCATTCCCCTAAAGTTTACATCCTAATCCATATTGTGTTCTGAGAACAGAGTGAAAGGAGATGAAAAGACATTTTTGTCTCAGTGATGAGACTGCTGGGTCATTTCCAAGAGGAGATCCTTAGAGAGCATCCCGTGGTCCTTTCCTGTGGAAGGTAGCAATGCAGCTCCCCGTTCTTCTCTCTGTCTCTCTCTTCCCCCAAGCAATCTGTCAGAGCATTTCTGGTGCTGGGGAGAGGCGTCGTGTCGGAGCGCTGTTCCCGTTTGCAAAACGGGAAATTCTATTTGTTGTTCCCAGGAGCTGGTTTCACGCGCTGACATCTCCCCGGGAGCACAGCTGAGTCCAACATGTTCCCAACAGCCATCCACCCAAATGCCTCCCACTCCAGCACCCAGACCTGCCTTCCCAGTAAATAAAAAATACAGAGACAGCCTCGAATTGTTCCAAATGCTTCGGTTTCACTGGAATGTCTCGCCATGTTCAGATCTGATAAATGGGTATTTTTCTGCACTAGGAAGTCAGTTTAGTGTGGGAATAGGATGGCTTTTCAAAGAGTTCCTGGAATAGTTAATGGAAAAGTCTGACTGACTTTCTCTGGTGTCAATATGTTTAAGTGTGTCATGAAAACAACTTCATGACGGAAAACAAAGTTATCATAAGCTGCTGTTGTATGAAATAACATGTTTTTCAAGTTTCATTGCTCAAAAAGGTCTCAAAAAATCTACTTCCTAAAGCAGTAAACTGAGCAGTGTGCCGTTGTACACCTCAGTATGCCAACCTATGGATTACAACATGCAAAAAAAACCCTTTTAAATAATGATTCCTAGGAAAAGAGTTGGGAAAAATTCCTTATTTGTGCCAAAAGAATGAGACTTCACTTGCCATGAGTTATACTGGTGTGGTCAATGTGTTTTTCTTTTTCTTGCAGACTCAGAACTGGAACAAGACATCCTGGCTTGAAAGGCAAGTTCCCCATCTCTGATTCCCTCACTGACAACTTTTTGGGATATGCCACCCTCTGGTTTCCCCTCTTGGGCTCTGTCAAGCCATTGCACATGAAATCTTCCCTTTTGGAGATTGGAATCAAGAGCAAGGACTGCCAATGTACGTGTTTATTGGTGCTTCTCTAGGAAATGGTATGTGGAACAAGCTGCCCCCTTTTCTGACTCCTAAATGTCTCAGGTCAGAGTTTTTATTCATAAATACCCATATAAGATAAGCAAATCTCTTCTATTCCCCACCAATGTCCTGGAAGGAGCAGAGAAACGAAGTGTTCTGGGCTGCTCCCTGCATTGCTGAGGTTTGTTGTCTTCTAGGCTTTGTAAGACACCTGGAAAAAAGTTGTTAGTGGTTCCACTTCTTGCTTTCTGACTTTTTGAAAACATGAATTTTCCAGAAGGGGGCTAAGGAAAGGAAATACACATGGTTTCCCCCCCAATCACCTCTTATTAATTATTTGTGCACCAGGACTACTCTGATTAATATACAAGTGGCACCAATGATTTTAATATCCCAGTATCTTGCCCAGGATCCTTGTTTGGGATTCCACAGGCACTTCTGCACTGAGATCAGTGAGGTTTGGGGAGAAATTCTAGAGCTTATTCAAAGCAAACACTGACTATAAATACCTAATGTGAGCAAACAACTCTGTATTTTCCTCTTGCTTAATACCTGTGTTCTGCACCCTCAGACAGCTGAATTTACATGCTTTTGTTGTCATATGTGTAATGTGTAACGTGCATTTCCTTTTTAATAATCAGACTTGCCATCAGAAAAGAGATAGAAGGAGTTTGAAAGCACAACCAGGATAGATATTGTCATTTTGTAATCTTTTGTGCACAGGTGGAGATGCCTGTTTGCACTAGAATTGGTGACAATATTCTGTTTCTTGCAGAAGTCTTACCAATGAAAATCAAGCAAAGGAGTTGCTGGCTATCCACAGGGTAATTCTCTTCTGGAAGTGTGAAGTCAATTCCCATTTAGGCTAATTACACTTAAGGAACCCTTTCCTGTAACTAATGAACAGTAGGCATAACCTGTTATTACATAACCATGGGCCAGGCACATTAATACACTGTCGAATTGCACTACCCTGTGAAAATGCTTCCTCCACAAAATTCACTGGAGATTTTTAGTGACATTTGCTGTAATTACCACTAGCATGGTTCCTAATTCATTTAAATTTTTTCTACCTATACTGGGCATATAAGAGTGTTTTAAGAGATTGAATAAATAAATTTTTAATTATAAAATGATGCTATATCATACATTATTTATAATAACCAACAATACATGTTTAGGTATGAATCCATTAGGAAGATGAACTAATATATATATCAGTCCTAAAATAATATCCTAATTTGTTCTGTGTTTATGAATGGGGAAATCAGTGCTTAAAGCAATTAAAGGTTTATAAAAGCTTGGATTGACAGTGGGTAAAGCAGCGAACACACTTGGCACTTAGGAATTCTGTTGTCATCTATGGCAGAAAAGACCTTTTTTTGTCCTTTATTGGTTTCAGCAGTTTGTGGTATCATGCCACCAGAATGGTACAGATATAGAGACCTCCATGGAAGGAGCAACAAGATGCACAAAGTCCTCATTGGCAAAACCTCTGGTTATGATTAATAATAAAAAAAAAAAATCTCCTTTGTAATCTGTCAGGTAGTTTTGAGGAATTTTGTCAATAATTTTCCTATTAGCGATAGCAAACTTCTGAAATCTCCATGGCGAGCTCCAGGCACTCCCCAGTCTCGTGGCAGGACTCAAAGAGGCTGCAATCAATGTCACAGTCACAGTTGCAGTCGTTGTTGCCGTGGTCTTCGTCGGAGGTCTGGTAATATCTATTGGATGGACAACAGGTATCTGTCAGCCAATGTTCACAGGTATCAGGCAGCATTATAAGAAAGTCCCAAAATTGGCAGAACAAGCAGGCCAGGATAAGTGTTGCACATTCATCTAAGAGAAAGGAAAAGCAGGGAGATGTCAGAACAAGCATGAGCTGAGATTACCCAGATTTAGGCCAGTGTGGCCACACAGAAGTGAGAGGGGTGGGCTAAAAATACATTGATGATAACTACTTCCACAGAGACAAGTGAAAAGTTAATTTTCTATTTTATTTGTTTTGGAAAAACAACAGCTGTATGAAAAGAATTTGAATGGAAATGTTCTGTGGCAGTGAAATCTAGAAGAACAAGACCTTTAAACCAAATTTTATCTTCTCATGCCTGGACAGCAAGGAGGCTGGAGAGGTACAAGAAGCTGGGAGGGGACACAGCCAGGACAGCTGACCCCAGCTAGCTAGAGGATATTCCAGATCTTATGGCATCAATATAAATTAGGGAGAAAATGAACAGGGGTTTCTGCTCAGAAAACTGACTGGGCATCGGTTGGTGAGTGGTGAGAAATTGCAATGTCTCCTTTGGTTTGTATATTCTAATTATTAGTATTAGTATTAGTATTAGTATTAGTATTAGTATTAGTATTAGTATTATTTTCCTTCCTTTTCTGTCCTATTAAACTGCATTTATCTCATCCCATGAGTTTTCTTCCTCTCGCCCTTCTGGGACCCCATTCTGCAGTGGGGCATGAGTGAGGGGTTGTTTGGGGCTGAGTTTCTGCCTGGGATTAAACCACGACACCAGCACAGGTGATACTGGAGTTTATTTTCATTTTCACAAGAGTCTGCACTAAAAATGTTTAAAGACTACCAAGGACAGGGAGGTCAGGAGAAGAGCATTCAGAGAGGGGATGTGCTGGCCAAGTCTCAGCTCAGGGTCCTGCCAGCTCCCCACCAAACAGGGCTCTCACCTTTCCATTCACAAATATCAACTTTTCAAAGGAGACAAAAACTTGGAAAACAGGTTATGTAGGATGTGTGTCTGATTGTGTAGGACGCATGTCTGGAGCCAGTGAATATTCCTGAAGACTTGGTCACCATGACTAAAACTCTGTGCTATGTTTGTGCCCTCCCAATATCAACTAATCAACTCTGCACCCCTCAGCCTCCAGCATCTGGGGAGGCTGCTCGGGCACAGCAGGTGTGAGATTCCAACTGTGTGAATCCAGTTGGAGCACAGACCCAAACCTTTCCTTTTTTTTTTCCCCTTCTTGTTTTTGGAAAGGAAAAATGCCTTCAACAATATGAATGTCTTTTCATTGGTTCTTTCGGGAAAGCATATGGTTATAACCACATTTCTTGCCCTAGGATGACTAACTGTGAACTCATTCAACTGCATTGGTTCTGTTGTGGCATTTTCTAGCTCACGTAACATTAAGTTCACTGCCAGGAAGTTTCCAGAATTATGCTTTTTTTTTTTAGAAAGCTTTCTTGATGAAAAACAAAATTAAAAAAAAACTCATTCCAGCTTCTTTATTAAAAAGACAGTTAAAGCAGGTAGCAAGAACAAATAGCATATGACTGAACTTCTAAGTGGCATATCATCACCAATGTTATCAATTTTAATACTTATTTAAATATGTCAAGATCTATTTAGGTTCAGACAAGCACAACTAACTTCTAAGTCAGTTCTGTCAAATAAGAATGACTAGATTTTGGTGATACTTAGTCAATTCATGCTTATATTTTTTTCTAGCTAAATGAACTGAAATAATTACAAAATTGAAACATTTAATAAGGTGACACCACTGCATTTAATTGTATGAAATTTACACTGTAGAAAATGTAATCATTTTATCCAGTACTCCTTGGTGTAATTAAGACTATTCTTTTTAGATCTCTTATGTTTATGAAATTCCTTTCCTATACATAGATGTGAGAGACAGAATTCAAAATTATGTCTTAATTAAGGATTTGGCAATTTTTTTTCTTCCTCTCCAAAGATCCATTTTTTAATAACAGAGTTTTATTTCCCTGGAATGTGTTAACCATAATGGTGCTTATGTAATCTGGAGAGAATAGATATGATTCTTAGGGCTTCATCCAGGAAAGAGAGCACACAAAAAGCACAAGATTTCAATAATAAAGTAATGTTTCAGCACAGACTCTGTGATGTGCAGTAAAGATGCTTTTAAATTCCCATCAGAGCACACACCATGAACTGTGATAATGGATGTAACACATTTCGAAAAATCTGCATGTGTGAGGCTTTTTGGTCCTGTTTTAAGTGGGGTAATGTATATAAATAATAGATATTAGCAATTAGACATCCATTCCTATGCATTCATTTATATATTTGAAAATAAATTAGCCACAAACTGCAGAAAAGAAGATGCAATCTCCTGTTTTCCCCTCTGTTTTCCCTGCTGTTTGCCAAACGGCATTACTGCGTTTATCTCAGTGAGAACAATGACCTCAGCTCTCATTCTCTACATTAGTAGATTAATTAGCACAAAAAAAGAATTTATAATAATTTTTCTATGCCTCATCTTTAAGTTTTCCTGCTCTTGTTTGGTGGCATCTGCTCACACAGATGATGCTCTGAACAACCCCAGCCCAAAGCTTGCTGAAGCCTTTCAGGTCATCCTTGGTGAGACCTGTGAGTGTTGTATTTTCTCTTGTCTGAGGACAGGGAACAAAATAATCACCCATTTCCTCATCTATTGCTCTGCTTTCAGAGGTTTTCCAAGCACCAGCAAACAGGATTTGGCCTCGTGTGTGGAATAAGCAGTAAGTTGTCAGAGTGGAGTGAGCCGAGTATGCAGCGACAACCACAAATCTGTCTTCCTTTGGTTTTCTTGGCTTCTATCCAGCCCTTAACATTATTAATTAAGCACAGATTGGGTTTTTTTGTTGTTGTTGTTAATTTCCTTCACGTTTAGCTTTTTTAAGGAGAATGAAATCTGTTATTTGTATCACATGGTGCACACCTGTGTGCCAGTAGTGGTTGAGATAGTCCACAAACTCAAAAATAGGGAGTGTCTGGACATGAGGACAAGTTCCCTGAATAAAAATAAATACTTCAGATCCTTCCTTGAAATTAAGTGTATTCCAATAGATGTATCAGAAACATCCCTTTTGTAAGGATCTGTGACACAATAGAGATGTTAATGATTCCTGGAGAACAGGGCACTTTATTGGGTTGATCTGTATTTAGAAATGCTTAATTTAGGAATTGTTAAATGATATGCACGACAGATCCCAGCTCCATTGGATACAACACACTAATCCATTATTGCAAAAGGCACTCAAAAGAAACTTCTAAAATACTTCACAGAACCTTTTTTTAACATCCACTGGAATAACCAGGAATAGATTTATCTGATACTGACACTGGTGCCTCTGTGCAAACACTCATTACTGAAATACAAATGCTCTGTGGCACAATAGGCTCTGAGCTCCTCTTCTATGACTTTAGTATCACTGACAATTTAAGATCATCTTCTAGAAATTCTCATCTATCACACAAATGTCTGCAGGGCAACTTAACATTGCTTTTGGCAATGTTCTTGAACCTCCTGTTCAACATTTAATTTCGAGTTGGTTATACATAGTTCTTTTGCAGTGGGCATTATTTAGAAATCAGCTCAAATGTGATCTGTTTTATAAAACATACCGTCACTGTCTCTCTGATGTACTGATGCATCATCTTCAATGTAAGTGAATTCTCTGCATTTCTCCAGGGAAGCAATGGATGATCTGCTTGCATCTGACAATTTCTTCTCATTTTTGGTACCCTTTGATGAAGCGTCTGTGATGCTGAATTCTGCGACAGAACTCATAACAATGCCTTTCATAGGCTTTTCATCTGTGTGTTTTTCATTTGTAAGCTGGCTATCTGGTGGGATTAGGAAAAAAAAAAAGACTGTGATACCAAGGCAGAGATCTGAAAGAATAACATATGCAGAATTTTCAAACCTACAGTTGTTTACTTCCAAGGCCTAACCCTTCTTACCTAATGATCTCACTCTCTTTACAGAGGTTTATTCATAGTAAAGGTATTTGTGAACTTGCCTTCTAAGGTTTTCTCTTAAACCCAGAGGACTTAGAGGCTAAGTAATAATTCACTTCCAGTGGGTGGGATCAGGTTTGGAAAGAAAACAGAACTACTGGCTTGGCTGACATCTATTTCGAGTTTGATATCCTACCTTCAACTTGTGACATAAAAGAAGGCAAAACAATAATCTTGTTATTTTTTGGCTGCAACTTTGTTTCCCTAAATTAACAACCAGCAATGTGCACGTAGGCAGTACCTGGATGCAGATGTGCCAGCTCACCGTGGCTCATAATCTTGTAGCAAAGACAGCCAGATGGTCTCTGTTTAGCATCCAGATTCCTTATTTCATAACTTCATCCCCACTTGCGTTGTTGGCCTGGAAGTCAACTAGGAGATGGGATACTTCACATGCTGTCAGCGTGCCAGAGAGGCAGCTCAAAAACCAGAGGGAGAGCTTAATTTTAAGCCCCAACTAGGGGAAAGGTTAAGAAGAGTTCTGAGTTCAATTTATTCTTGAAGAACTTCTCAGGCACAGATAAACACGGGTTGATATATAGTTTCACTCGCTCTCTGAAGTGATCAAGTGGCCAAGAGACACAGTCATTCTCTCCATGATAAAACCTCATCAGTTCTTATCTACAGCTGATTAACTCCTGCACCTCACATCAAGCACAGCCTCACTTCTTATCTCACTTAAATCTTGTGATATGCTTGTTCTTGAGCTATATACAGAAAATCAATCTTTACAAACACCTCAGTTTTGCAAATGCTACTTTCTGAGAGGAACGGTAAGTGCTCTAAAGTGATTTGTCTGCACTTGGCTGCAAGGAGCCTGAAGAGAGGCCCTGCATATCTCTTGGTTTTTAG
Source organism: Catharus ustulatus (assembly GCF_009819885.2). NCBI lineage: Eukaryota > Metazoa > Chordata > Aves > Passeriformes > Turdidae > Catharus > Catharus ustulatus. The sequence goes on along the minus strand of NC_046233.1, from coordinate 4,647,805 downwards.
GTACTTTTGACTTCTGACACATGTTAAAGAAAAGCTGAGGAAAGGCTGACAGTGAAACATTGATGAGACTGCAGCTGTTCCTCCAGTATCCTTACAGCTGAGAGGAAGAAATATGGATGGGATGGATGGATGGATGGATGGATGGATGGATGGATGGATGGATGGATGGATGGATTGCAGGAGGAAATGTGGATGGGATGGGTGGATTGCAGGGTAAGTATAAAACAAGTGGGACCATGAGGCTTGAAGAGGGGAGAAGCCAGGATTTGAGAGATAAATGGTGTCTAGTTCAAGTCCAGTGACAGTCACTAGAGTGGTGGGGGGTCTGGAAGACTTTCTGTGTGAGCAGAGGCTGGGGGAGCTCTGGCTGGCCTGGAGGAGAAGGCAAAGAACAGGACTGGATGCTTTGCTCCCCTCCAGAGCCAGGGTAATGGAGAAGCCAGACCCCAACTCCTCCCAGCAGTGCACAGACAGAAAACAAGGAGAGGGCACTGTCAGAAACTGCAGCAAAGGCAACTGGAACTGCCCAGACAATGAATTCCTCATCATGGGATGTGTAAAGCACCAGAACAGAGTGAAGCAAGGCTGTGGTTGTGTGAAGAACTCAGCTGGGCATGGACCCCAGCAACCTGCTCTTACTGCAGGTTTCTGACAGAAGCCAAGCAAGGTGATTCTAGAGCCCCTTCCAGGCTAATTTTTCCATGATTTCTATGACTCCATTTACTTCAGAATGAGTGAGCAATTAATTTAAATTTCTGCTCGTAGTTGAGTTTCATGCCATTTTAGATCATTTTTATCTAGTGAAATGTGTAGAAGCAGAAAAGCTGGGTAGAGGTTATTTGAGTGAGATCTTGGGATAGAATAAGCATAAAACCTAGACCATAATTTTCATTCTAAATCACTACTTTAAAACTTGTGTTGGCAGAGGTATTGTCTTGATTTTTAAGTCGTAATGACAACAAAGTCTACTGTGATGGAAATGTGAATTTCCCTGTCCTGGACAGTTTACAGTTGGCCTTGGGCAGGGAGTGAACAATGGGCTGGAAGCACGAAGAGAGCAGTGGCACAGAGAGAAGTCTCAGAAACCAATAACTGTCAGGTTTTGTGAGCATTATGATGCAGGAAAGCCACAGGTGAGATGGGAAGGGCAGGAGAGGCAGTGGCTCCAGTGGGTGTGACCCAGCAGTGCAAAGCACAGCAGTTCTCCCTGGGGTTGTGCCTCTGCTCACAGGAAATCAGCATCCAGGGCTATGCATGTTGGGTTTGCCCATCCGTGATGAGTTGTTGATGGTTTCCCTTTCAGAGTAAGCAAATACAAGTTGGGAGGTTTTTTTCCCCCTCTCTGACTTCTTGGCCACCCTTGTCAGTCCAGAATGTGAAAACTCATGTATTGTGGATGTCCTTACATGTACAGTCAGGACTGTTTTCCAGTGTTTATAAATCAATGACATTCCATGAGTTTGCCTGCACTTCCATTCAATAACAAACCATCTCCAGGAAAAGTTGTGCTTACTAAAGCAGCAGAGCTCAGGAGGAAGGGATGTCCTTCTTATGCACTGGATTTATTGGATAAAAATTGTTTTGTGAGTCCAAAAGACACAAGCCCTACCTGTTATTCAGGTGCCAATATTAAAAATGGGTCCTGTTTGTTCACACCCAGGCTGAGCCTTTGGATACACACAGATCTGATCAAGAGGCTTAGGTAAGAATAACTATTATTTTCCACTTTCAAAATCTACCCAAAAATCTAAACTAGATATGTTTTAATTCATGATATATCCGTTAATATCCCCAATTCTGCAACAATACAATGGCCTACTGAATGCATTTAAGCATTCAAGAACCGAGACTGAAAAAAAGTCTGACAGAAGTAATCAGTAAATGCCAGACTAACATTTACTGTATCCACCGACTTCTACTATTCATACTTTGAGTCAATTTTTATTCTTGAAGTGCTGTTGAAGAGAAATCAAAACCAGAAATAGAAAGGCATAGACATAACCTGAATTTTTCAATACAGCACCATCAAACAAAAGGGTAACAAAAGCTGTCACTCAGGGACTCTTCTGTTTGTTAAAGCATACTACATCTTGGAAAATACAGTACATTTTAGTGTCAGACTCTTAGTTTGAAAAGCTCCCTTTCAGTAATGTTATACTTGTCTTGTACAGCTAGATCAAGTCTTCATGCAATCACTGTAACAAGCAACTTGCTATGACAAGCGAGATCCTTGCTTCCAGAAAACACTGCGGGAGAGGCTAAAGCAGTGTACAATTATAGGTCTCCATTTCATTTTATGCAATTACCTTCAGTTCAGCTGTGGGTCCATCTACATTATGTCTTTTATCAATTTAATGTTTGCACAAAGTGTCTGAAGAAATAAAGATTATGCTAGACCAGCAGAAAAAAAAAAAAAAAAAGGTGGTTAGCACTTTTTTTTTTTTTCCTATTACAGTTCATTGCTGGATGGAATAGTAGTAGGTTGAGAGTTTGGAGCAAATAGATGTAGCCAAATAGGCTTAAAAAATATATTACATACCACTGATACTATTTATTATTACTGTTAAATGAGAATATAAAACCCCCTAAATTACAATTAGAGATGGGAAGAGGGTCAAACTTTGCTACTCTTTTTTGAGAATCTGTGTTCAGCTTCAGATGTCCACATATGTCTGTGTTTTTAACATATAGAAATCAACAACTGAAGTGAACTTAAGGGGAAAAATAAGTGTATCATGATGAAGAAATCTCAGATTATTCAGTGTTAGACTGTTAGGCAGAGGCTGCTAAAGGTACACCCCCACAATGTGCCATTTTTAAATAGTATGAAGTAGCAACTTTCTTCCTCACATGGGGAAGCTGGGACTCGCCTTGGCTGTTGCGGTAGAAGACTGGGATCGTTCACCCATGTTTGTATTAAAGATAGGCTCAATACTCACATGGAATTTCTTTTTTCTTTTTCTTTTGGGAGCTGGGCGATTCAGATGGCTGACTACAGTGTCTAAATTCATGAAAGCACAAAGTAAATCACTTACTTTCCACTATGCCAGCCCCAGATCCCTCTGGTTAATGGGGAGGAGCAGTGATACCAAGACTGGCATTTGCAGTATGTCCCCTGACCTCTATTTCTCTTCACTGACTTTAGGCACAGATCAACATCTTGCAGTCCTGCAGAAGAGGAGTCTTCAGTTTCCTTGTGTGCTTCTGAAATGACATTTAGTACAGAAGCATACTGGGCTCTAAGTCTATTTCTGGTAAGGGACAGAGGGTTTGAGAGGTGCTCTGTTCTGCTGAACAGGGACTGCAGCAATGCAGGTAATCCAAAGCAGCTTTTGGAGCAGCTGTTTAGGAGGAGACTCCACTGGAGGAGAAGGAGAATTGATCTCTGACCCTCCTAGGGCTCATCCACATCTTACAAGCCAAGGACGAGGGAGCCTGTGGCTCTACTCAATCCTGGCATTTATTCCAAATCCATCCTGGCAGTGGCCCTTTGCCTCACGCCCCTGTAGCAAGGAGTCCTAAGGGTTAATGCTGAACTGTGTGGAAAACTGTAGCAGTTTAGGACCTGTAACTTTTCAATTTTCCCCTGAGGCATGTTGGTGTATCAGTGCAGCCAAAGCACCAAGGGAATGCCCGCTGCTCTCCCTGCCATTCCTTATTCTGTGCCTGCTGTTGCTACCTGTCTGGTTAATGTATCACAGGCTCATCGCTGAAAGAGCTGTGTGCCATGTCCATTCAGTCCCCAGGTGACATAGGCAGAGTGACATCAGACCTGATGGATGAAAACTTGTACGTATGAAGGCTTGATCTGAACTCGCTTGGTTTGAAAGGACTCACAGAACCATGAAACCCAAACCTCAGGGTTTGACAGCAGTGCTTCAAAAAAACAAAAACCAAAAAACAAAGCACTTTTTCTTCATCATTTAAAGGATGTAATGGTCTGCCAGGGAGGGAGGATCTCTGCATGCATGGGGCCAGGAGCTTACCTGGATGGTCCTCACTGCTCGGCGTCACCCCGGGCAGGGCCAGTAGAGGCAGGGAGCTGGTGCGACGGTCTGGGTGGAGAGAAGAAAACAAAATTGAAGAGGGATGAATGTCAAATAAATGTGATTTGGCACAGCTGTCACCCTCAGCCACTTAGTGATCGTCATTGACTTCAGGAGTTGTTGTCTGAGTCAACAGAAGCAAGTGTGCTTCCTTGCAGAGGTTATGTGGCATGGTGCATTGTTTGTTACCCTCTGTCTTGTTTCAGGAAAGGAAGCAAAAGATAAAACAAACTGCCAAGAGAGAAAGTTTCACCCAAGAAGAGGTGAAGAGGATCACCAGCAAACACAGCCATTCAGATAGGTACAGAAAATTTGAGAGCTGGGAGGTCTGAGATGAAATGTGGGGCATCATCTACGCCCAAACACCACAGAAACCTTAGATGAAGATTTCAAATCATCAACAAAGGAGGAGAGGGGACATTTAAGCCCAAACTCCAGCCCTCATGGCTTGGCAGTCTTGGTGGGCAAGATGCCCAATGTCCCCATGGTGGCAAGCCCAGGTCCCCACACGGAGCAGTGCTGAGCTCCTCCACCTCGGATGCGCCGGCCAGGCTGTTCAGTCCATAAAAATCTTCTTTCCTTCTCTCTCCAAGTGTCAGGGAGGCAAAGCAGGAGAGGGTGTGGGACTATCCTAGCAGTGAGTGCAGCAGATGGAGCAAATCCCATGGGAAGTGCTGCTGCCCAGATGGGAGAGGCCAGAGGGAGCACGGGCGCCGTGGCCCTTCAGAAGGGAGCTGCTCTAGACCAATATATCACAGGGGCTTTCAGAGATTCGTGCCCATTACATTTTGCTGAGCTCAGGCAGAAGGATGCAGGGGATTTGGAGACTGTTTATTTTTGTCGTAAGGAAACAGGAAATAGTACACAAGGCTATAAATATATCCTGGGCTTCAGATGACATCATGAACTCGTGCAAGTGTTTCACTGCTGATTTATGATGATGGGCTGGTAATTCACAGGAGCTTTGGGTTTACTTTATTTTGCTGTTGCCGTAACAAAGCTAATGGTGCAATCCCGGGAGGGGGTATTTTATCAATAGTGAATTTTTGACCTCATTGCATACGTTTTAACTTCATGAATTAGTGACCTAGCTAACTGTAAAGCCTTCTATAGGCTTATTGTAAATCTATCACAGGACTGGCAAAAACTTTTGGCCCAGATCCTAAGCTCTGACAGGCATGTGTTGATGGACTGCATAGCAAGCACTTCCACTAATATTTCTCACTAATTATACCATATATTAAGAAAAAATGAATGAAGCCAATGTTTATATGCCGCTTTAACTGCTTTTCATATAAGAAAGCAACACAATCCCTAATAAATTTTCACCTTCAACATTTCTATTCATTATAATTTTTACCGTGATGAATGAAGTTAGAACTGGAGAGGGAGGGGGTTCATCTTGAAATCTGTTCAGTGAATGACTGAATTTACTTCCCTTCCCCAACTTGTGTCGGGGAAGGAGGGAACAGATGGACACAGGAAGAAGAGGGAGGCGAGTGCGGAACGAAGGAGATGGGTGAGGAACAGATGGAGTCAGGAGAAAGTGAAGAGGAGAGTCAGCAAGGATGGTAGAAAAGTTTTCCACTTGACCTTGAGTTGAAATGAAGATCTGCATGCAGCATGGGCCAGCTAGATTTTTGGGATGCATCCTTTTTGTCTCCATGCCACTCATGCTATAAGGTCTTGTTGACCATCCCAGCAGCTCAGTGCATCCCAGGGGACCTGCAGAGCCAGGACCTGGATTTTCCCCAGGGGTCACCTGCTGCAGAAAGGCACCTGCACCGTGTTCAAGTCCTGTAATGGTAACGGCAGGAACAAAAATGGGTTGGGATGTCGTAATTCTCCCAGGCATCCCAGCCAAGCCAGAACTTGGAGTTTATAATTTTGAAGAGGTATCCTTACACCCAGTTTGTTAGGATCCAACAGCCAAAATACTCAGAGTAATTTATGATTTTACCTGCTTAAAGCAAGACATTCGAGATGGCCTGGCTTTCAGAATATGCTGAGCATCTGCGTTTTGATGTGTATTGAATTATATATCCCAAATCACTAGTAAGTCCTGGAAAATCTTGATTGTATTCTTAATTCTGTTAAATTGCCTGCATATACTCCACTGGTTCTGGCTTTGCTAGCTAAAGAATAGAAGAGGTGAAAGCTAAATATTGGCCATGTGTGTCATTCCCTTTGAAGAAAATGGGAGCCATGTGCACTCACCTAACAGCAATGTTTGGCCCCAACTATGATTTCACAGCTGGGCCCTAACTTCAGGAATGCCAAAGCACTAAATGACTCAATTGGAGTAATCTGATCAATGTTGTATTTTCACTGTGGATTTAAACTGCACACACAGCAAGAGCAGAGTTGGTTTTCTTCTCTCTCAAAATCACTTTTCTCTGCAGATTTGATAGCATAAATATGAAGTATTGCTCTCATCACACAAATAAGTGAAATGGCAGAAAACGTATGTCAAATAAAATGCACAACATTACGTCCTTTTACTTTTTGGAGGTTGTTTAAGAAAATGGCTTCATTAATTTTGACTGAATAAAAGGTTCCTTTAAGGGATTTCAATAGGTGACATGAAAAATGTTAATACGAATGATCAAGACAATGGAGGTTAAAACTGTTTTGAAAATATGTTTCTTTTATAGATCTCGGCTGTTGGAAGAGTTACAGAATAAATATACGGTAGTGCTGACATTCAGTGCTGTTTCATCTTAGCAAAGAGTTTTTAATAAAGAAAATTCTTTTCAAGGAATGCTTTCTGCAGCCAGTCTTCAAAAAGAGGTTTTCCCCCCTCCCAGTTTAATAAAATTAAAGTAATTTATGTCATATTGATATGTCGATATGTTTTTCAATAAACTTTTTCACAGATTTTTTTTTTAATTCTCTTCACTTTAAAAATTATAATTATATGTCTTCCTCCCACTTTGAAAATGGCACAAGGTGCTCATTTGCAGAGCTCTACTGTTCAAATCTTCACTGAGAATAGAAATGTCATGACTCAGTTAACAATGCTTTATTATTCACATTGATCTTTTTTTATAGTGTTCTTTATCTCAAAAACATTGTAAATCAGATATCTTCCTCCCACTCTTTTGTTCATTTGCAAATTTTTATTATTCTAGTTTAAAAAAGCAATGGAGTGTCAAGAGTCAGTGTATATTGTTTATGTTCTTTTTTGCTTTAAAATTACTTTTAACTATAAAAAGTAAGATGTATAGCAGAAAAAAAAAAAGGCTGGATTTAAGGATGCTTAAAAAAGAATTGAAGGGATCAGTGTGAATTTTATGCTGTTCTTTTACACCTTGGAGTTGAAACGACTTTGCAAGAAGGGGGACTGAGCAATTTATGAAAAGATTTTTATGTGCTAAGTCCGAAGTCCCTGTTGCATCAGACATCATCATCTGTGTTGAAGGCTGGACATAATTCATGCCCTAAATGACCACAATAGCAAAATTCACAGTGTGTTCACTGGCTGGTTTACAGGGCCTGCCCAGAGCCCCTCCTGTCCATCTCTCCTTGTCACAGCCTGAGATAAATCACATGAATTTTCACAGGAACCTCACAGCTCTGGTATCAAATGTTAACTGCAGCAGAAACACAACATCAGCTGGTCAACAGGCAAGGCAATCCCTGAAACCCATGGGGCTGGGAGTGGGCTACAGCTGTGCACCCTTCAGGAGAGCCTTATCAGAGCCCTCAGGACTTGTTTGTAGATTGGCTCTCCAAAATTCCCCTTCAGCCACTATTTTATTTCCCTACCACGTTTTTCTTTAGGTCCATATTTCTGTCCTGGTGGTCGTGACTTTTTGAAATGGTATCCATGAGATAAATCTATTACAGGAATTGGGGTTAGTCCAAGCAGCAGCAGGATCTCGTGGCATTTCACACGCTTCTTGCTGTTAGGTAATTTTTTTTTTAATCTTCTCCCTGTTTTGAATTTCATGATCAGAGCATCCTGGCACCCTGTTGTTATTCCAGCATGTCTTGGAAGAGATCATCCTCTCTGCGAGTCACTGAGATGGAGTGGCTATACCTGAAGTTGTATTTAAGCCCCAGACTGGAATTTTTTCAGTTCTTACTGAATTATAGAGTGGTTTGGGTTGGAAGGGACTGAAAAACCATCTAGTTCCAACCACCCACCATGGGCAGGGACACTTTCCACTAGGCCCTGTGGAACCTGGCCTTGAACACTCCAGGGATGGGGAGAACCATGTAGGTGTGTAGGTGCCCTATTATATGAAACAGCCCTAAGAAGTGTTGTAAAAGAAGCTAAAGTCCGCTTTCCATATTATTTTGTTTCTTTCTTTTTGTTTAAAACTGCACACTGCTGATATTTGCTGAAAGGAATAATTTAAAAACTCAGAACAAGTAAATCACAAACTGAACTTGACCTAAAACCACACAGCCCTGTCCTTCCCCTTCCAAGTGTTTGTTATTATTAATGTTTGTTTTTATTACTGTCGGTAGGTCACCCCAGTCACCATATGGCTGTGCCAGGCCCTGTCCTCTTCCCCAGGCTGGGATTTGGGATGCACAGCACCACACAGAGCCCCTCTGATGGGGCTGCCTGCACACTGGGCAGATCCATCCCAGTGCAGGGCTAACTCAAAACCCCTCAAATTATCTTTATTCCTCACTGCACGGAGTGAAACTGGAGAGTTTGATGTATTGACTCATCTGAATTGACCTCGTTGTTTTAAAAACAGAGAAAAACCAAACTTTACAATTTTTATTGTTGTTGTTGCCTCAATGCCACTGCTGTATCAATTCACCCTTTCTTCCTCTCATGCTTAATGACTACAATGAGGTTAAGGTTGTCTGCCAATATGATAAAGTTTCAGAAACAAAATCCTAACCTGAACTAAGTAGCCAGAAGTGGACAGGACTTTATTTAACACTGGCACAGTTACTAAAGGTAGGTCTCACCCATGGACAGCCTCATGTGATTGCTCACTCTTTAGCTGGAAAAATTTATAGGTAATATAAAACAGAAAATGCTGAATTTATTACAAAAGAATTTTTTTCCATGTAAAACTCTGTGTCATTAAATTTGGAAAGCACTTAAAATTCTCAGTTTTATTTTTGGTAAGCATTATGTATTGAAAAGTGAAAATATCAGAGGGATCTCTAGGCAGAATCTCTGAACTTTCCAATGAAAAGATGGCACAGTGTCTTTCTTTCATGTCCCAAGGTCCTTGACAACTGTGCTGCTTTCTGAAAGACACCGAAGTTATGTGCCAGGAGTTTATTCCCAAAGCAGGCATTACACACAGTTATGGTCACAATGATATCCTTGCACAGCATTAATGCCAGAGCAGCTCCAAGACTGTCAGCATTTTCATTTGGTGCAGGGAAACACCAACAAACCCACATATATTAACACCATCAAACCCATGTATATTCTTAAAATAAATCCAAACATTTTAAATGTGAAATAGAGCTGCAAATCAGAGCATTTCTCACAGATAGTCCTTAGAGCTCTACTGATGGCAAATTGACAGAGGATAATATATGACTACAACCCTCCATGTCTTTTAATAAGGTGTAAAACCTTTTCTTTGATTTGAACCCAGTGGTGAGTGGCAATCTGTGAGAGTCTTATGTCTTCCATGAGACTTTCCTAGCAAACACTTCCATTTGTTTCTCTCTTGCCTTCATGCCGTGCTGGAACACACCTGGGAGCTGGACTTGCACTCTGTAATAAACATTATTAATCTTATTGCCATCTGAGCACCTCCCCAGGTGTTGCAGAACAGGTTGTACTGGACCATGCTGGAAAACTACTTATTTATCTTCGCTAGGGCTTGATCCTGTATCACCAGATGTCAAAGAAAACAATTCCAGGGAGCTCAGATCAGGCTCCAATCCAGCCTCCAATATGGTGGCCTTCTCTGGATTTCTTTGCTCTTTTCCTCAGAAAAAACCACAGACAAAGCAATTAGCAATATCTGAAGCAGATGTACCATGCTGTGCAACTTTTCACAAATCCTTTTTCCCCCTGCACCGAAGATGCAGAACATCTATTCTGGGGGCAGACAGATGACATCCACTGCTCCTTATGTGTGTAATAAGTCCTCTTAAAACAGTGTAGTCTTGCTGGCTCTGGCAAAGGCAAACATGGTAAGTGTTCTGCTCACAGCATTAGACACACTTCTCTCACTGTGCAGTGGAAGAATGTGTTTAAACTCGCAGTCTATCACTATTCCTGGATAGTGTAGGAGAGTCAGGAACACTCAAGATGTCTTTTCCTGTGTATATTAACTTGTTCTGAAGAAAATAGTGTTCTTAGAAAACACGAATCTTATGGCAGAAGAAAGTTTCCTTCATGATTGTGCTACAAAGGTTTCTGAACATCTGCTCGTTCCTTTGGGTGCATGAAATATGAGGTTCAGCCTGCTCAGAAGTGCAAACACGTAATTTCTTCTCACCGTGGCGCCTTCACTGCGGTCATTTCCACCTGGCTTTGTGATGCTGGCAAGTGCAGTAGCAGCACAATGCTTCCATTGTGTGAGCTCTTGGAGGAGAGCTGTAGAGCTCCACAGCCCCAGGGAAATGCCAGTCTCCCCAGAGCTGTTTGTCCTGCTTCACCAGGAGCTGCATTCACAGGGAGTTTTGTCAATCTGGTGTGGGCAGTGAACACCAGACTTTCAGGTGTTGCTGTAGCACAGCTCCCACCTGCCTGTGCACCATGCACAAGGTTTGAAGGGCTGTTGGGCAGCCTTCAGCAGGCTGGGCTTGCCAAGGCCACAGCAGTGGCACTCCTTGTCCATCCCCCTTGGGGCTGCACACGGACAGGTGAGAGCCTAGTGCTTTCCTCAACACTGACATCAAAACCATCACTGAAGTTTTGCACAAGGCTCAGGTGTTCAACCCTTCCAATCGAGGAGGCCACAGCCCAGGCCCTGAGAGGAAGAAGTGGGTGTCCAAGAAATGGAAGAGGTGTCACTATTTTAACACAGATTAGGCAAAATCTAACCCCCATTAATCCTTCAGAGTAGGGCCACTGGTTTGTTCTTTTTTCCAATCTGTTCTGTATTCAAAGCAAGTGCAGTTTTTTTCTGTCGCTATACTGCTATTGTTAACAACTATAAATGTATTAAAAACACAGGGGCATTTTAGTATGTGTATTGTGCATAAGAAATATTGTTACATGACAAGCTCCAATTGGCAAGTGAAAAGAGGTTTTATTGAAGGAAATAGCAGTAGCAAACAGTGAACTATGCAGAATAATGGTAATTGTTCCTTTAACATTGGCAGCGCGCGTTCACTTAATATGACTGCTCCTCTGTCTCTGCCTCATCCAGACCCAGAGGACCTGTTAGACAAGCAGGCAGCCACCTCTCTCTGGGATCAAGCTGTCAATGCAAACTTGCTTTCTTTCTATTTCTCTGAGCTAAGCTATACCCCCAGAGCTCCCGAAGCTTTTCCTGAGTGAAAGCTTTAAAAAAGCTCCATTCTAAATTACATCACACGAGCTGTTCTCTTCAGACTGACAGAACAAAAGCAGGAGGGGGGGAAAATGCCAAAAGTACCATCTGAATGACTTGAGTTGCACAGGATGATTTACCTCCTCGTGTTTTATCAGAGCAGGTGAGCATCTTGACCTTGCTTACCAAAGCCTCATCAGTGTCCTCTAAGTAGCAGAAAAAGTGTGCATCGTGTGTGTTTCCACTACAAATAGAATCATAGAATGGTTTGGGTTGGAGGGGACCTTAAAGGTCATACTATTATAACTCCTGCCACGGGCAGGGACATCTTCCACCAAATGAGATTTCTCAGAGCTCCATTCAGCCTGGTCTTGAACATTTCCAGAGATGGGGCAAGCGCAGGTTCTCTGGGTAAGCAGTGCCAGTATCTTGCTGTCTTCACAGTAAAACATTTCTTGCTAATACCAAGTCTAAACCTACTCTTCTTCAGATTTAAGCCATTTCCCCTTATCTATCACTTCATGCCTTTGTCAAAAACCCACTCTCAGCTCTCTTGAAGGCCCTCATGAGATACTGAATCCATTTGGTGCAGGATTTTTGATTGCAACAATGGGGCCTTGGGTGCCCATTCCCAATGGGGCCATGGTGCTTTCTAAAATTTTTGGATGATGTGGCTTCTAACATTGCTACTGGAATAGCCCAGCCTGTGGGTGCTGCCCAGCCTGGTGTGCTCATCCTTTAATCAGAAACACCCCAATTAATGGTCATGGTGAGCACTGCTGAGGGCTACTGCCAAAATCTGAAAGGTCTCTTGGGTTGGCTCCAGCTGGGATGCTCCAAATGCCATTTTCAGAAGCAATTGGAGCAGATAAGCATTACCCACTTCTGGAGTGGCTGGGTAGAAAGCAGATGAATTGGCTATTTCCCCATTCTAAAGCTTTCAGATGGCGTTCATCGGTATGAGAAGCCTCAGTTAGGAAAACATCCTCAGCTGGGAGTGGAGAGGGCCACAGGCCTGCAGGGAAAACCATATCTGTTTATAAACCATATGTGTTCTATCTGATTCCTACACCAAAATGAAAATCTTAATTATGCAAAACCTTCATTAAAATGATCACAACTGAGGCAACCCCTGGTAATGAACTGTATGCTTTGTCACATCCCTGCGCTACCAATGGTACAGATAAAGATGCTGGACTTTGGAAGGCAGTGGAATAAGTTAATAAGCATACACCTAGTCTAATTTTCTGAACTGTGGGTTTAGGATATGCTGAAAGTTCAAGTTTACCCATCTTTATTTCTCTGTTTCAGCACAGCAATGCTTCCTACCTTTTTAGATGTTTTTGGCTTTTGCACTGCCTTTCACCACCATGGCCTCTGAGAATCTCAAAATCTCTAACTGGCAAAGCTGAAAACTTGGTGGTGTCTGTAGCACTGTGCCTTTCTCCTCTGGAGGGGAAGATGTAGTTCTTATCTAAATGACTGAATATTTGGGTGGCACTGTGATCCTGATGGATGTGGGATTTTGTGCTACACAGAGGTCCTTAGAATAATATCTTGGAGATTCTTTGGTAAATCTTGATCTGAATACGAATTGTGTCTCACGTTGTGCTTCCAATAGTGCTAACCAGTAGCTTACTTTGTTATCAAATGAGGAAAATGTTATCTGGAAATAACTTTCAGCTAACAGGCAGGGTGCCATGGTCCTATTCCCAGACTCAATTCCAGCATAGTTGGACAGCAGTGAAGCTTCTTGTGGCTTGGGAACACGTGTGCTTGTAGGCAAAGGTTTGTGAGTCTCTGACACTTTTCCACGAGCAAGACACAGAGTCCCTGGAGAGCTGTGTGTCTGAGGAGGGATTAATTTGTTTCTGCCACCATGCAGACCACACTGCCCTCTGCTCCCACCCTGTTTGATTCACAGCCTGCATTGCTCTGTCTGGTACTCTGCTGGCTGCAGCCTTTGGGGGTGGAATGAGGGAATTGCTTATTCCCATCTGGCTTGAGATCCAGAAAATTTACTTAGAAATCTGTAGATATAATTTCTCCCTTTTATTCTCCAAGAATGTGTAAGACAAGCTTTATGCTATCTTTGAGCTTGCTAAAAAGGGAACAGAAATTCATGCCTCTTTCCATGTGTTTATTTTGAGTCACGATTCTTCTGGGAAGGGTGATTTGTTTGTCTTTCCATGACAAATGACAATGGTTTGAGTTGCATCTCTGCCAACCTCCTTCTAAGTGGTTTCAAGTAGTTTACTTACAGGGATTATTTCATCTGCCACAGAACATGAGGCAGCTCTGAGGTAGTGTCTAACTTGCACTGAACAAGACCATGAAAAGTTAGCTTAAGGAAATTTAAGGTTCAGTAGACAGTAGGAACACAGGAACATGAAGCGATGGTTTGAAAGTGTTTGCACTTGGAGAAGAAAAAGATCATTTGACTTTTCCTCTCCTGATGGCACCAGGAAGACCAGGAAAGTCTTGTAACATTGGATGTGCCTAAACTCTGACTGTCCCTTGATGAGTGCTTGTGCTATTTAACCTAAAGTGGGAACATAAAGCACCTATAAATATATGATTTTGTGCTGGTCATTGCTGTAAGTTAATATAGACTTTGTGAATGTCATTGTCAGTGTCTTGTGGTTGCCTTGCTGAGCTTCAGAAAGAGTCTGAAATTTCTGTGCAGCAAACTTCTCCAGCTCTCACAGCTTATGGTCACTCGTTATCTACAGCAGGAGGGTCGGACTTCAGAGACTGCAGCTTCTTTCCAGCCTGCAGGTTTCCTCCCCCTTCAAGTCTGTTTTTTACTCTTGCCAGTACCCTGCCTTCTGTTTAAAAGCATTAGTAATACCAAATAAAGCTAAAGACGCTTGTTATAACAACTAAGTTGTTTCCTTTTTAATCAGAGCACATGCTTATGCCAGGTTTGGCATGAAGAATCTGTGTAAGTGTTTGGTTCAGGGCACAGTAAGCTGATCATTTGTTAGAAGTAGTGCATTACATATCATTTTGCTTTTAGTGGTACAATTTACTGGGAGGTTGGTACAAGCATTGGTAATATAATTTTTGCTTGGTTGGAGGTAGTTAAAACATAAAGACTGGGAAATAATTCCATTGCCATGTGTGCTGAATTGTGGTTTGGTCGCAGCAGTTGTCTGTAGCTAAGTGGCCATCAAAACCTTTCTTGGGGTGGCAATAAATTATAAAAAAATCTTCTGAAAATATCAGTTTTCAAAGAGTAAAAGATGCAGCAATTATTGTGACACAGGTTTGCAGTCTGTTTCTGATTATCTTTTTGGCTGGAGACTTGGGGTTTCTAATTGTAAGGTTAAGGAATCCTTTTTATCTATCTCTTGCCTCCTAATCCTATGCTAGACAGTATTGATTTCTGTGCCTTTTGTCTTCTGGGGAAGGAGACAATCTCTGGCTCATGCGAACATCTTGTTAGAGTCTGCTGAGGATTAGGGGGTGTGACAGTTTTCTTGCTGAGCCTTTTTATTGGGGATTTTTATGCCTGCTTTTCTGGGAGGTCTTTGAAATGTCTTTTATGTAGCAATCATTTCACTCTTTCTTTGTTGTCTCAAATGTTGAGGCTGTATTCTTCTCATCTGTTCCTGTTTATATTCCATACTAGCTGGTCATAACAGTTTAGCTTGAAACTATCATCACACTGTGTGCTTCTGAATCACAGGAGTGTTGCTAACAGCTCTAGGACGACTGCAAATTTGAGGGTTTTTTTCAGGGCATCTGAAGAATTTAGCATGGTAGTTTAGTATGAAATACCGATAAAGAGGTTCCAGATGAAAAACAGTCTGGGAATTGGATTTTTCAAGCATCCTCAGCCAGGTAGAGGCACTTAAAAATGCTCCTGCTCTAATGAGAGAGGTCCCCCTTAGGGTGGTGTTCATCATTCCAGCTCTGCCTGATAAGGTAGGATAGGTGTTCAGTCTTGCCTAAACTCCTACAGAAATCAATGATAGACAAGCCCAGCCTGCTGCAAGTCGTCTCACCTTGACTGAAGAGATTAAGCCAGGAAAAAATTGCTTTCTTGAAAGTCTAGTTTTGTCCCTATTCTCATCCCTTTCTCCTGCAGTTGGCTATAGATAATTATCCAGACCAGAACCCAAACATCTCTGAAGTCAGATGATTGACTAATCCTGGCCAAAGAAATGAGAGAAACTTAGCTTTTCACAAGGTTCTTCATCTCAGTTTCAGGAAGTAATGAGTTCAGTCAATGTACTTCAATACAGGTAAAGCAGTAGATTTTGTTTCCTGTAATTTTTATTAAATCAATGCTTCTATATCTTGAGTAGCTATCCTAAAACATATGGACTTCTGATATCTTTTAAAATGAGATGGTATTTCTGACACTATGTACGTTCAGGTACCAGCTGGGCAGATCCCAGATTTAAGGTTAGGCAAGGAGCCAGGGTTATGTAACCTTGCTGATAAGGAAAATATGAGAGACAGGTTTCTGAGACATTCATAAGGGAAAACTGGTTGCATCACCTTTTCCTTTGAAAAGATTGAGGTAAAAATGTTGGCATTGTGACTTCATTACCAAAACTGAGTGACTGTTGTGTACAAGATGCTGTTTCAAAATGTGAATCTAGCTAAACTATTCTTTATTTCACTAAACAGTGTGTCACACCTTTGTGGAGGAGGAAGCTACTAGCATACATGCTTACTGTTTGCTGCAAAAGGTACTTTCCTGAAAGCTGGCCTCCTTTTTTCCTCTCCCTACCAAAAATTTGCCCCATAAAACAATACTTCCACCTCCCTTTGCTTACTGCCTCTCTAGCCTAATTTTTAGTGTCAAAAGCCATATTTAATACAGTTCAATTTCACACATAACCACAAACCCCATTCTTCCAGATATGACCTCAGTTTATTTTATATCACACATCTTTTTGTTAAGGTATTTTATACACAGCATAATATGCAATGATACGGCACTGATGTTTATCAAAATTGTTTTACACTGTACTTATTTCCATTCCTGTCTTTTAGATCAAGTACTATACAACTGCAGATTAATACCACCTTTTAAAATAGGCTTAATGTGTTTATTTTCTTACCACATTCACTTCATCCACTAACTTGTTATATGGATTATATTTAATGGGAATCTTGTGGGACTATCAAAGGGCATTTATTTTCTATTGAAATAACAATTAAGATAACACTCCACTAATATAGTAATCAAATAAACCTAACAAATAACAAAAACTTTTTTAAAGCTGCAGAGGCATGCTAACAAATCTATTTGATCAATATATGGGATGTGAAAAAAGAGGAGACAAGATTGACTGATGAATAAAATGGAACTGACACAAATAGGCTGACAGCAAGTCGCAAGTCTCTTTAGGGCAAATGCAATTAACTTAGAATAATAGACTCAAATTTGATGGTTAGAAATGCATTTTTATTAACAATCACAGCCTGAATCATTATGCACTCTTATGAATAAAATTGTAGTTATACTGAAAGTCTGTGTATACATGTATGCATGTACATACAAAAAAGCCTTGTTGAAGGGGAGCTTTATTTTTGTGACAGAATGGTTGTGTGGGATTTAGAATATAAAGCATACAGAAGTATAAATCTAAATATTCAAACCAGTGATATAAAAATCACATATGTAGTGTGCTAGTATTAATGATAAAGGCAATAAGCATCAGTCCCAGGACTGCTTGTTCTTTTGGGATGTGAAATTGCAATCAGGGATTTACAGATTTCATTCTGAGGCAGAGAAGTCATTACTAGAAACATAAGCTCATTCTCTTTACTTTAATAGCTATTTTAAATCATTCATTTAGAAAAATACATTAACTATTTATTGTATAGGCAGTACGTTTCCATTGGCATTTCATTTTCATGCTTTTTTATAATCCTTTTTAGCAAATTATTTTATTAAAAGGAGATTAGAATTAGCAAAAGGATCCTACCAATTTTTGAAAATGCTACTCTTGAAGAAGAATATTTCCCATTATTAACAGGTATGCAGCATTAAAACTTTAAAGGAAGGGAAGAGATTCAATTGCTAATGTGTCCTTTTTCTTTTGACCTTCATTGCAGTGGCTGATTGCTATTTGTAAATTGCTTTCAAAATTATTAATCTCATTTAGTTTCTGAATAAATACATAATCTTCTTTTTTTTTTTTTTTTCCCTCCAAAAAATCCTCAGGCTTTAGATATGAATAGAGCTGCCCAAAGGTTATGTTGTGGTGCAGACATCTCTTATTTGTGAGAAAAGAGAAAAAACATCACTTAATGCAGACAACACTACAAGGTACTAGCAAAATATAACATGAATATGAAACCATGATACTTGCAGTGCTTGGTGCTTAAATATCTTGAGAAAAAGGTGGAATAGTAGGAATTAAAACTGCACTGGGAATTTTTTAAATCCAGTGTTCTCCATGTTCGTGGTGGTCTTTTGGCTGGGCAGGGACAGGAGGGCAACAAGACACGATGCTCTGGTTGCCCAGAGCATGAAAAACCTCACTCTGGTTCTCAGCCAGGTCCTGGGGTTGCTGAGATATATCCAAGCAACATCCACGCTTGGTTTTCTCCACCTTGAAGGTGATTTTAAGCCTTCCCAATTCTCCAAAGTGAGAAGGGCACAGACATACCGGGGAGGCAGAACACCTCCTGTCTGGTGGGAGAGGTTCATGGAAACCACTGAGAACAGGGAGGGTGTCTGGCTGGGAAGAGATTTTTCCAGTAAACACCTGGTGTCTGGGGAGTTTGTCGTTTTGGTTTTCTGCCTCTAATTAGCCTAAAAGTCATTACTGTGAGGAGAAAACTTCTTGGGAACTCTAACAGGTGCTGGAGATGTTCCAGCCATTTCTTTCTCTCATAATCTATTCTGGATAGTCACAGCAGCCCACCACAACACTTTGTGAGCTGACTTCTTGAATAGCTGGCACTGCTTGTTCTTAGAGATAAGATGGATGGAACACATGTTGTTCTAGCACCATCAAACCTGGTGTGTGCCTAAAATGGTAAAAATCCTGTTGGTTCTGGCATAGTTGTTTTACTTTTTACCCAAAAATCATTGCAAAATGACCTGGATTGCTGAAGATGTCTCACAGATCTGCATTTAGTGTAAAAAAAAAAAGGGAGTCTGAGTAGTTCAACTTGTGTTAACTATTTAATGTCTCCTTTGTAGACATGTTGCTGGAGACTGATGGAAATAAAGCTACTTTTTTGAATATGTTGCTAGAAAAAGAATGTTCTTTGACCACAGTTACTCCACATTTTAAATGAGAAACAGGTCTTTGATAAGTTACTTTAGGTAAACAGACTAAAGAAGAAAGACCAGGTGATCTCCTGATTTAGATGGGGTAGATTCTTTAGAGTCAGTGCACAATTGTTGTGTGGAATTGGGGCTGTGGGCTCAGTTCTACCAACCTGATGGTTTTAGGCTACTGAAACACTGACTAACTCCACACAGTGTTTCCTGATGTATGGAGATCTAAGAGAAAGGAGGCTCAAGCCTTGCATGATGATAGACTAATTCTCCACTGATGCAATCATCCAACCAGAACAGGAATGACTCATTCTAGCCATAAATATCTTGGGGCCTTTGTGTGATCATTTAAACCTGTTCACACCAACCTCATCTCATTTGCTTGAATGGCCTTTCTCCTGAGTTAGAATGATACATGTAAGAGAAAATCCAGGCCCTTAAAAATAAAATCATAATTAGTTTCTCTTAATAGCTGCTCTATTAAAAAAAGTCAGATATTCAAAAAGTATATTAGCAAAAGACAATGTATCTAAGTATATTGGGCTTTTTTCTTTCCTAACTCAGCAGCCATAGGCTTGTTGCTGATGTTTCATACTTGCAGTAGGTTTCTATTGGCATTTGTGCTCCATATTTTTATACTGTCTTCTCAGAAATTATTTTGTTTAAAGATTACAACTACCAAAATGCAACAACCAAGTCTTGAAAACGTTTATCCTGAAAAAGATATTTCTACCCAGCACCTGCCACTTTTGTTCCACTGCATCTTAAACCTGCTCTAGTTCTCAACTCTGATTTCACTGTTTCATGCTCCCAAAATATTAAAAGATTGCATTCCCCATCGGTTTACACTTTCCTCAGTTTTTATCTTCTACAAATATGGCTGGGCCAAAACGTTCTTGATGAAATAAAAATACTTTTGCTTTGCTTTCTGTTCACCTCATCCTCGAGCAGGTGCCAGGCAATCTGCGGCAGCTCTTCTGCTACCTGAGAAATGTTCAGATATAGAAACACCAGGCCAGCCTCTGTTGTCACAGCATGGAAAGCCAAAAATAGATGATATGAGAACATATTTCTTCCAATGAAAATTTTTGCAACTACGTGAATTCTTCAGATAAGCAGGTTTTAGTGTTGGAAGAGAATAGTGTTGGAATGAAGAATCTAGAATGTACATTTATAATATAAAAATAGTCTGTATAATATAGGCTTAATTAGATAGGGATATATATTTGAATATTCCTCCTTCCAGTGGTGAAGAATTGTGGCAACAGCTGATCTTCTATGTCAGATGTATGTTTCCTCCTGTTAGTATTGCTGGAATGCCACAAAATAAGTAAATCTCTTCCAAAAGCCATATTTATAACACGTTTAGTTTGCCCTTCCTGGTTTGTTGTGTGATTCAGGATTATCCTGAAGGCTGGGTTGCACCAGACATCATCTTACGTTAGGGCCACTGGCATGGGGGAATGATGGAACATTTTAAAGCTGAGGAATGGTGCCAAAAAGAATTACAGGTCATGTAGATGCAAAGACCTCAGTTCAGCTAGACCTGGTCTTCATTGCATGAAAATCTCTGTGGGCTAAACCCTTAGGTGTTTTCACTCTCATTTCTCCTTCAACATCACTAAGTCACAGTGCCTGAAACACTTACTAGGACACAGCATTGCCCAATCATCCTTGCTTGGAAAATATTTCCCTAACATTCAAACTATATTTCGTTCTTTTCCCCAAATGAGCATGAGGGCAGGTGTCCCACTGTGAAAGGGGGAAGTTATATAATGGTTAAATAATTCCAAGTGGAGTAAAGAAGTCAGCACTGCGGATTCTTCAAAACTTGATATTTCTGGAATAATTTGTTTCCTCCTGGTCTTGGTGGTGCTGCTTGCTTATGCTTTTCTTCACAGTAAAGTGTCACATTTTGTTCTCTCATGTGGTTTTGTTTTAAATCAAATTACCCTTAAAGACACCCAAGGCAATTGCCATTTCAGTTAGGAGCTAAGTGTGCTTGATGGATATCTTATTCATAATAGGCAGTGTCAGTGGTGCTAGGACAAGGGGTTGATTCTGCCTTAGCTTTTATGACAGTGCTAATAAAGTTCTCTGGTTTCCCAGATAACACGTAACAGCCCCGTTACTGCAGTGCAGAATTATGGTTAAGACTCAGCTGGTGGTTATTGTCCTGTAAATGTTCAGCATATTTCAGTGGTGCATTAGCACAAAGTTGCTCGAGTGACTGGTGATTTCTGCCATGGCCAGAGATCTGTCACACTAAATGCTCAAGGCAGATACAGGTGAAACGTTTCTGTCCCTGAAAACTTGAGGTCTACATGGACAGCTGAATTATGGTGATTTTACAGATGATAAGCTGCAAGGTGGACAGAGATTTCTTTTTTTCTCAAGAACACAAAAGCAACTCAGGTAAAGTCAGGTACAAAACTGTGTTTGAATGCTAAATGGATAATGAAAAGTCTATTTTTTCCCCAGTTTTAAATAGTGTTAGCTGTAGCCTTTATCCTCTATATCTCTTAAAAATCCTTGCTTCAATTTCTGCTGTCATCAGGGAAAGAACGACGTTGATTCACCTTCTAGGTGGCTCTCCAGCTGTGTATGGTGTATATTTTTAATTCCTTTAGGTTCAGTTTGAATTGTTCATAGAACACTTATGTAATTTCAGTGAAAGTTCTAATGTTCTCCCAAGAGAAGGTGAATTTGTGAGGATTGTCATCATGCTTCTTTTCAAACAACCTCTCCCAAAATTTTAGGGAAGGCAAACCACAAAATTGCACTAAAATGGAAAAAAACCCCTATATAAAATGTTACTTTCTTGTGAAAATAAGCAAAAGATCTGTAACTACCTTGGAATTCAGAGTAGTCTATGGAACTCTGTGATTTTTGGGAACAGGCTAGCCCAGTACAATTATCCTCTCTGTCTGGAGCTCACAGAACCCTGCTCAGCAATTTTTCTTTCAGAGGGATTTATTCTTTTCTGCATTAGTGAACGCAGTCAAACCCCAACACATCAGCAGAGAACCCTGTCTAAATCTAGGTGCTGCTCCCTGAAAGCCAAAGGGAGTTTTGCCATCGACTTTGATGAAAGTAGGAACAAGCCCTTTATTTGCAACTTAAAGCAAGTAGGTTAGAATTATGAAGAATGATTATTTAAAATAGCAATGATGTAATATCAGTGTCAATTCCATTATTTTAACAGATGTAAATTTGCTCTGCTCTTGAACTCTGGTGAATTTTAATGGCAATATTAAAGAGATACTATTAAGACTACTTAAAAGAACTATTTGTAAAAAGTGTCTCTAGTTAGGGGGGGAAAAAGTTTAAATTGCTTTTTTATTCAGTCTGCACAATTATTTATTGAAGGGTTTTGTATATTACAAATTAATATGCATTAGAATCTGAAAAGATCACACAATAATTCCAGTAGTCATTGAATAGGGGAGAACTTGTACTGTTTAGACAAAGCAAATTGAGTCTTTATCCAGCTGGAATTTAGACAGTCTTACCAGAGTGACAATAAGGATTTTATAATGTACAGTATGGGCAATGTAGATGAAGAAAACAGTTTAAAATCAGCTGCTTAAATAACTGTAATGTAAATTTACATACATTCCAAGGCAAGAGCCCTGCCAAAAACCTCCAGTGTTGTACCTGGCTAATGGTGACTGCTCTCTCTTCCCTGGTATTCCAAGGGAATCCAGGATTTGGAGGTTCTTACAGGATTCAGATCTAATTTTTAACAAAATCTGCATTCCAGTGGTGACACTGATGGGAGTGACCAGTCCTGGAGCAAGGCCTCTTAAAATTTATTACAAAGCTGTGAGCATCTGCCTCAAAAATGTTTATTTCCTGGAGTGAAAGTTTAGTTTTAAAACCAATGCTTGGGCTTCAGTTCAGAGCTGATAAAATGATATGCAGTATTTTGAACAGGCTGGTGTTGCACAAACAAGGTTATCATAAGCCAGAAAAGTGGGTGTTGCAACTTTTTTTGAGTCATAAAACAAATAACAGAAAATTAGACTGAGAAGCAGGGAAAGCCAGATTCTAACAATTTGGTACTGGCATTTTTGTTAAGGGCTCATTTCTCTCATTAAAGTCAATGTCAGTCCTTTGTGATTTTTACCTCATCTAAAGCTATTAATTTTGGGTGATAACATTATTTCTGTTTATTTCTTGGCTGTATGCAGAGTTCATCTTCAGAGTTCATCTTCATTAGGAGGTGCTGGGCACTGGAAACTGCAGTCAAGGGTCTCAGCTACCCATAAAGCTGGATATTTAAAATATCTAAGTATTACATAGACCTAAACTAATCACACTTCTAAGTAATTGCTTCACCTCCACTCCTATTAATCACCTTCATAGAGCAAATAGACTGCTTTAGTGGTTAAGTGCTGAAAAGGATTTGAGACCCTCAAATGAAAAGTAAAAATTTGTCAGGTTTTTTTTTACCTCGTAAGGGAAAGCAAGGTGCCTGAGCAGAGCTGGACTTTGTGAATCATTTGAACCTCACAACTGCTCCTTCTGAGTAAAGTCTGGGAATGCATTCCTGGAAGAATTTAGGTTTGATCCTAGAGGTCTCTTTGCATTAGTTTTTATTTCCTTTTCTTGCTGCACACAAACTTGAATATTACAGAGGGCAAATCAATCAAACTCTCTCTAATTTTCCATTGGGAGGTGAATCAGGCTTCATCTTCAAGTGACAATCTTCCAGTTGTGCAAAAATTTCTTTAATTCTGTAAAAGCCACTAAATTGAGAACTGCAGTCTGACCTACTGGGACAGGGGAGAAGGTGGAAGGTGTGTTTGACTGCAGCATGTGGTGTAAACTCACATACAGATAGATTTAGACATCACTGCATAGAAACACAATCTCCAAGGGTGGAAAGAGCTTTTTTCTGTCAATGGAAACACATCACGACTGACTTTTTTTTCCTGTTTTCTCTGCATATAATGAGGTTTTCTAGATTATGCAACAAACCACAATGACCAGCTGCAAAGTGTATGTCCTTGACCAGGAGGTCACCCTGGCTGTGACCTGACTGACCCAGGGCAGGGGGGTCAGTGCAGCCTGTTTGCATCGCAGTCGACCCAAGCAGCTCTAGCTCAGCACAAAGTTTTAAAGTAGAGCCAAACAGGCAAGGCTTGGAAGAGTTTCCCTGCCAGAACTGAAACCCTGTGCTGCCAGTTTGCTTGTAACTTATTGGTATGGTCTACACAGTGCTCTTGAGATTAATAAATATATAATCCCATATCCCATTACCACACAGTGTTTGAAACATTTCCCATTAACAAAATACAGTACAAGCAGGTAAAAATATCAATGCATCTCATTAGTGGGGGGAAAATGGAAAATATATATAATATTAATGCCAAGTTTTGGGCTCCTGGGAGAAGTTTAGGGGGGTGGGGTGGGGAATGTATTTCTCCAGGTGGTCTCAAGTGGAAGGATAGAGTTTCTTGACTACACCAACAATTAGAAACAGGGCAACACTATATCCAAGATGTGGCCTCTAATCAAAACCAAGGCATTCTTCATCTTCTATCAGAAGCAGATTCAGCAACAGGCCTAAGCACAAGCCTAACTTCAGGCATCTGAGTAATTCTGGTGACTTTGCTCTTGAAATCTTGGCCTAAGGAATTGTATCTGATGTTTTCATTTTGCCAGCATGTGCATGGGTTGTTTTGGGTTGCACAGCAACCTGCAGTGTCCTGTGCTCTGATTTTCTTCAGCAGTAATAGAAAACTTGAGTGTGACAGAAATGAAGGTGGGGCTAAAGTATGGGGGGATTGAAGCCTTGGGAAAAATAATACAGAAAAACTGTATGATGAATACATGTATTGCAGATCCATGGCCTGAAAACAAAACAGACCGAACCACTCAAATCTTTGTGTGGCAAAATCTATTTCTCCCATTTTATAGGAGTGCTGGAGACTGAAATCAGAACTGAAAATACTGGGAGAGGAACAAGGACATTAATAATTTCAGTGAACAGCTTCTGTTCTCTAGGTTTTCGTGGCTGACCCTGTGTTAAACCACCTAAGCCTGGGCATAGGAAAGCAGATGTTTAATTTGTGTTTTGGGTCTGGGAGGGACCTTGGTAGTTCCTGGACTCTGCCTGAAAGGTGAGGTTCAGATGGACCAAGGTTCTTTTGTCCTTGTAAAGTTGTGCCCATGGCAGGGGGGTGGGAACAAGATTGTAAGGTCACTTCCATCCCAAAATATTCTATGACCCTAAGTAGACAAGCAGCTCTTAGCAGCTTTTTAAACTTTTTTGTGTTGAAACAATCAAACCCATAATTCAATGGGTTGATTTTTTAGGGAAGCAACTCTACTTGGTGTAGGTTTAAAGGTTATAATACACTAATTCTTGGATAAACACAAGCAGGCAGTAAATCCTAACAGGTTTCCTACCATGGTTTAGGATACCTTAAGCACAACCTGGAGTACCAGTTTGTACATGGCATCTTTCTAACTCACTTGTAATATAGTGTTTCTGGAAAGTTCTTCATGGAAAAAAAAAAAAAAGGCCAAAGAAATTCGAAGCTTGGAATGGGAGGTCTGTTGGTTTTCTGCTCTCATAAATTGCCTGCAAAGCACACGTGGCTGTTGTGTTTGGAGGATAAATCCCCTGGCAGAGCAGCCCCACATGTTCCTGCTTGCCCATGTGCTCCATGCAGCTGGGCAGTGGATCACATAACATTGTCAAAGCCAGCTGGGGGCCCCCAAAACTGTAAATAGAGTGGCAAAAAAACCCCCAGAGGTACAGTGCTACCTGTACCAGAGAATGCTTGAGCCTGCTTTGTAGTGCTTGCCCAAGCCTTGTAGTCAAGGCCACTTGACAGGTGGCCCTGCCTGGCCAGGGCTCTTAGCTAGTCCCAGGCTCTTGGCCATGGTCTCATGCCACTGCCAGAGTGGTTAAGAGGTCACTAAGGGTGGCTTGAGGCTGAGGAAGGGCTGTGCCCTGCAGACCCAAGGACAGGGTCATTGCAAGGTGCTCAGCAGAACTGGGGCTCCCAAATGTTTTTCCTGGCATTGCACTGAAAAATCATCCTGCGAGCAAAAGGGGCACGTGGTGTGTGCACAGCTAAGATTTTACTGCTATTTTGTTAACAACCGTTATTAATTTAATTACTTTATGTATTAACAGTTTTTCATTAAATGAGGAAAGTCTGATCTATATAACCAAACTCCTGCACAATCCATGCCCAGCTTTTCCAATGCCTACACTCCTAGGTGGTGTTGTGCTCACCCTTCCCACCTGTGATGTCCCATCCCAGTGGTGTCCTGAAGCTCCTGCTGTGTTTCCACCTCATCCATCTTCCTCCCTGCCTCTAGGTAGCCCAGGCAATGCCCAAGGGGGTCCAATACAAAATGAGGGCATTGCAGAGCCAGCCAGCAGGGATATCTGGTCATGGGAGGGATGACTTTGAGAGACCACCCTGTAAGGTTCATCAGCAGAAGAACATGGAGAAGAAATTTTGGCAGGCAGGATGAGAGTCAAGGGAAGATTAGGTTAGATGTGGCCCAAAAGACACTGCCTAGACTCGTGCAGGGTTTGTTTTCTCAGAGCTAGTGAGGATGCATCGTTGTAGTCCAATCATCCATTGCTAAGTGTTCTGACAAGTTCTTGTTTTATGAAAATGTGCAGAGATAAAAAAACTCAACTTGGGAAAACTGTGGCATTTTACATATAAATCTGTTTTATTCTGTGTGAAATTTAACTGTAATGATCTTAATGATTTATGTAAAGTGAAATATTGGGTTTTCCTTTTTCTTTCTCTTTTAGCCCTGGTCTCACACAGGCATATTAATGATTATTTGTCAAAGTCACACTGTTTGCTTACAAGGTACGAAGGCTTTTTAGACACTATAATGACAGCTTTTGATTCACTTGATAATATTTAGAATAAGCCATAAAAGCCAATCTCTGAACGAACAGACCGCTTTTATTGGCTTTTAGTGCTATTACTGCTATCATAAGTGGTAAATTGGCCTAATGCAAGTAATACTGCTGTGTCATACTGTAAAAACCACTGCTGAGTTTTTATATTTTATTTATTTTTCATGAAAAAATTTCAAGGCATGGGGACTGTACTATCCTTCTACAAGTATTGGTGACTCCCTCCAAGCCAGAGCTGGGGAAGCTTCCACTGTTGTTTGGAATTTCTTTGCCCAGTGATTATCATTTCTGATGGATCTGATCATAAAGTTGGGGACCAAAAGTATGAGTGCAGTGGATATTTTCCTAAAGCTCATGGTATATTTATTTATTTATTAAAATAATGAATAAACTAGGAAAAGAAAAACAATTGCTTAGCTGGAAGCTGAATTGGATAAAGTTCAAATACTTTATGCTAGATTTTATATGCCTTGTTTTATAATAGCAATAGTATTATTTAAATAGTAAGCACTTAAAATATCTGCTGACAATAAATTTGGTCACCACGTCATCTCACCAGAATGACTCCCAGGTGCCATAATTGCTCTCCCTATGATTCTCTTGGCTTTCTTCCCCTAATCTCAATATCTCTTATATTGTTTTACCCAATCCTGGAATATAAGTGTGGATTTCAGGGCTTCAAAATTATCCTACAACTCCATTCCTTTCAATAAAGAAATTTGTTTTTTAGCATTTATAGATGAGGGAAAATGTTGAGAAAGTGAAATGAAGAGACTTAAATTGACTTTTGAGTTTCCCTTCTTTTATCTTCCCTCTTCTTCTCCTTTGTCCATGAACTTTCGTAGTAGATACTTTTCAGTGGTTCATCTTTGAGGGGGAAAATTAGTCAAATTTAGTCAAAACTCGAATATTCTGATAACAAATAAAACTTCATCATGGTATGCTGTGTGGTTATTAAAAAACTAGTCTAGTGACAGAGAAGTCTGAGTAATAATCACAAACTTAACTTGGATGCATGCTTGAAATAATTATTCATATTCAATATGCTGTAGGAACAGGAAGAATCATATTCCAATTTAAATTCTGGCATCCAAGCATTTGTGGATACATGAAAGCATTTTGGCACAAGTTTTAGTTGCCATGGGCATGAAACTAAACACAATTTTTGGTGCTAAAAGGGTTTAACTTCTATTTAAGGCTACTATATTTACAAAGATCAAAAAGCAGAAAGTTCTCTCTATCTGATGTCTGAGTTTTCTTCAGTTGGAAGATACTGATTTGACCTGTATCTTACTCTGCAGAACTCAAGTGCTCTCATTTACCCAAAATCTACACTTCCTTTAAATTGCAGGTGCAGTGATATAAGCAAAGAGTCTTCCTAGCTGCATCTTTGCTGCAGTAGCATCTTCCTTCATTTGAAGCTGTTTGTAGACATATTTCAGCAGGAAGAACATAATCTGTCAGTAATCAGTTCTCTCATGTCTCAACAATATCATGGCAATGTTTGCTTTCTGTAGAGCACAGCAGTGAGTGTAGAGCACAGCATCTACTTCTCTATATCTGAGCCCACTGATGTATTCAGGGAGAATTTTTCTTCCTGGGCATATTTCTGTGCTCAGTGTATTCATTTATATGTGAGAGAAGACAACATTATCATGTTTAACTGCTGCAATCATAAGCACATTAAGTAGACAGATAATAAACAATCCATCTGAATTTATGATTAAGTTAATTGTGTCTGTGTTTTTCTAATGTGTTTATTCAGATTAAAGACTGAAATTAGAATGAGAATATATAATCAAGAGACCCTAAGAGACTGTTTGACTCCTATAAAATAAAAATTAATTTAGTTTGGGGGATAACAAAGATCTCTGGAACGCTGAAATATCACTTAGGGGGTAAAGAGGCCTTGTGTAATTTTCTTCAAAGAGATGAATCTCAGGAGTAGTAGCAGTTATTGAGGAACTCAGCTGTCACTGAGGGCTTCAGTACCTCATTTTTGCATGTGCCCTTCTGTCCAGTGGGCAGCAGACTCCCAGGTTCAAATTCC
The DNA here is from genome assembly GCF_009819885.2 of Catharus ustulatus. NCBI lineage: Eukaryota > Metazoa > Chordata > Aves > Passeriformes > Turdidae > Catharus > Catharus ustulatus. The sequence goes on along the minus strand of NC_046233.1, from coordinate 4,619,112 downwards.
TATACAGTGCATGCAGAGGGTCAGGCAACTGGGACCAACAAGCTGAGGGGATAGATGAGGAAACAAGGAATTAAAGTTGGATGGGGTGTTGAATCTCAAAGATTTTCCACATTTTACTGATAGCTGAATACTGTCCCTGATAGGAGTTAGAGCCCACCTCCTGCCCTTCTCTCAGGTGTCATTCCTTCTCTGGGGCAATGAGCTTTAAGTGCTCATTCCAGACAGAGCCACTTGAGAATCTCCAAACCATGAGGTTACACAGCTGGGGATGAGAGTCTTCTTCTGGAAGGAGATATTCTGAGTGCTCTCATATGTTCATGTGCTCTGAGCCCAGATCTGGAGTCACAGATCTAATCTCCAGGCTGTTCTGAGAAGGGGTTTGTGTCCAGGATTTTATTACTGGTCATTTAGAGCAGTCACTTTTAATGTCTCTTTCCATTTGGACTCGGTTCTAAATACTTATTTTAAAAATAGATGGAAAACAATTCTGTTGAATCTGAGCTAACAAGAAATGTTTAAACTAATTTCACTTCTGATCTTTTTTCCTGTAATATCTTTCAAAAGCAATAGACCACCAGCCTGCTCAGTGTTTAACCCATCTGCACAGCACTTCATCTTGAATACTTGGAGGCAGTTGTATTTTAGAGATTGACTGGAAATCTTCAGTCAGATGAGGGAAGGTCTATTTTTTTTTCATAACCTAATTATATTTAATCTGAATATTTCACTGGACTGCTCCCATAATAAGGATTCTGCTACACCTCAGTATGACTGTGACTGTCAGTTTGTCTCCACATACCAGTGTGTGATCTCCCAGGCCTATAAACCCCTTCTTGAAAACTGGCTCTGAATAATCCATGATTATTCTGCCTTCCAACTCAAAGTAAATCAGGCCTGCACAGTTTTTGTTGTGATGGGCTTGCACTGCCTCAGATCTAACAGAGCAGTTTGCCATTTGACCCTTCCCTCTATGAACTGAGGTGGTAAAATGAGCCACAGCTTTGTTCCTCCTGCTGCAGTGATGCCCTGAGATGATTAGTGGTATCTATTCTAAACATATTGGGACAAATCAGATTTTTTGCAAGCCAGTGCAGCTCTGTTGATTTAATGGAATTATTCATCTCTCTGACACTGACCCTTAGGCTAAGATTTTCCATGCACCAGTTTGCCATCTGAAGTAGGAAGTGCTGTGGAGGCCCTTGGACATGAGGGTTCTGCTTTAATGTTTATGTTGCTGAGATACTCAACAACTAAAGAGCGTCTGTAGTGTTATTTCATGTTTTGTTCTACTGACACAATGATGGGGGAAATTCTGAATATTTTGCCCAAGTACAGCAAAGAATAGAATTGGTCTGGAAAACTTCCAGTGGTGAATGAAACAATACATTCAGGTCTTCCCCAGCACTGGCAGCTGAATGAAATAAACTTTTCCTTTGTAGAACAAATTTACTTCATGCAGTCAAACCTAAACAAACATTCATGTATATTTTTATATTTTATAATAGATATCCTGTATATCCACACATAGGAGCATGACTTTAAACCTTTAAAACTTTAACACTGTCACCTGGAGAAGGACCCCTGTCTTTACTGTACATCCAAAGTCTTACATCTTCAGGGATCTTCCAGCTCAAAGGTCAAGGACCCTTCAGTTTATCACGTTGTAATTAGGAGTAGTGAGCTGGGACCACTGCAGATTTCATATACTCCCTCTCCATTGGAAGAGTCTTTAAATCTGCTGGTTTACAGCTTAAAGGAAGGGTTGTCTTCATTAATTCATTTGGTCATAGTCCTGAAGCTGACAAGGCATCTTCCAGGAATTTGAGCCCCCTGGGATCCTTGTTATCAGTTTTTAAATGGGCTCTTTTTTTGTGTGTGTGGTGTTCTTATCTGGAAACAGTCTGCTTGGATTAGAACATTCATTTGAGAAGCATTTGGCATTTTCTGTTACATGAAACTGAGAAGTCTTTCTTTGCTATCAGTCTTCTATAAAGCTTTTCAATGTAATGACTTAATTCAGACTGAAAGAAGAGAGTGAAAAAAGCTTCTGGACCCAAGTCAGCAAAATTCAGGAAACAAGTGTCCAAGCTCATACGTAAAATTGCATTCACTGACTTGTGAAATTTTAGGAAGAAATTCTAAAAATGTCACTTAACTCCCTAAATGAAGGGATGCAAGTCAGATCAAAACACTCTGCTGAGAATAGTCTCAGCAAAAGTACAAGCCTTGTACTTTTACTCCAGTCCTCCCAAACCAGGGATAAAACTAGAAGGTTGTAAAAACTGGGAAATTCCCTGAGTGTCTCCAGGACAATTCTCCTTCTGCAACACCAGTCTCGTATCATTGTGTCCTTCCCACTTTATTAATGCTTGTAAAAGTCTCTCCAAGCCCCTGAGTAAATGAGAGAGGAGTGTTCTTGGAAAAAGGCATTTTTGAGTGCTACCATATAGAAAGGTTTTCCTCTTATCCCAGGACCAGGCTGTGGGAAGTTTTGGTGAAGTCTGGAATGGTCTGCTCCTGTGTTGGGATGTGCCATGAAGAAATGTGGCCCAGTCTCACCCAATGGGATTAATACTGGAGTAAGGTATTATTTGAATAATGCCACTACAGCCAGGTCTATGATATAAGTAAATCTCTCTTTTCATATGAAATGTAGTCCTTTAAAGGGGTGAAATATAATCCTGAACAGAGGCTCTATTTACCACTTAAGCCCTATTTTATGGTTTAAGTGCTGACCTTGCACTGACCCTCAGTATTGGGCTGAATTTCACCCTACAGCAAAAATCTGCTGGCTGGAGCAGTGGATTAAAGAAATTGGGGCTAGACTTTTTACTATTTGCAAGACAATGAAAACAGGCTTATTTTAGACAAAAATGTTTCTGATTTATGAGAATTTCAGCGCAAAAAAGGGGCTATTTTGGAGAAAGTCTTGAGATTAGACTTTCAGTTATATTTTTGGCAAAAGAGCAAGGAAGCCATTTCATTAACTTTTCACTGTAAGTTATATATGGAGGGCATTTGTGTACACAGCTGGGCAGCATAAAACAGGAGGGCTTTGTGTGAAAGTATCCTGAAATGAAATTTCATTTCTGTGTGAGTTGGATCTGCGTTCCTGGGCTGCCGTGGCCAGTTTGGGATGGAACCATGGGAGGGCAGTGTGAGGCCCTCAAACCTTTTTTATCCCTTGTGTTTGCAATGGATGCAGAAACAGTGAACAGACCACTGTGGTCCCTGTGCAAAATCAGTGTCACCTTTTATAGCTTTGTGTCCATCAGATAAGCTCCCTCCTGCTCCCACGTACCCATATGGCTGCAATCATCGAGTGATACCCAGAGATTTGTTTGTAAGGAACTCCAAAAGCCACATGCTGAGGCTGGTGAGAATTTAGCTCTGCTTTGACCTCCCTCCTTTTCCAGCAGATGGCTGCTAATCTGGCACTAAATCACTGCTGAGCTGGGCAAGGTGGGACCATCCCAGAGCACCCCAGAGCTCCTGGGAGTGCTGCTCATCCTTGAGTGCTGCCTTTATAAAGGTGTGTCTTGTTCAGCTTCCAGATTTTACAGGACCCTCTAATGGCCATGTTGGGTTAGGGGGCCAGAGATTCTTCTTGTTTGGGGTGGGATGATCTGCTTGTTGCTCATCGAATCACAGAAGCATAGAATGGTTTGGGTTGGAAGGAGCCTCTAAGGTCATCCAGTTCCATCCCCTGCCATGGCAGGGACACATTTCAGTATCCCAGGTTGCTCCAAGCCCTGTCCAACCTGGCCTGGGACACTTCCAGCAATGGGGCAGCTCTGAGCACCCTGCAACATGGCCTCACCACCCTCACAGGCAAGAATTTTTTCCTAACACCTAACATCTAATTAATTCTTTTTTTCAAATTTTAGAAGTCTTCCCACTTTTCTTATCACTCTCTTTCCATGGAATCTTGTGAGTGCATGAAGCAGGTGGGGATGCAAGACCTTGCAGAGGACATTTCTCAAATATTATCTTCAAGTTATAATGGCTGTTCTTTATTTATACACATCATATTCTAGGCACTGTTATTCATGTTATTTGGTGCACATCAGGGCAAAAGATGCATAAGTGGGGATAGCACATGCACTGAGGATTCCTGCTCCAGTTCTTCATGGCAGATAACTTTTGAAGTGCTTCTTTGCTAATGAACCCATGTTCCACTCTGCCCTGATGATTTGTAAGCACTGGCATGGGGATCTTTATATCTCCATCCAAAACCAACTCCCACCTCCAGCAACTTCCATCTTCTTCCCATGGGAGGAAGAAAGCATCGATAACTGTCTCCACTCCCACACAAAGTAGGAGCCATTGTCTGGTTTGCTGCTATGTCCCAGGCTTTCCCTGGGTTGGTTCACATCAGTGTTAAGGTCAGACAAGCAGAATTGCCTTTGCTCCATGTTCATTCAGACAGATTCTTGTTGATTTGCACGTGATGGTCTGATGCAAACCGTCCACATGCAGGGTTTCTCATCTGTTGTGTGATCTTTAGAAATAAATAGTCCTGAAGAACATTCCATATATCAGAAAACATTGCTGGTGTACATATTCCTTACCCTGAGACATCTTGGAATAAACATTTCACCATCTTAGTGCTCACTTTCAGCCCTGGGAATCTTTCATGTTATCCACATCTAGACTTCAGTGCTGAATTCCCCAAGACATAGAGATGTTTTGGGACTTTTTAAAGTCTAAGCTAACCTAGAAAGCACATTAACACTCTTCTCCCCTGTATACATTTTGATTACTACTTCATTATGGTTCTACATTCTGCAGGTGCTGTAGAGGACCTTTCACCAGAAAAAGGCTTGTCATACAAGCAAAAAAGAAAAGGAAAGGATAAATTTGTCATTGTCCTTTTAAGAAAAATACAGACCAAGGCCATGATTATGCACTTGTTTCTGTCCCACACTGTGCAACATTTTTGTCCCTTTGTCACCTTTAACTGCCATCAGTTTCCTGGTGCTCCCGTGGCAGGGGTGCCAGGGCACATCAGTGAGTAAAAATGACTTATTTAGAGGCAGAGCCATGATCTGAACTGTTTATACTCTTGCTGCTGGTAAGATACAACCCTAGATGACCAGCCTCCTAGTTTTCTGTAATACTTTTGTAATACTTTTGGTTTCTGTTTTGCTTTGGGAAAGTTCTCCCTAAGAACGAGGCTTTGATTTCTGCTCTTAGAGGGTTCAAGACAGAAGGAAATTATCTTCTTCCAAGAAAAAGTAGAAAATAAATAACTGGCAGCCAGATCCCTGCCCTGGTTAAACAGTTTCTAATGCTGAAAGACAACAAAAATTTATAGACACCTTGTTTTGTTGACCCACTGTACAACCAGTCCATGAGCTTTTACTTTGCAAAGCATTAGGAAAAACTGAAGTCTAGGAAAGACACTAAAACCACAGCCTAGTTGTTTATTTCTGATACTATGTGGTTCATGATTGTTTCTTTTAGAAGGAACAAATAATCAATACAAAACCATGAATAAAAATAACTTTTCTTTAACACTGGATGCTAAAAGAACATATAGTCTTCTTACTGTGCCTGATGGAAACAGTACAAGTCTGTTCTCCACAATTCTTTGTTTATTGGAATGCCTGAGATCTATACATGAGGTATTTTTAAAACATTTAAACATAGAAGTTAAGCTTCTGCTCCAGACAATTTGTTTTACCATATTCTAAAATCCCAGTGCATACCACAGAAGTGCTTAAAGCAAAGAAACAACAACAATTTTTTTTATTTTAAAAACAAACTTCAATTTAAGATAAAATAATTTCCATATTCTTATTTCAAGGAAAATTTGCTTTCCTCATGAGACACACTCAGTTATTGACTCAGCTGCTGCAGAAGATCTTCAAGGCCCAATTCTGCTTGGTGGCACTTTGGAAAGGAGAAGTGCCAACAGTCAACACTTGGCTCTTTCTGAGAGATTGTAGCTCCTCCAAGCACAGAACAATCAAAACATTGCTAATGATCCTGAAACTCTGCATGGGGTCTCTCCTTAGAGCTGGAGAAATAAAACCTTGTGAAGTAGTATCACTAAGTGAAATGAGCTCAGGTAGCTGTGAGGGATGTACCTGGCTCCTGGGGGAGGTCTGGAGCAGAGGATAAATAACAATATGGGGACTCAGAGGGCCCTGCCATCAGTCTTACCCTATTCACAGACGTGTTAAAGTCCTTTGGACTTTTACACCCCTTTGTAAAGTTGAAAATCTCTTGTGTTCTAGTCTCTAGTGATGGAATAAATACTCAATTCAGTTACATGTTTGTTGTTTGCTCACTCAGCTTTATCCCTCTCTGGGACACTCAAACTACAAAGTTTCTTCTTGCTGAGTTGTTGAAGTGAACTGAGCCCTTGCAAGCAGAGGGCTTTGGGTTTGAGTGCATGTTGACCAGCCAGCCCTGCTCCATTGGGAGCTTTCCATTCCGTGCAAAAGCTGCATAAACATGGAAGGCTGCAAGTTTCCTTGCAGGAACATTAATTCAGGACTGCTTTGCTGCAAACTCCTGTGCAGCTAAAAGATCTAACACAAAACTAATGATGTGAGCTTAAAGCAGTGATGTGTATCTTATAGATGACATAACAGTGACTGTAAATTTGCCTTTTGCCCAATACCCCCATAGTTGGTGTTTTCAAAATATGAGGTCACTTGTGGAGTCTTCCCAAGATATTTTTTTTTAGGATTAGAGCACAACTGTTCTCATTAAAACCCATAATTTGCACCCAGCCATGGGCATTGAATTTCTGTCTTGTGCATCTTGAAAGCCTACTCCAGGAACTTCTATTTAACTCAAATCCTACTTGTTTTTAATATATGCAATAAAGAGATTCTGCTATGACCAAAAAGTCTGCATAAAGAGGTAATGACCTGTGTTCTAACTTGGCAAATCAATTTTTCCAGCAAGAAATACATCCTAAGAACCTTCCTTCTTTATGTGTACAAACAATAAGAAAATCTTTCAAATTTTTTGTGTTTAAAACAAAGTAGCTTAACGAATACAATGTAGTATTTGAAATACTGGTATTTGTTGCAAATTAGTTACTTAACACCCTTTCTTTTCAGCCTTTTAAACCTGAAAGGTCCCCATATTTGTTTTTTATGACTTCTCTACATTTGAAGGTCTATGTTTCTGTACATTCAAAGCGCTGACAATTGATGTTACTTTATTCTAAGACAAAACACTGCCAAATCCAAAGATTCTGGCTTGACCTTTGCTCATGTTTGAGAAAATAATTATTAATGTTAATTAATAATATTAATCCAATTCAGTAACAGTTTTGATTATTAAAAAATTTTCATCAATAGTAAGACGATCATCAATAATTATAGTTTAGGTCAAATAAAACTTTCCCAGGAATACAAGAACATTAGAAAAATTAGCTTTCAGGTTACTTTAAAATTTGGTAATTTAGGCCTTTCTGTACCAAAAGAAATTGCATGTGCACATTGCGCAGAAGTCAAGCTATGGAATTTTTATGGTAGAAATTTCAGGCCATATTCAAGCCTATAGTCTTTTTTTTCTTTTTTTTTAAGAAAAAGAGAAATATCTGAACAGAAACCAGTAACTAATAACTCAAAGTAACTTACCTTTTTTCAGCCAAGAAATATTTTGCTTGTCATGTTCAAAACTTTCAGCTGCTTTGATTTTTACCTTGTCTGTCTTGTCCTCTGACATCTGTGGGAAAGAAAAAAATTTGGGAATGTCAAGCCCTCTTAAAGAAAGTTGACAGAGAAAGATGTGCTCTGTTTAGATTCCTGCCATAATAAATTGTGCATACTTACACAGACACTTTTTTCCCTGCAGATTATTGATACTACATAATATCTGAGCCGTTAAATTTATGTTCTGTCCCTAAATGCTTTATCAATATTACATGGTTGCTGTTTGTAGAGGGATGCTTTTGTAATGTAACTATAAATTACATTATGAAATGAATTATAAGCTCAAAGCAAGCTGGTAATAGATAAACATATAACACAGAATAGGTATGGTCAGGCTGAGGAGGAGGAATCCAGGCTGCCTGTTTATTGTGGCTCAAACTTGCTGTAAAGCCTGCTATCAGAGAGCTATAATTACATAAACAGTAATAAATATTTATAAAAGCAACTTGAACAAAGTGTACCCCCAAAAAAACCCAAAAACCTTTGCTGCCTCCTGCACCAATTCCTTTGCTGTAACGCGAAGAATCCCAAACAAGTGCCGGTACCTGAGGGCATTACGTGCACAGCCCCTGCACTGTGGTTTGCTGCTAGCAATCAGATTAGGCAGCCTGGGCTTCTCCTCACTGCTTTCTATTGCACTGAATGCAGTCAGCTGGAGCATTTCTCTGTTTTTACCTGTATGTCCCAGCCGGGCACAGAGCAGCAGGGTTCAGGCGCCGAGCAGAGCAGCTTTTGGCCGGATCCCTCGCTGGCTGTTGGTGTCCAGCATTCCCACACACCAGCAAACCGAAAGGATGAGCACTGCACTCTCTGCCTGCCTGCTGTGTGGTGCCAGATTTGTCTTGCTGCCAGCATCAGCCAACTTACTGCTGAGGGTTTGGGGATTTTTATTTCCACCCCGCCTCTGGTGTTGTTTGCATGCACTTCTAGAGATGGGGAGAGCAAGGAAGGAGCAGGGTAATGAGTATCCCAGCACCAGTGGAGTGATAAAAAATATCAGAAGCTTTTCAAATAGAAAAATATTGGTTTGGAAATGTTGTTACTGCAGTTCATAACCCAGTGAATCTGTGAGAGGGGGAAAAAAATAGAGAGGGAACCAGGAAATTAATAGCAACAAATCAGATAACTGTGTCATGGCTTTGGCTAAATATAAGTTAAGATACTGAAGGATATAGAAATATCTAAATATCTATTTACAGCTGGCAAAGAAATGGTCTCAGCCCGTGGGGAGCTGAGTGCTGGGACCCTCCCCAGCCCAGGAGGGTGAAAAGCAGCTGAGTGGTCCCTGCTGGGGACAGCACAGGGGAACACCTGGGTGGGCTGTGCCATACCTTGATGGCACTACAAAATTCAGTTTGTTAGTTGGTTTTAAAAAATCTCTTGCTGTTGTTACCAGTAATATTACTCTAATGGTAGTAGGATTAGGGTGAAGCTTAAAGAGAATAAGATTTTAGGGTGCTCAGGCATTTTGTCTTTTGTTTAAGACAAAAAATGTCACTCTGCTTCCCAGAACTGAATTTTGAAAGGGTTGGTAGGGGAGTAGGTGCAGAATTACTCATTTATCATACTTTTTAAGTGATATTTACAAAATTTCAAGTAGCATTTGTCACCAGATACTGTAATCCAGGATTCTAGTGCTTAAGTGTGGCCAATAAATAATAACATATTCCCTTTGTTATGACAATTATCTTCCTCTATTCTCCCATCACATGTCATTCTTGCTAGAAAAAAATATGTTTTTTCTTTTTTTTAAAATATCCAACCTGACTGAGATTCTTCTACCATCTTTAGCTAATTGTGAACTGCATGCTAAGTGCCTACTTACCTCTCCAAATTGCAATGATTAGTCTTGCATGGTTTGAAAACCTATTTTAAGCAGGATTCTTCAGAAACAATTGCAACCACAGTGGGGGGGAGACTCTGGGGGTAATATTTTAAGATCTTTGTTCCATTCTCCTTGCATGCAGCTTTGAGAATCTTGTATTTCCAATTGCAGTTCCTCATTCTGACAGAAACACCTATTTTTCTATGTTGGTGCATCTGCTTTTAAATTTATCAGTGGTGTTGGTTCTTCAGCTGGATTTGTCAGGCTGTGGAGCTCCTGGTGGGTCCTAATAAAATTATGTGGGCTCCACACAGAGCAGTCTGAACATCTCTGGTGCTACTCTGCATTTCAGAAGCCACTGTTTAAAATGAAGATATGGGTGGTTTCCAAACTAAACTAGAGTGAAAGTTCTCTAGTTCATCTGGCACATCCTCACTGTTTTCCTAGAGGTTTTGTCAAAATCCTAATGCCTTTCCCAAAGAAAGTAAAACAGATGAGGAGAAAGCCCTTCTGCAACCACAGACCTGAAAACTGCTGTGGCTTGAGATAGCAGCTCCTGAAGTCCTGTCCTTCAGGGATTTTGTCATTTAAACTCTCTTTGAGGCCAGCAGGAGCCAGGATTGAGCCTGGAGCTGAGGTTCCAGGAGTGTGAGCAGCCAGTGGTGGTTGAATGAATGTATCCCCCAAACCATGACAAATCCCAGTCTGACAGCACCAAGCAAACACAGACCTGACTTTTCATGGGGTTTTATATCTTTGTATCTGAGCTTCAACAAGAGTAGTGCAGATTAGTGCTCTGAGATGTTCTCTACATCTGTGCTGAGATGTCCTGCAGGACCCCCAAGGGTTTGTAGCTTGTAAACCTACATAAATTACTGAACATGAAATAACCCACCAGTCAGTTAAGAAAACATTAAATAACTTTCTTACTCTTTGTATTCTCCATTACTGATATTCAATTAATGGTCCTAATGTTTTCAGTCCAGGAATATTAAATGTAACCTTTCATAATCTTGATCAGCTCAGTTTTCTACTGCGGACATGCTCCTGTGTGCTATTTTTTGCTTCATTTAATTAAGTTATTTTGGATAAATGCATCAATATTTCTGTTTCCTAATCAATCTTAAAGCAGTTAGAGGAAAGGCAACCTTGCCATACATCCTCAGTTATGCCCAGCTTAGCAAAGGAAGAAAAAAAACTATTATAAGAGAGGGTTATTAAAATATTGAGTAAACTTGTTTCTGTTAAAGCTGTAATTGAATTTTTAAAGCCCTGGCCCATTTTAAACACCGAACTTTAGTTTATGGTTTGATAATTCATTTCACTTTCATTTTATAGGTTTTATTTTATAGCTACTAAATATCTATGGGCCATCCCATGTTCATTTTCCTTCCTGGTTGTGAAATAGGGTATTTAAATGGAGGATTAAAAATAAAAACCATAATGCCAAAATAGATGTGGTATCAATCAGTTCCCAGATAAATGTACTGTATCAAGTGCTTGTTGAGATTCAAGAGTATATTTTTCTGGTCTGCTCAACTGGGACTGCAGTCAAGTCTTTGTGGAGCTGGAGAATAGGAAACTTTAATTGGTTGTAACAACCATCAAAGCAGAGGAAAAATTTCATTGTTGGTTCTAACAAGCATCAAAACTGTCCAGTAGTGGGTCCTGAGTACAAGGGAGGATGTGTAGCCATAGTGAGGAGACTTTCTGGTTACATCTATGAGTACAGCACTTAACATGTTTAATATCACTACCTAAAATTACTTTTTACTGGAGGATGTGAACTGTGTGCCTAAAAGTTGAATTTTCCAGTGTGGATTTTACACAGCTCAGCATTAAATTAAGCAGTTACCTCTTTCTTGCACAATCCAGGTAAAATGTAGCCACTTGTCCACTGGCAAGTGGCGCTCTGTATCTTTGGAATACCCCACACTGCAGTAAATGTGGTTTATTAAAAATAAAGGTATGAAGAAACTATGTCTTTACTCCCTTTTGCACCCTGGGGTGATCATTTCCAATAATAAAGTGAGTATAATGTGATGTGCCCTGTCAAAGTTAAGGAATCTCTTCTTGATCACGCATCTGTAGGTAGAATATTAAGTTGTGGGAACACGATATACAGCCAAATTATCCTGGTGATTTCATGTAAAATGCATGGTTTTGTAGCCGAACCATCATGTCCTGTGAGTGCTTCAAATGCAAAACAGGCTGTTTAGAGAGACTACCTCAAACTGGCACTGACAAATGATCTATATGCTGCAGAGACCCAGAGCAGTACAAAGACAGGATTTTACTCCTCATCACTCTGCCTTGTAGACACTCCAGGTAATTTTTCAATAATTCTGTGTCCTGCAAGAGGAGACACAGGGCTTTATTTCACTTTTCCACTGGCTGCCACTTTAGGTCAGTGGAAGTCTGAGAAGGTCTTTAGGCTGGAGGATGGAATAAAACCTTGAAAAGAGTTGCAAAGGCAGGTTAGTATAGAGATCACTCAAAACATGGAGAAAGACCAAAAAAGTAAAATTAAGAGTGGTCTATGTTTCCACTGAGCAGTAAAGAGAGAGACTGCACATCTTTCGTTGTCCAGGAGAACAGGGAGGTTACTTGGTGTCTGTGTGAAAAAGTGAGAACTGGGACACTGCTAGGAAGGGAGGATGAAGCCCGAGTGTGAAATAAATTTGAGGATGAGTGTGGTGCTGGGATGGGGAAGGCAGAGAGACCCAGTCTCTAGCCCTGGAACCATGAAAGCCCCGTCCAAGCAGGGAGAGGCTCTCTGAATGCAGTATGACCTGGACCATGTTCTCTCCTACCAGTCACAATACAAGCCCAGAGTTTATAATGAGTTTGTGGTAACACACAAACCATGTGTGCCTCTGTACCTCCTGGCCTGTAGCAGGAATTCCTCCCATGCTGTGTCGTGTTTTGCCCATCATGGGCCACGTTCTCCATGATCTCTGTGTGCACTGTCTTTATAGATCCTCCTGCTTTGCATTGTCGTTTGGGTGGAAAGTATCTTAAACCCAAGAGGTTTTCAAAACATGGGTGTATAGTGTGTTATGGGGTGATTTGACATTTTAGAGGCTCAGTTTGGTGCTTTTGGAAAGACAGGTGAAACAGACCCCTCATGTCCCTTGACCTGGAGGGATCCGTCCCTGCTCCAGGAGACTTCTGGACAAATGATTGAAAGCTTCTTGGGCATTATAGCAAATGTTGGGACAGACTTGTTATGATGAGATAAATAGGAATAAAAGAGGAAAATAAGCTGAATAATTGCTGCTATATCACATTATGTATAAGTGACACAGGACTGTGACCATCTCATGGAGGTGTAGCCCTTGGCAGATGGGTGCAACCAACCACAGGTACAGAATTTTATGGGAGTGTACAGGTGTAATGTGAAAAATTAAGGTAAATTCTTCATTGAAACAATTCTTTACTGCTGTCTAGGAGCTGGATCTCTTGGATTGTTGCAATTCTGCTAGCTGAACGATTTTACAATCATCTCCTTTTTATCTCAATGCAGGATTGTCTTGCCAATGCTCAGACAAGTTGTCCTTGAAGTCTGTGAAGACACTCAGGCCCTTTCCATGCAGTCCAGTGCTTTTCCATCCTGGTAGCAAATCCATAAATTTCTCATGCTGTCCATCCTAACTCTTCCTTCATTGTGGATTTAACCCATAACTCTTATCCTTTCTAAAATGCTCATGCAAAACTGAGTTTCCTCTCCCTTTGCAACAATTCTTACAGCAGATGAAGAAATCTTGTATGTTCCCTCCATTCTTATCAATACTTATATTTAGATCACATTCTTTAGCCTGTGGTCATGGCTTTGCATGTCATTGCTGGAGTGTCACCTTTCTGGTAATGAAGTGCCCAGGAGTGATATTCCATGTTCTTCCTAAGACCTTGCCCACATGGGATAGAGGAGGGAGTTTACTGGCATGTTTTACAAACTTTCTTCCTGCTTGCACATGTGATGTTTATCTTTTTTGAGTGATGTTTGTCTTTTTCATAACAGCCTGAAATTGTTGACTTCTGCTTGGTTATATAATCCAATGCTGTTCCCCAGATTTTTTTCCACAGCACAGCAATGTAACCAGTTGCTTTCCTTTTTAATATTACTGTTTTCTCCTACCTAAGCATAGGACTGGGCAGCAGTGCTTCCAGAATTTCACCCTCATCTTCTTCACACTGTTTTCCTGGTTTGTGAAGGTCATTCTGAACTCTCATCCTGTTCTCTAAAGTGCTTGCTAGCACTGACCTGTTGTGGTCTCACCATCATCTGGTGGACATTTGCAGAATTTCTGTGGAAATCCCTTACCTGTGCAATATAGGTGCTTGGAGTAGGTCAGAAATGAAGCTCTGTGCTTCCCAAACTACACGAGTGCCCCCACAGTTTATTCCCTTTCAGGAATCCATGAACATATTTCATTTCTGACCCTTCATGGTCTGATAAACTGCAGAGGCACCTTCTGGAGCATCAGTATGACCCATGTGGGGACACAGAGAAAAATCCCTCTTGTTTTCAGCATGTGCAAACTGGGAGCACTGACAGGCAGATCACACTGTCATTAACATTATTTGTGAGCCAGGTAGGCACAAGAGTGATTTTTTACATCTTCCATCAAATGTAAAAAGCTGGTGGCAAGTATTTTCTAATGAAGAGGAACCTGAGCACTTATGGACTCCTTTGCTGACTGGCAAAGCTTGACAGCAGCTCCCTAAACAGCACTATCCCAGAAAAGATGTCAGTGAAATCACTGTGCTTTTTAAACAGAGAGAAAACTGACTTGAGTGTTTTTCCCTCATGCTTTTAAATAAGCTGCTTCCCAACAGTGGTTGAAATGTGGTCGCTTCTCGGAGGTGCTGAGTAGAGCTGAGAAGGAGGGGTTTTGTCTAAATTACTCTTATAAGAAAAAGACAAAATTAGATCCCTACATTATTTCAGGAAGGTGTCAAAGGAATTTGTAGCTGTCTCAAAGTCAGCATTATTATTTCTTAGCTAACCACTACTGAAATGGGGGTTTTTTTTGCTAAGTTTGTTTGGCTTGTTTAAATCCTGATCAGATAGAAGGCAGCAGTAATGACAAATCAGCAACTTGGTGAACCCTTAGGTAGGCTCTCCCTGGGGTATAAGAAACCTCAGGTCAAACTCCTTCTAGATGATTTTATTTCCTTCCAGCTGGAGGGAAACAGGTCTGGCAGGAGAGATTAAGAGATTGTCCTAAAGGAGAGAATAGGCTGGGGGTCAAGGGGGTTACCTGGACTCTTTCTTGCTAATGCTTCTATGAGATTCTTTGTAAAGATCTGTGATTTGGACTAATGAAAAGTTGGCCTGGAAGTGTTAAAGGCTGGTTGGATGGGGTTCTGAGCAACTTGGTCTCAGGGAAGTTGTCCCTGGCCATGGAAGAGGGGTTGGAACCAGATGATCTTTCAGATTCCTTCTGACCCAAACCACCCTATGATTTTATGGAATGGTGAGAGTTGTGAAGTCTCAAAGATTTTTTTTAAGAGGAGATATGTTTCCTGCCTGAGCACATGCAACTGCAACTGAAGAAAACGTGAGCTCCAGGAGTTCAGAACCCTGAAAATAAGACCTGATGTCTAAATGAAACTGAACTTCAAAAAGAAAAGTAGTTTTCTGTCCCTTTTGGAGCCTAAACAAAGAAGTATTTATTCTGTTTGATCAGCTATTCGCAAATTAGGACTTTGTATTTTTAAAATAACTACAAACCAAATTTAATACTGGAAGCTCTCATCTTTGATGTTATCTACAGATAAGATAGAGCTTTGAAGCACTAACAGAGGCTAATTGGAACAGAATACCAATACAACCTAAAATTAATGGAAAACATAAGAACTGTTTGGAGCACTGTCCTTCTAAACTGGGACTGTTTCTTTTCAAATCCTACAGAATTTCAGGAAAAAAGTGAAATTCTATGGACTGGAGATAAAAGGGGAGAATTGTCTGATTCTATGTACCATGATACAATCAAACACAGTCATTACATTAGTTATTTGTTGTATTGTATTGTATTTGTTGCATTTTAAATATCAAAATCTTTCCAATATGTAGCAGACTGAAATGAGCTGGAGGAAGGAGTGCCACAGGTGAAATAGCATCTAATTCATGTTTGCATTTGAAACAGGCTCTTTTATCCCCTGTTTTGTTTTAGGATGGCATTACTTTGCATCCAGAACTTAAAACCAATATGTTAAAGTTGCTGGACATTCAGCTGGAGAGAGAAACCATGGAAGGGCAGAGCAGAGTGGAAATGTGTTTTATTTTGAGGAACCACTTGCCTGGGTACGAGTTCAGGCAGAACCTGGACGTGCTGCTTTGCCCTCTGGACAACCTCAGCCCCTAAACTGGGATGAAGTAGTGGAAGTAGTGGAGATTTGTGTGTTTATATCCTCACTCCCAGCAGTGTAAGCAGGCAATGTGCTCTCTAGACTTGTCCAAGAAACCCCCTCAGTAGTAAAAGGAAATGATTGCTGTTGCTTAGCCAAATATTCTGATATTAAGAAATGCCAGAACTGAGGTTGCTCAGGCAACCTTATTTCAACTCCCTCATTCATTAACATATGAGGTGATCATATGATTGAAGCTGCTAATTCTTATTTCATGCTGTATCTTGGGTTCAGACAAGGACTCGTGCAAGACAGCTTGTCATGCCATGGAAAGTCTGAGGACAGAGTCTTGGAGTTTTTAAAATATTTCACCTGCTTTGCTGGAAGTGTGAGGAGCAAGCAGGAGGTCTGTGGCCACTCTGAAAAAATTCTGCCAAGTGTGAATAAAATCTTTGAAGAGAACTGTGCTTTGTGAAGTCCCTGTTCCTTCTTGGGGACAACACTTCACCCTCTGCTCTCTTACCCAAGGGTAGCACAGCCTCTGTATCCACATTTCTCTTGGCTGTGGGTCCCACATTAGGCAGCATCTTTCTGTCCAGACAGGTACCCACGGACTAACGGGGATCAGGCAGCTCTTTATCTTTATCCCTTGTAAAGCACCACCTAGCCTTGCCAAAACTGCAATTGAAAATACTGTTGATGCCATTGCCTGCAATGTTTCAAACCACTCACCATGGCTGCTCTATTTTCACAACTGGTTTGCTACCTCAGTAGTCATTAGTCCTTAGCTAAACCAACAGTGACTCTATTTTCAAATATTACCTGGGTGGTAAAACATAGGATTTATATATTTTTGCAAAGGTCTCCTTTTGCAGTTTGGATGACAAGCACTCTAACACTTATTCAGCTATGCTTAGTCTCCTTCTTGAAAGCAGAAGATGTGTCTTATCTGTGGAAGTGAAAAGTTGTACAGTATCAGCAGCTTTTGTTTTAATGCCTACTGCTTTTTTCTTCTTGAGAACTTGGAATTTTGCAATCCTGTTAAGTGCCTGTATTCTCCGATAAATATTCTGCTCTCTTGCTGTATTTCAGTTGTTAGGTTTCTCAGGGGAAAAATGCAGTAAAGAAAGAAAATGAATAAATAAACAGTTCAAAGCCTTGAGTGTCCAAAAATATTGCAGTATCTTGATTTGAATAATCGAAAATTGAGACACTATTTGGGTACATTTCATCACATTGAAAGCTTTGCATGCAAATCCAAACCCTGCTATTCCCTCCAAATCTATGGAACATTTTCATTGACAATCTTTTTCTATTTTGTTGCTTAAAAAAAAAAACCAAACAAAAACCTAGCCTAATTTTATTTACAAATAAAGTGAATTTGTATTTAATGCAAAAAAAAAAAAGCACCAACTAGAATAAGAGGATTGTATTCCCACATAGTTGCAGTTACTAAAAATCCCTTGATTTTCTTCTTATATTTAACTGCAGAAACACAAGAGACACCTACATAGGATGCAGATCTATTTCAAAATATGTTAAGCTGTATTTCTGTTAGTCTTAACTGGAAATACTGGAAATCTAAGTCAAAGCAGCAACAAGACCCCTGCTCCAATACTTTACTGGGAAGCTTAATTAGAATTTAAGGCCATAATCCCAAATGAGAGTATTTTAGTGGAATTTTTTTCCTACTTAAACTCCAAAAAAAAACCCATGGATCAGCTTATTCTGAGTACTCTCGATATTTGAGTTTGCCAGAAGGATTTGTTCAAATTACAACTTTGGTCCAGATCTTTTATTTTCCATATCTGATCATAAAAGCAAGGAAATTATCACAGAGAAATTTGAAGAATGAGGGGAAGAGTCTCATTCCTAGCATCTAGCCAGGCTCTTCAGTTCTTCACACAAGCTGCTCTCCATAGCCCCCTCAGCCCAACCCTTTATTTCACATCTTTCCTTTAGTTCAGGCCATGAAATAAAACCCTGCTGACCCAAAGCACTCTATAGAATCAGGGAAAACTTCTGAACATCCTCAGATATGCCCAAACACAGGGAAAAGACCCCAAAAGGCATTGATTGGAGGGGGCAGTGGCTCAGTGGAGCCTGACACATCTCTCAGAGATGGCATGAGTGACGTGAGTACATTGGGGTGGGGAGCTCCAGAGGCTCTCACTGCCTGGCCCAGCTTGTTTGACAGTACTTAATTTTTAACATGTGGAAATTTCTGAAATATGCATCTTGAAATATCTGCTTAGCTTGCCTAGAAAGCTTTAATAATTAATGGGAATTCAGACTTGAGGTATAGTAATGATTTATATGGGGAACTGTCTTTACACAATCTGCTCTCAAAGCTTTCTAGAGTATTACTCTTAGTGTCTAATTAACTTCCGAAGAGTGATACTGCTCCTTTCACTACACTGATTGATCAAGGGCTTAACTGCAACTCATATTTTCCAAGTGATTCCCCAGTGTCTTCTCAGCTCTTATGAGTTCTTGCTGAGGAATAGAACTGTCTTGGACACCAAGAATTACTTTCAAGTTTTCAGATACTACATCTCTTACGTCAGGCTGTTCCTGTTGCTGTTTAGCCCCTGGAGCCATGGCACAGGCATTTCTGGTCCTTAGATATGGCTTTGAGTGATGTGATCTAAACATTTTTCCTCTTCCCAGTAGCAGTTCTTTGTAGAATATCTTTTGGAGCATGTTCCTTTCACTGTTTTGAGACTTGTGATGATAAAGATTACACTAAAATACAATAAAAATTCAAGAAACTAACAATGATTTAGAGCTAAGATGTGGTACTGCAAGTCCCAGCTACCAGCTAAGGACCTTGGAAAGACAGTTACTCCCTTGTTTAACCATTTGCATGCTGAGGGATCTGTGTAAATCACCTGCAGACATCTTAGAATGATCATAATTAGTATCATGTATATTTTCAGGCTATTGAGTATACAATTTGTTTAAATTAAAACTCCAGAAGAATAAAAAGAAAAGCTGACAGGACAGTGAACAGGAAATGTCTTTTGAATTTCAGGGTCTATTCTGTCAGTAAATTTGCTGTTCCAAGTAATACAAATCCTTAGAGATCCATGGATATGGGAAACACAAAGTACAGACAGCTCTTTAATGGACTCTCTTTTAAAGAAAAGATTAGGTCTCTTTGCAGAATAATTTTTAGGGTCACCAGAGGATGCTGGGGAAAAATTTTGCATTTTATCAGTAGTTAATTATCTGTTTAAGGCCTTGTTGTCCCACCTCTCCCCTGTTCCTTACTCGTGATCTCAATGGATGTCTCATTTCTTGGCACAAGTTGCCTTGTTATCCACAACCAACGTGTTTTTGTAACTATTTTCCTACCCATAGCTGCACTGACATTAGATATTGGCAGCTCATAGTTGGCTGATGCAAACCTGAGGAGGTTTCTGGGACCCCTCTTTCTGGGTCACAGACAGGCTGCCCTGACCCAAGAAATCACACCCCTGAAACCTCTTTTCATACACATCAAGTTCTACAGTCTGCTGTTTTCTTAACCAACTCCCTCCCCATTTATGCTGATAAGCCTTCTCCATTAAGGGCTGTTCTTACAGCAGTATTGGGTGTGCCGTGTGTTCTCAGGATAATTTTTTAAAGATGTATTTTTTCTTTTTAAAATTCCTTTAGCAAAATCTGTCCCTTCACCTTGCACCCCAGGGCTGTGCGGGGATGGAACTGGCTTCAGAGATTGTGTGCTCAGGCTCATCTATAACTGAGAGCCACCTACATTCTTGAGATGAAATATTCCTCTGAAAGGATTAATGGCCCCACCTTTTGAGAAATTAGCTATACCTCCATTTCCTCTTTCCATCCAAACAGCATTTCTGGTACTAATAACACCAGCCAGAGCAAAAGAGGAGATAAAAGCTCTGGTGGCAGAGTTCCATGTGTGAAGGAAGGTGTCATAAAGTCTTGGAGGGCTCATCCAAAGTTTGAACCAAAATTAATGACTGGCTTTGTCATTTACATCACTCTGGAACCCCAATGTATTTATTGGGAAACTTCATCAAGCAAAAGCAAGTCTGAGAGCCCTGCATTGGAACTTCCTGGAGAATTTAATTTCTCTGGAGCTAGAATGAGGATACTTAGTGTATCTTCATAAGTTACAAGCAGTTACAAGCTGGTAGCTGAATTGAGGCACTCCATGGATTATTTTCTCTTTCTTATGTGCAATTGTTAAATCTTCAGCCCATTCTGTTCAGGTGTGAGTGAGATTGGGAGTTGCTTTGACAAATGCCTATTGCTGGAATTCCCCAAGGAGAGCTACAAGGGGACAGATGAGCATTGTTGGTGCAGCATTTCTTCAAAACTGAAGCAATATGACTTGATGCAAATTATATTAGAGATATTATGATCTTGCTTCAACTAGATTCTGATATACTTTACCAGCAGGACGGAATGCACATAAAGCATCTAATGAAGAAATGAGGATCTTGTCCAAGCAGTTGTCTTATACAAAACAACTTGAATATATATAATTTTGACATCTGGATGTTGATGCTTCATTCTCCTGTTTGTACTACTATTTTCAGAATAAAGCATTTTGTCATGATAAAATAGTGCTTGGTACAGGTGGAATAGAAATAGAATTCGTTGTAGATGATAATGCTTTGTCCAAACAGGAAAATGTAAAATCGTGATTGTCCAGCACTTTGTATTGGTCTAGTACTGATCCTAAAGAAGGATAAACCTAGTCTTAAATTTTCTACTGGCTTTTTAAGTCTAATCTCTTGTGAAAATCTCACCCTAAATCAGCCACACAATTTGTGAAATGTACTCAAAGAATTGCAGATGTGGTTCTTATGTGATGTCATGTCTTAGCAGCACTGGTAGAAACCCTTTAAATGTCCTAAACCAAAAGTTTCAAAAAAATATCGCATGGCAGCAACACCACACAGTTTGGTACATCCCTATTTCTGTTTCTGGTGCTGCTTTCAACTTCTGAGCAGCTACTGATAAAATATTTGTGACCTCTGTGCAAGAGTAAGTGGGGTTTGGGCAGCAGAAAGTGTTAAATCCTGTAAGAAACTGATGTCTTAAAAAAATACCTGTGTCTCCTATTAAGATGTCTTGTTTATCAGTCTGCCTCCCTCTTTGTGGTACAGGGTAGAACTGCCTTGGCTTAAAAACAAAAAAGGTGGGTGGAAAACCCTTGCAAATGAAGGCACACAGTTGTCTTAGTGCACTTATGAATCACTTTGAAAAGCTCACATTCCTATTACAGCAATTTTAATAACAAAACACATTGCCCAGACAGCCTGATGTTAAATGTGTGCATCTCTTTAGAGAAGAAGGGCTGCAGACAGCAACATTTAAATTGTGGGGCTTCTCCAGGGTGAAGCTGCACAAGAGCTGATCAGTAAAGCAAGAAATCACTGCTGTAGTGTGTGCAAGGGAAGGAGGTAATAGGGATGCTGCTACCTGAGGAAAAGGGCAAGTCCTCTCACAGATAAAGGAAGACAGAGCTGTAAGAGGAGAAAACCATGTAAGGAAAGATTAGAATTTTTTAAAATGTGGAAAATTGTTTAACATTGAAGTTGTATCTCAAGTCAGTCCTGTCTATCCCAAGACCACTGCACTGTTTGTAACCTCAACTTTGCAGACCACACTGTTTCTCCTAGATAACAGGGATATGCAGATAGTAAGAAGCACAAAAATAAATTAGAAAAGGATTTCTTTAATGCTTCTAATAATGTATTTGGACATGATTATCATAATGAATCTTGTAAAAGGAATTTACTGTTTCCCCTTTTATATGATGTATTTCTGACCTTCACCTCCCTGATATGCGATTCCTATTCAGTGAAGGTGCCCATAATAGAGGGGCAAGAAGGATGATCAGAGTTCAAACAATAGGGTAAGAAATGCAGAGTAGAGCGAAAAAGCTTCCATTTTCCCATAAGCTGGGGCATAGAAGATACTGCAGCCTCAGCTCTACAGTATCTTATGAACAAACAAATTATGCATGAGTTTGCTCAGGGGACTACTCAGCTACTCAACAATAATGGGTAATTGCCCTCACAAACTTATCCTCATATCACTCATACACACCAACACTTACACTGAAAAGAAAAGACGCAAAGAACAAATTTCAATATAAAACACATTATTATTATGAAAATGACACATTTCCATTTAACCCTTTTCTAACAAAAAGAACTCGCCGCGTTTCAAAGAAAATGGGGCTGGGGAATTTTAAACGTTAGTCTCAGTATTTTCCCTTGGAAGGCACACTCAAGATTGTTTTACTTGGCACATTCTGTACTCTTCATTGTAGCAAAGGCTTGCGGGTATCTAATGACACAATCACAGAATGCCATAGAAATTTGGAACAAAATCCCCATCTTCGATACAATTCAGCAGATTCACGCCATATGGAAATCCTGCTGTTTAATGTAACACCATTAAAAGCCACATATTGCTAAATTCATCTCTCAAAGATTTTTGCAAAAGTTGCAGGAACAATATTATTTCTGAGTTTTTAACCTTTATTCAGCCTCCAGCATTCTTAGGAGTCAAACGTGTGTTTCATAACTGGAAATCCAACTACTTCATATGCTAGTGATATTTTCATTTCTCAAACATACGTAGTAGTATAATGGTCTTTTCTCCTTCATAAAGAACTAGTAAGTTACAATTGATCAATAACTGGGAAGGAGATGAACCATAGCTAGCACTCAGGGTCCTAAAATATAGATTAATTTGAATTTATTCTCTACATCTTCACCCTGAGCATCTTATTCATTCCTTTTCTTTGTCATATACTTTCAGTTCTAAGCGGCAAGTTCCCTGGGTCTGAGATTGTGTGTTAACATTTTGAATTGCAAATCTCTTTGGCATTTCTGGACTGCAAATGAAATCATTGATAAAGCTATTTGCTGCACAGCCACTCATCTGCATTTTCAGTCCATCACTTTAGGAAAATCTTCTTCTGAAGGCAGTGCTAAGGACATGGAATTTGAGTAGAAAGAAGGTGGTTCTGGTTGCTGTGTAGATGCTTTACCAAAGATTTAGCAAACACTTTCAATGTCTGCACAGATCTCAGATCTTCTTGCTGGGCTGCTCATAGGTGCAAGGATTTCCCAGCTTTATCTGCTTTCAGGAATTGCATCAGAAAGGGTACAGAAAATGGTAAAGAATCCATCCCCTTGTTACAGGGTGTTTTCCCACAATCCTGATGAAATCTGAAGCAGTGTTTCTATCCAATATTGAGAGTGTAACTAGAGAGACATCATGAAAATGGAGTGTGGTGCAGTTTGCCATGTTGAAAGGAGTGTTTTTAAACTCAGAAGTACCTCGTGTAAGATGTGTGTACCAGGAATCTCAGAGGCTCTTGGGCAGAGTCCTACAAAGCTGTAAGCTGCCTTTTCAATCCAAAATTATTCCAGGTGTATTCGCTTCCTTTTCCATGTCTAAAGCTGGGGTAGAGACCATCACAAGAGTCAGCATCTCCATCAGTGGCAGGTTCAGCCACACTCCCAAAAAGCCAACATTTCCAGATGCTGAGCCCTCCTGAACATACGGTGATCACAGGTGCCGGGAGAAGGGTCAACATCCTTCTGAAAATATCATTCAGGGAGGATCCAAAATCTCTTCCAAGTCAGCAAGAATACTGGCAGGTGACTAACAGCCTGAGAGATTTTGCAGCTACTTCTGTTATTTATATAATTGTGTCAGGGATGAGCAAGATGAGCTGGGGCCAACTCCTCCAGGAGATGACAGAGGAGTTTAGAGAGGAGGAGTGAGTGGACCTAAACTAGGACAAAACATGGGTAGCTGTCTGTCTTTTGTCTGAAAATTCATGGTTTACAAGAATGTTGCCCTTGATATAGATGGCCAAACTTCTGCTAAGTTTTCAGAAGTTGTTGGCAGTCCTGTATGTCCAAGATTTCCACTCTAGAATTATAACAAGATAATTACTCATGCTTTATCAATACAAGCAAAGCAAGCTTTATACCTCTTTAGGGAAAACTAGCAGAGCAGCAAAGAGTTGTAAAGGAAGGAATTGCTCTTTTAATAAGATCAAAACACACTGAGCAAGAAATTACCTGGGTGAAAGAGAGGCACCAGTCCTAGGAACGTTCCCAGATTTTGACTGGTGCATTTCCAGCAAGTAACGATGTGTCTCTGTAGTGGGAGCCAGTGAAACTGCATTTGAGGGCTCTGATGACATTTGTATGTCCCTAATATATTTATAACTTAGGACAGAGTACCTGTGTGTATGGCTTTCATTTTTTTCCTAGTAGATATGCAGAGATTTAAACAGGTGAAAATGTGTCCACAAAGGACCATAAAGAAGAAAAGGAGTTATAAGGTAATGCAGCAAGAGCGCTGGTGCATGGTTATTGAAAGTAAAAATGGTTAACATGTGGAAAGAGGTATATAAATGACTGCAAGCCACTTTTTCAAATGTCTTTCCCTGTTGCTCTCAGCAATATCACTGAATGTGATCAAATCGTTTTTCCGCTCCTTTGGCACAGTACCTTCCCCAAGTTAACAGCCACCTTAAAAAGAGGGCACAGGGGCCACGGCAGATAATGCACGTTCTGTTGTGTGATTCTCAAATGCTGTTAGGGCTCTTCATGTGGGAGATTAAAGCCACTCACCAGTGGTTTGCCTCTCTCCCACTGGGGTCAGTGTGAACTCCCCAGGGGCTGTGCACAGCTCCCAGCCCTGCTCCGCTGGAGGTGCAGGATGAGGCCCTTGGCTGCAGGTTTGGTAGCACCCGGCCTCTGTCAGATCCCCATGTGTAAGCATTGGTATAGTTTTAATTTATTTTTAAGAACACAAAGATCCATGATTTAAATATTGTGAAATCCTGTATATATTTTGGCTCAGTCAGTCATATGCCTGTTTACTCACAGATTCCCCAAAATCTGCATTTCCTCAGGCATTCATGTCTTTCAGATTCTTTATGCTGCTTTTTCTGCCTCAGTTATTTCTTAACACCATGCTGCCTGCTTTCCCTTTGATCCAGTAGAATGTGGCCTTTCAGGAAAGGCTTGGATTTATCACACATGGTCAAATGACCAGTGCTTGATTGCCTTCACTGAACAGCCAACAACTTTTTGTCAAGGTGGGAAACACCTTTCTGCCCCCTGCTTGAGTCCATCCTTCTCTGTGCAAAAATTAATTAATACATCTAATTGTGAACAACACCATAACCACAAGATGATGAACAAAAGGAGCCCTGTTGGGTACCTGGCTACAGAGGAGAAATGTCTACTGAGTTCTCCCAGGAGCAGGGCCAGAGCTTTTTCACGTTCTGGACAAAAACTGTTTAACTGAAATATATGTTTAAATTTAAAAGGGGATTGTGAAATGCCTCCCCCCTTGGGTCTTGGTGGATGCTGAAAGGGTTAATTGTGGGGTGTGTATTGCTTGGAAGTAACAGCTCAGAAGCACAGGTAGGTTGATGAAGGATTGGGTTTCCCTTCTGGGGGACAGGCACCCACCTCCCTACCTGGGTCTCAGTCTCTTTGCACCTTGATTTCCTCACTGCAAAATGGGAAAACCTCTTCATTTCCTTTCTCTTCAAAGGTGCCATCCTAGGGCTGGGGCCACGTGCTTGTGCTGCACCCCAAGTAACAGGATTCTGCTTTGGTTTGGAACATCTTGATGTCAATAAATTAAATTAAGAAGGTTGAAGGCTTTTGTTTCCCTGGGCAACTCGAGCTGCAGGTACAAGCACACCTGAAAACTTCAGTAAATGTGGTCTTTGCTGTCATTGAGAAATCTGTCATTGAATTCCCCTTTCCCTCTCTTACCAGAGTTTTATTTTAGTAAAAGTTTAGGGTACTTGCATTATCAAAGAGTGTGCAATCCTGATTAGAAAATCTATTTAACCTGGTGTCAATTGGCCTCCTTGATGTGAAAATACACCCAAATCCTGGGAGAGAGGGCAGGCAGTGCCCCAGCCAAGCTTTCCCCAGGAATAACTAGTTTAGGAAGAAGCAAAAAAAGCAAAGGCATGCCAAACAGTCAAAATATGAAGGGAATGTCTCAGTGGAGCATTGAAGGGAATAGATGCTCATGCTGGTGATGAGATTTTGTTTTAATCATAGTGATAAACCTTTTAATTTTGGTGCGCAGTAACAGCGGCTTTAAAAATGAAATAAAGGGTTTGTGACTAGCAAGAGTCCTTGGTGTTGCTTCCAGAGCATTGCTTGGGCTGTTATTAAAGCCCTGCCAATGGTTTCAAGTGGAACAGCTAATGTTTCAAGTGTTCATAAATAATTGTTTAATGTTCCAAGCACTTTAGGAGCAGGTTTTAAAAACTAGCCTTGCACTGATTATTTCCACTACTGCAAAAACATTCTTCTGAGAGTAGCTTTGCCTGCTGCTTATAAAAAGGAGAGAAGAAAACAAACACTGTCCTCTGTGAGATGATAGAGGGATGCACCCAATGATGGACCTGTAAAATAACCTAAAACTAGTACATATTTTCTCCAAAATTAGCCAAAATTTGGAATAACTTCGTGGTGTTGGAAGACCGGGGCCACATCCATGGCTGGTATTTGAGGGGTGATGATGGCCCAGCTCTGCTTTGGGGGGTGCAGGAGGGGTGTGGGGGTCCCTGACTGTGGCCAATGGATCCCAGAGAGGTTCTGAATACAATTTACCCATCCCTATAGTAACACTTCAGAGCAGGGTTAGAGGTGAGGTCTTGTTGTTCCCAAAAAACCCTTAGTGCCTTCAAACACAACCCTAGCAGAACCAAGAACTGTGCTTGGTTGACTAAAGAAAAAATGATGTAACAGAACCACAGGGCCAGAAACCTGGGGAGGAGAAAGCTTGGGAAGAGGTGGAAATTTTTTGCTGGGGTTGTACCCAAGCCAGGGCAGCTCATCACAGGACAAATCCTGGCCTTGCTCTGTTTCCCAGAGTGAGGAAGGGGAGCAGGATCTGGCCTTGGAGAACAGGAGATCCAGCAGCATCCTTGTTGTCACTCCCATGCTCTCAAGGTTTGACAGCAGGAGGAAATTGTGGTCATGAGAGAGCAAAATGTCAAACTTAAACTGAGCATCTTGGTCATGTTTGCACTCTTAATTAACTGGTTGCTCAAACCAAGATTTAAAAAAAACCCTTTTTACTTTATTTTCTTTTCAAGCTGGAGCAAAGAGTAAGGAATTTTCAAAACCAATCATCCTATTAAAGTGAAATGGGTTGAAATTGACTCTCAACTATGCTAAAATTCCCAGTAGTTTAGATTTAGATCAACTTTCAGCTTGATCCCTGTAACTTCCTAGGAGTAGTCTGAATGCTTTTCCCTAACATAGATGTTTTAATGTTAATTTGTTGTTGTGCACGTCACATTCTTTTCTAATGGCTGAAATTCTATTTAAAATATTATTTTTCCTTAAAAAAGGGAAAATTTCCTTAAAAGGATCCAAGCAATTATAAATATATATGCACACACAGATTTTAAGGAATTAGAAGTTTTAATTTAGTAAGAAGGACTAAGAAATGTTTTGTTTACATATATTTTATATATGTGTTGGTATTTATAAATATCTGTAGAAGACATTCATGTGTAAGCTCATGAGGGGTACAAACCTCAAACTTTCCATGAATGAATGCTCTCAAGACTGAGCCCTAGGTCTTAACCCTTCTGTGAAGACTTAACTACCAATTCTTCCACTGCCAAGACACATTCCCCTTTGTTTGCTGTTATAATTTGAAGATAAAAAGCAGAACTTCATTCGTGCTGTTTGTTAGAACACAGTAAGACTGGAGGCTTCTGCAAACATCAGTTACCACTCTGGTGGTCACTTTTTCAGGATTTTTTTTTTTTTTTCCTGGAGTAAACATGTGTTTTAAAAATCTCAGCAGTTATTTGGGCAGCTCAGTGCTGCTTCTTCATGTGGAGAGAGCTGGGTGAGGAAGCAGCGAGCTGCCCTGCCAGGGATGCGCGGGTCGGGAAGGGAGGGGAAAACTGGAGAAGGGGATAGGAAAAAAAAAAAAAAAAAAAGGGTTTTGAGGCCAATTGTTTGATGTGAGGAGTACGTGGAGCCAGTATCCCTGCTCGGCTGGGATTATTCCTGCTTGGCTGCCCTCTGCCGGCATCCCCGAACGATGCAAAGCCGGGAGCGGCTCCGCGCCCCGCGCAGCGCCCGGCCCGGGGACCGCGGTACCCAAAACCCGCGGTACCCAAAAACCGCAGCATCCAAAATCCGCAGCACCCAAAATCACGGTACCCAAAAACCGCAGCACCCAAAAACCGCAGCACCCAAAATCCATGGCACCCAAAATCCGCAGCCTGAACGGACCACAGACAGCAACAAGCTTGACCACAAAACAAATGGTTGTTCCTCAATGAGAGGATTACTCTAATTAACCCCAAAAATATCCCCACTGCTAAATGAGGTGAGGAAAGAGAGCAAGGATGGATTTAACTCCGAATACAGAGGAGGCAAGGGGGCAGTTTATGACTCAACACAGTAGAATTTCTGCTTGTAAATGGGATTGCTAACATTTTTTTTTTTTTCCCCCAGCTGCAATTTTCCTAACTTGCAAATGAATCTGAAATATCTAGAAATAATAGTGTCTGTCGGGTAAAATGAATGCAGGTTTTTCTTCTTTAAGGTTTTATTTTTAACTGTCTCTAGTAAAAGTGCTTTAGTCATATTTATCTCACTCATGAAAGAGCCTCTTTCTGTAACTCGTTTTGGATTTAACCCCTTTAGGGTTACCTACAGTGTCTGCTTTAGGACATCACTGCCTGTCCCTAATTCTTCACGGGTGTTTTATTGACATTTGGGAGGCCATCCTGTTAAGAAACAGCAGAATATCACCACTGTCCTCTTTGTGGTCAAGCAGCCTTATCAATGCAGAGGGAAAATAAAGCAAGGGAGGGAGTTCTGCTTTCTCCTCCTTTCTCCAGTGTTTCCTCTCCCCTCCTCAGCGTTTCCATTTCCTCTTACATTTCCCACTTTAAGAGATGGACGATCAGTACCTGTGACCCTTAAATATCTTATTCTCTGCTACATTTACACGGAGAAGATTATTAAATCTGCAGATAGAATTAGAAGCCAAACTAAATTCTTTTGTATTGATATAATCACGGGGGTTATTTTAAATGTGATGGATGTAACCTGAGAGCAGGGAACGTCCAGGATGTCTAAAAGGCAGACACTGTATAAGTATTTATGAAAAAATCTGTGTGCTCTTAAGATGTCACGCATAATCCGCACTGTGTGTCTCTTCAGTGTCACAAGCACATTTACATAGATTGTCATGAATTTCAAATTGCACCTCAAATCAATGCCAGGGTAAAATTACCTTGGAGCACAATGCAGCCTTCCTTTAAGAGTTAATCATCCAGGTCCCTCGTTCAGAGGCAGTGCTGGCCCTGCAGTGACACTCAGAGCTCGCTGCCAGCCTCAGGTGCCCTGACACGTTTGTGGCATCTCTGTGGGACTGAATGCCACCAGAGCCTGGTGCCACCTCACACACTGCACAGAGCACCAAGCGTGAAAATCGTGTGTTACAAATGCAGCCATCGCCTTGACTGGTGCTGGCAGTGTCTCCAAAGAGTGCCATGTGCATGCTGAGGGCTCTGCTTTGACAAACCATTTGTAAACATCCCGTGGGGACTCTGCTCCAACAGGTATGAGAGCTCTGATCAAGCATTTTCCCAATGCTGTAATGCTGTTGCTGTCATCTAATTGCATGTGCCTCAGTTGTGGGGAGAGATGCCTTGAGTAGGCTGTTCTCTGGTTCAGTCTGACCATAAAAGGCTAAATACAGCCTTGCTCCAGCTCCATTGGCTGTCCACATCCAAATGGGATTAAGTCTTAGGCAGTAAGACTTTCTGGCTGTGGGGAGACAATAGGAACTGGAGATTTTACAAGGACCAACCAGCTCAGGGTGATACCACTCGGTGGGAACAGCTGGGTCATCTGATCCCAGGCTTCCTGCCATGTCCTGAGGCATGTTGCATCTTTCCAGAGAGGATAAATGCTTCCACTATGCCCAGAAACAGTATTTATCTGGTGTAATGGGTTTATTTCTGGAGCGAGACCATATGGCTGAAGCAGTTTCTCATGGCAGAACACCAGTTGCCAGTTCTGTAAATCATGGTGTGTCCTGTGTTTTTGCCACAGCTCTCTCCTCTACAAGGCCACCCTTCTACTCTGCAAATCCCTGTATCCAGAAGCAGGCTTCCAGCAATCCTGGCCATTCAATCCCAAGGTTGGAATTACCACATGAGGCTACAGCAGGATGCTCATCGTGTGCTCCTGCTGCTTGGGTACCCAGAGGGAAGGGAAGGGAAGGGAAGGGAAGGGAAGGGAAGGGAAGGGAAGGGAAGGGAAGGGAAGGGAAGGGAAGGGAAGGGAAGGGAAGGGAAGGGAAGGGAAGGGAAGGGAAGGGAAGGGAAGGGAAGGGAAGGGAAGGGAAGGGAAGGGAAGGGAAGGGAAGGGAAGGGAAGGGAAGGGAAGGGAAGGGAAGGGAAGGGAAGGGAAGGGAAGGGAAGGGAAGGGAAGGGAAGGGAAGGGAAGGGAAGGGAAGGGAAGGGAAGGGAAGGGAAGGGAAGGGAAGGGAAGGGAAGAAGGAGTGTTTGGGCCGATGGCAGCACAGCAATGAGACATGTAAATGCCAGCAATGCTTTTTAGCATTTCTCAAGCAAGAGAATGGGCCAGCAGATACGTCGTGGAGCCTCGCCAAGCATGTAGGGGGACATGTTGTTAACTTGCTGGTGGCTGCTGTAGCCAAGAAACCGAGTAGCCATGTAGGGACTGTGGCGGGCGGGAGAGAGAGAGAGAAGAGCACATGTAGAAATAAGGCTTCTCACTCAACAAATTCTGCTGTTTGCATGCAGAAAAAGAGGTATTTTTGCAAGCAGGGACTTAGGAACAAGATGAAATCTTCCCACTTTTATCAGCAAGGCAGTTAGTGACAAGCACATGGTGAAAGGCTCAAATTTTGGTGCAAATTACCATGAAAATAACTGAACACACAGAAAATTTGGGATTGCAAATATCAGGAATACGTGATTTTGTGGACTGACAAATGAGAAAGACACTCATTCTAAGGGCTTTGAGGTAATTTAGTCTTCTGGGTACTATTCTCCCTTGATGGGTTTGAGGCAGGTTGAGAAATCCCCACTGAGAGAGACAAGAGGTATTTCATGTACATAGAAAACACAAATATCCCAGGCACTTGGGACAGCTAACCAAGCATGGAAACACTGCCCAGGACTGGGGTGAGCTGTCCTGTGAATGTTCTCCTGGAGATCTCTGTGTACTTAACTGCTTACCTGAAACTATAGAGAATTTATTTTTCTTTTCCAATCCAGTTTTGAAAGATGCAGGGAGCTGGGAATGCTTTGTTCCATCCTAAGGTAGCCACAGTTTGGTGGTAGGTGAAGTAATGACTATATATAGTCACTAAAGTGCCTTTGGATAGTTCTGGAGAACAACTGCTGTATAAATTCAAGGTATTATTATTATTAAGGTATTATTATCCCAAGTTTGCTGCAAGTTAGAACGAGACTGCAAGAATTACCTTGGAGCAGCTAATACTGGCACAGTTGCAGAGTTTAAAGTTCTCTTTCTGTCAATATTGTGTTAATTTTATCTGGTGCTTTTGATTAAACAAACTAACCTGGAACAATTTCAGTAACTGATTTTCTAAATAGAAAAGGCACTAATAAGTGAACATCAAGTTGCACCCCCCTGGCATCCAGAGAAAGGAAAATCCTTTATGAACAAATCAGATGTGGTCACACTGAGTCCTAAACACTACTCAGCTACCATCATGCTGATTTAATCAATCTACACGAGGTAAAAGAGGTAGAAAGTGGAGAATAATACCTCTGATGATGAGATATTTTAATGAAATGCATTGGGATAA
The DNA here is from genome assembly GCF_009819885.2 of Catharus ustulatus. Classification (NCBI taxonomy): domain Eukaryota; kingdom Metazoa; phylum Chordata; class Aves; order Passeriformes; family Turdidae; genus Catharus; species Catharus ustulatus. Next base: position 4,587,366 of record NC_046233.1, on the reverse strand, counting down.
TTTAATGGGGAATAAAAGTACGATGGATAAAAGTGAGTCAGAAAGCATGAAAAAACACTGAACAGATCAGAACATGTATAATATCAAACAGAGGTTGAACATCCCAAATCTGTGCTTCACAGGTCAGGGGATGAATTGGAGGTGATTTGGCTGTGAGCCAGCGGGGTCAAAAAGGAACTGGTGCAGGAATTAAATGGTGGTTGTAGTCTGGGAATCAGTGGGAATAGGTATTTTGGGATTCTGCAGTTGCTGTACCTTGCTAGTTCATTAGAAATCATGCAGGGAAAGCTCCTGGAGTGGGGAGATGTGAGGAGTTGGTGTCCTGTAAGTGTGAGCCCACAGGTTTGTACTACTGGCTGTGAAACAGGCTCCTCAGCATCTCCATAAGAGCCACTGTGAACTGAGCTAAAATGAATGTCTTTTCATGCTGGGGACAAAGCACACTGCCTGGGCTCTGTGGGCCTGCATTGCCCTCCTGCATGATCATCTTCTTTCATGCATGATTTTATCAGTGTGAGGGATGCAGAGGGGTGTTGATGCTCAGGGAGTAGGTGCATGTGCTGTACTGATTGGACCATGACCTGAAGGTAGAAAAGTTCACTGCAATTTGCTCCTCAATATTTTTGTCCATAAGACTGGTTTGAGACTGGTGTTTGGGACATAAAGGTCCAACCAAGATGCATGGCAGGTAATAAGATTTCAAGCAAGATTTGGGTAAAATCCCCATGTGAGTCTGGATGCTGGAAGGCACAAGAGATGCTCCTTAGCCTGATATGGAATGCTGGATGTGTGTGAACAAAATGTTGTGATTGTCCCATCCTTCCTGTACCATCAGATGTGCTGTTGACAGCTGCAAAGAGGAACTTGTGAAAAGACAAAACCAAACCAACAAAAGACAAAATGACAATTTAGAGAAAGATTAAAACATGCATCTCTGTCTGCTATTTATGTGGGCCCAACGAATTACAAAGGAGGAAAACCAGGGGCAGGTCTTGAACGGATGTTGCTTCCCATAACTTGATTATCTGTCTGGAGATTGGGTCCATAGTTTTTCTGAAGCAGTTTTATTTTTTTTTTTTCTCAGAATGCATAGAAGGAGCAGATCTTTTGAGTAGGAAGGTGCCATTTTTACACAGTCACTGTTCAGACCATAGCCACACTTGAAGCCAAAAATAGAAAATATATTTTAGAACTTGTTAAATTAAAGGAGAAAAAAAAAAGAAGAAAGAGGAAAGAAAAGCCTCCAGCAGAACTTTGCATTCTCTGACTTTTCAGACTTTCAGGTCTGCTCTCCTGATTACACATTTTCTAGCTGATGACATGCCATCAGCTAAAGATGGATTTTAAACACAAGTCATGTCAAAAGTTTCATTTAACCTCTTCAATATAACAAGCTGCTGATGGTTTACATTTCTGACAGTAGAGGTAAATTAATCCCTGATGGATGTTTGGAAGGGGAAGAGAAGATTTGCAAAGAGTGAGGAAGAAGTAAGATGGTAACTGGTAAAGGCAGTGGACATCTTCTGGAATGTAGTGAGCAGTGGGTGGGATGTGGGTGTGGTGATATTTCTAGATCTGCATCTATAAGTATAGATGCATCACACTTGCTATGTGTATGTATGTGTGGTTTTTAAATAAAAATAGTTTTCCATTATACTGTGCAAGTCTGACATTTGATGAGGTAGAATATTTCCAGATGGGTTGGATTTTGGAGAATAGGGAGTAGGTTATGATTTGTCTAATGAAATGTTAATTTTTTGGCAGTCAGAGGGGTTTAGGGTAAATCAGTTAAACCCAAAGATGATTAAAAAGGGATTTGTGAAAGTTTGGAGTAGTAATTAGTATTAATTGAGGCCATCATTATTTTATATGGTAAAGGTAGTATGAGTGTGTAGTTGGACAACAAAAAGAATGCCAGGTTTGCCTTCCTTATTTCTGGGGGTTGTAAAAGTTTGGGAGGGAGTTCTTGTTAGTAAGTAATCCCAAGAGACATAACACAGTAAAACCTTGACACAAGGAAATTCAGCCAGGAGACAGTTGATTTCTCAGCTGGGAGGTACTTCAGGAAGAGATGGCATCTTGCCGTCTCCACCAGGACTTGGTAATAATTCTCACTATTCATGAACAGATGTCTTTGGTTGGATTCCCTAGGTGCATTTGAATTCATTAAAGGATCTAGGGAATCAAGATATTAATTCTAAATTATTACATATTATAGATTTTATTTTCTGGAAGAATGGGAACATGGTAAAGAAAAAAAAGAGGTTGCAGCAGAAGTGGTAAATGATGTCAAGGTGGCATAATCACAGAATACTATTATGCCACTCTAGGCTATACTGTGGGTTTTTTTGTTGTTTTAACAGTGGCTATTTAAGAGTGACTTTAAAATGCTGTGTGCTATGAGACCACACTGGGGATGTTCAAAAGTGATATTTGTCCTGATATTCAAGTGGAATAAAGTATTAGAACCCTGTTGAAATCAGTGAGGATGCCAATTTACAGCAGACCAACAAACCCGAAGCATTCTATAATTCCAAATTCAACTATTTCATATCTCCCAAGTAAGGACTGAATTAAAGGGCTGTTACATCTGTGGCATGTAGTTGTTCTCACGGATCAGTACTTTTTTTACTGGGATACTGGAGGATTGATAAAAACTCCCTGCTGATGCAAATTTTACATGTTAAGACCAGCCTGCAAACTTTCTTTTCCCAGGCCAGCTCCTTTAGAAAACTTTAAGGTGATATTTTGAAACTGAACATCCAAAAACTATATTCCATTACTTAGTTCCATTAACAGATGTGATTTTTTGTCAATGAGAAATCAGCAGAAGAACAAATTAATATTTGTAAGCTGCTTTGAGATCCACTGATAGAAGGAAACTTGGACTGAGAATAAGAAACCCCAACTACTGAAGTTTTCTGAATTTTCCATCTTTGAATCTGTATTTTAGGATTTCTTAACATCACTGTAATTATCACCTTCCAATTTTATTCCTTTTTATTTTTTCCCCATTTCCTGTGTACAGATTGTTCTTTAGTCAGTTTTCTGTTCACCCAAGGTTTTTTTAACATGAAGAAGGGCCAGATCACTTCAACTGGTCTTACAGGTGTGCTCAGTTGGAGTTTGCTCCCTCCTTGACCTCTTTCTAAACACAACTTAATCCATTATATCAAACACCCAGGACATGTATCCTGCTTGATATTAAAATATTGATACGAAAATACCACATAGTATCTTATTTCAGAGTCCACCTCAAAGGAATGGGTTTTTTTACCAGTAAGTTTATAATTTCTCTGCTTTGATTTTATTTTCCTTATTCCTCTATCTCCATTTTTCACATTGGATTTATCTGAAGGGAATCCTGGGCCAATGGCAGTGCCAATGAGTCTGAGAATGAGGCAGGTGATGAGCTGTCTTGGCCTGCCCATCTGCTGCTCAGGTTGCAAAGACCCTTTGATCATCCTCTTTTGATGAATTCACCACCATGGTCATGACTACTTCCATCAGGAAAACCTTCAAGGTTGCATTTCCTCTACTTATGCTTGAAAAATTTCTAACTGGAAACTTTTCCTACTAAGTACTAGTAACATTTGATGCTAAATATCTTAAATAAAAGTAGTTACAGCAGCACAGGAGTTTTATTTTATATTTTATGGTGTTTTTCTTTGCACAAGCTGTAGAAATGTGTAATTTTTAAACATATATGTTGCCTGGATGGGTATCTCTTCCAAAGTTGGTGTATATTTTATTTTCCCCCCAGCACTAATTCAACATACGTTTCAAGCCAGTCCTGATTATGTTTTTCGTGGTATTCATCTGTGATATTTGTAGTGAGTTTCCTGGTGTAATTGTAATTCAGAAGTTGTCTGCAGCCCTATGATATGTGCATAATTGTCCCTGTCCACTGCTACCACCAGCACCTCTTGTCAGCAGGATTGATGGTAACGTTTAGGTTCCTTTTTTTGATAATTAATTGCTGTTCCTTCCAACAACAGGGGACTCCAGCAGAGCTTTTGTTGTTCTAAATTTGAAATCTTAAGTCTGTGGAGATGTTTCCAGGAGGTATTTTCTCGGGTTCAACATACACTGTAACCACAGGTGTTGTATCATCAAAGAAAGAACCCATATGCTAATATAGAAATAACAGGCCTGTTTATTGTTACAGTGCATCACCATCAAAGCAAACAACAACAACCACCTGTCTTTAGCAGTATAATTAAACTGATGGGTCTTTATTCTGTTCTAAATGATATGGTAATATATGGAGAATAAGAAGAATCATCCTTTTAAACTTTTGAGATGTTTGCAGCACTGTTGAGAACTGGTTTTTAAAATAGTTTAGGTTTTTTTGCTGTTTTTTTTTAAACAAATCTGTTTCTAATAAAATGTTTTTCCTGGTGTAGTTGTGCTTTGCTTAGCACTTTTTTCCATGCTGGAAATTCATCTTTCCATAGCTTTGGATGGCCACCTGTTCTGGTATCTTTTTCTATGAGGTTTTCAGTGATTCATCTTGTTTCATTTTTATCGCCTTTTACTTTATCGCTCTCAAGAGCCCATGCTTGGTTTCCTTCTGCAATCAAAGGCAAGCTGAACCCCAAAGATGGTCCATATCCTCACTGGATATCTGACACATACTTTTACTTCTTCCTGTCACATCACAGAGATGCTGCAGTGGTGGTTCCACTCTGCACACAAAAAAAATATCTGTTGATTCTTTTAAAACCAGCACGACACTGATGTTCCCCCCTGACGAATGCCAGCAAACACCTCAGGATCTGAATGTTGACTTCTCAGCGCAGGAATCAGGCAGGAATGTGCACAAAAGTTTGTTTTGTATACAAGTTGGACCATTTGCACGTTATACCAGCTCTGGAATGGCTTGGTCAGCCCTTCATGGCCAAATCTTCTGCTAGTTGACCATGTTCCTACCAAAACCAAGCTCTAACAGAACATGCCTACTCCTACAGTTACTTTAATTGGAGAACAAATTATAATGTTGTTTTCACAGATCACTCTTCCTCCAGAAACTCTTTTGACACAGAAACTTGCATAACTAGTGCTCTTAGATGAGTAATCTGAATCGTGTTTTCTTTTAAAAGGCCAATCCTAAGTCCCTTTTGCTATCCACTAGACCTGTTAGTGCAGGCAGAAGGTTGTGCTGGCCTGCAGGGATGTGTCATATTGAACCTGTCATATAGGACATGGCTCACAAAGAATTTGGAGCATTAGGAATTTAAGGTTTTTGACAAACTGGGAACTTTCGTTATGAATTATGTATTTCTGTTCAAGAATTAGTGTGCCCTGCTTTTTTAATGATGCCTTTTTGCTATGCCCTTATTTAAATATTTCAGTCTGATTAAAGAGGAAAGGTATGGCAGGTCAGCTGGGAGGCTGTGCACCTTTCCCTATTTTTGCAGGGATAGGGAAGGGGGACACTCAGCTTTCTGAAATCCCTTCTTTCAGAATTCAGCCTTGTTCTTCTTGAGGTATGGGATCTTCAGCTTGGCACTGGTGGGTTTATTATTCTGAGGGCAGTGGTTTCGTTTTGAGCAGGTGTTCTTTACTTCTAGGTGGTAGAAAAGTTTTCTCCAACAGGCTACTCTGAATGAGTTAATGCCAGGAAGGAGTGCTGCTTGTGGGGATGTTTTGTGGCCAAGGGTAAAGATTTGTTTGTGAAACTGGCAGTGTGAATTTTGTGTCTGCTTATATCATATTAGTTCAGTTGTTATAACTGAACAATAAAAGTGATTTTGTATAAAGAAGCCAATGCATGCTCAGTGCTTCCTGCACAGGCAGGAGTGGTGGTCTGCAGAAACCACACCAGTCACTGCTCTGTTTAATGAGGATTGCAGTAAACCTGACAGTCTTTTCCATGTGGATGTCCAAGCCACAAATTAGCCTCACTAGCCTGTTTAGGATTCCTTGATCATTTACACATAAAGTGTAGACTGTTTTACACTTTTATCTCAAATACCATCCTGCAAAATGCTTCATTTTGCAGCACAGGTCCCCTCCAGACGACGTTCTGCACCTGTTTGCACTGGCAAATCTCTCCTCTACTTTTTTTCTAGGACTCAGTTCTGTAGATTTATTTCTAATCATCCATAAATAGACTCATCTGTGTTAGGTCTGTATGTCTGAGTAAGGGAAGCCACATGACAGCACGCCTCACTTGTTGGAGCAACAGCAGATCTGAGGAGAAAACTTGGTTTCATGGGAGTGGATGGAAAATTCTCGTGGAATTAAACACATCCAAAATCTCTGACAGCTCCTTCTCCAGACTCAGCTTCCTTGTGTGGGACAGGGTGAGCTGCACAGGCTTGGTTTATCCTTCAAAAATGTGGCTAGTAATACTCAGCTCTGCAACAGCTCTGGAATCGAGGAGAATAAGAAAATGAAAAAGTTGGGGTTTTTTTTTCTTTAAAAAAAAGCAGCACAATTTGGATTGCATTTTCTGGACAGCCAGTTTGCCCAATTTATTTTGTCAAACATGCATGTTATAGAAAGTTTAGGGATATGGCATTATGGCCAGATAATCATGGTCATTATGGACTTAGGCATGTATTGAAGGGTTTACAGGATGTGTATTTACATTTCATTATGGAGCTGGGCTAAAATATAGTTTATCAACTATCAACTATAGTCAATAAACCGTAGTTTATCAACTATAATTTGGCAATTTCAGCTTGTTTTTCTATTTTATGACTTCAATGAATGCTGTCTGTAACTGGCATTTATTGAAGATTGTTGAGGGGAAAAATGAAAAATAATTAAAATATTTCCAGTTGTATTAGTCAGTGAAATTATTTCTTTTCCTGATGCTTTTATTTTTAGGAAAAATAATCATGAAAATGGTCCCATTATAAACTGGAATTTTTCAAAATTACCTCTTCATAGCTTTGAGAAAACCCCAATGATTTTATCAGAGCATGGCTGATGATACAAAAACCTGAACAGCAAAGACTAAAATCAGGGCTGTGATACAATTAGAAGAGCATTATGACTAAAAATGTATGTGATGTTTGGGGGTTTTTTCCCCCAGTAAAGCTACAATTTTGACTGTTTTTAGTAGTTTTAAAATGTTATTTAAAATAATTTTGCCATTTGGGATATGATAGATAGGATCTGTGTGCTGCCTGTTTCCCCAGGCTGCAGGACAAGTATCAGTCCCATCTTCCCCCTCTCTCCACCTTAAGTCAAGACCACCTGTACCACCTGTCATATCTGATGGACACTTGTCTAATCTATTTTTTAAGACCTCCAGGGTCAATTTCTCCATCCTCCTCAAGCAATCTATTCTAGTGCTTCCTTAGCCTCATTGTTCAGTAATTTTCCCTAATGTTTAACCTTAATCTTTCTTCCTTCAATTTAATCCTATTACTACCTCTCCTCTCTGCCATGGGCATGGAAAATAGATTCCTCCTTGTTCTTTGCAGCAGCTTTTGATGAGTTTGACTCTGCTCTCCAATGCCCTGTCTGACTTGTTTTCTTAAAGCTAAGCCACCCTAGTCCTCATTTCCTCGGAGGTCCCTGTGGTCTGTCCCCCTGCAATAACTCCAGATTGCACATGGATGGTTTTCTTCTTTCTCCAAACATATTTCTCGTGTTTTAGTACTGCATTTTGTTAGTTGACAGAGCCTTGATGCTGCAAGGTCTTGCAGAGTGGGAGAGAATTGAAGTGAGTGAGATGAGTGGTTAAAAAGCCCCACCTTTGTGCAAGTCTGTGGACAGGTGTCCCCATCACAGGCCATTCACTCAGGCCAGTTGCTCCCTTCCTAAAGCGGTGGGGGGCTGTGTTTTTCATTTTTCTCCTTTGCAAAAATAGGTTTTAGCTCCTGGGGCTCCTGGAGCAGCTCTAAAAGGGCAGCCAGAGACATTCTGCACCTTCCTGCTCCCATTGCTCCCCACCCTCCACACACGTACCTGCCTCATGCCATGCTGAGGTGTTATTTTCTGCCCTCTCCTACAGCCTGGGCATATGGACCTGGAGCAGAAACTTACGGGTATATGCAAATGTTTTAATGATGCTATTTGCATATCTGGAAGTGATTTACAAAACGCTGCACATGGAGTTGCTTAAAACTTGGCACCAATAGTTCGTGGAGGATCATGGCACAACACAACAGAAACGGAATTTCAGCTGGTTTTTGCCAGCTCTCGCGCTGCACTTTTGGCGAGGGCTGAAGCGAGTCTGTCAATGAAGGAAACGCCTGAGTCCTCATACGAGCTTCAGTCCTGCCCAAGGGCAAAACATCCCATCATGGACTGCCTTTCTCTGCTTTCCTGTCACTTCGGGAGGAGCAGCCAACCGCAGTTGGTCCTGGCGGTGGGAAATGCTCTCCTGAAAACCCTCAGGGGTGCAGCAGGCAGGAGGGTCCTGGGGTCCAGCAGCAGGGAAGAATATTCTGCCATAGAATACAGAATGGTTGGGGTGGAAGGAACTTTAAAGATCATCTTGTTCCACCCTGCACTTCCCACTATCCCAGGGTGCCCTGTCACACCTGCCCTGGACACTTCCAGGGATGGGGAACCCAAAGCTTCTCCGGGCAATCTGTGCCAGGGAAGAATTTATTGCTCCCATTAATCTAAATTCCTCTTCTTTCACTTTAAACCTCCTTCCCTCATCTTTTATGCTGAGATCTACACTGCTTTTGCAGATTTTGTTTATTGATTTGTTTTCCCCTCCTCTGATATGTATTTCTAACACTTGAAGATGCACTAAATTTAAATATTTGAGTTTGAAGCCTTTTCAGAAGCAAGTAGCATTTTACACTGATCTGTACAATTTGGTGCTAGCTGGACCTTTGTTTGGGAGCCCCTGCATTATGAACCAAATGCATCTTTCCCATTTCTATTTGTAAGAACTGATAGTGTCAAATATACATGCACTCCCTATGGAAATGTTTTATGTGGTGGGGAAATGGCACAAATGAACTGAGGCACCTAAACCCTGCAGCATCATTTTCCTATAAGAAACCAGTTTGCACTTTTTCTTGACCTTTACATTTGCCACTTCTACTTCCTTTACTTTCCTTTATTCTGGATTTTATGTTAGGAGAAATAAGAGTGAGAGCATTGGAACTTTCAGAGAGTGCCTAGAAAATATGTGCTCTAGTCAAAAGCAAATCTGCTCTCAAGTCCCTGTATGCAAGTGCATCATAGGTGAAGTTCAAAATAATTTAGCAGACCTGAATTCAAGCAGTCAAAAATTTTGCAGGTTTTTTTTGTATAGACGAGAAGCTCCTTGCAGAAGGAGCTTCCATGAGTCCTGGCAAAGACTGGATATATTATAGGAGTAGGAATCCACAGATTGCTGCTAAAAGAAGGAAATTGTAAATGGCTAAAAACAGAGTTAAGTAGTATTTAAGGGAAGAAGTTTTGTTTAAGCTTGACCTGTCATTGTTTGCTGCCCAGGTATCTACTTGTGTCTGGAGGTGGGAGGCAGATCAAGGGGCAGAAGGACTTTTGCCCAGTGCAGTCATTTTAATGGTTCACTTCTTTGCCATCAGGTAGAAAATTTTGTGCCTTCTTAGAGGAAAAGGAAAGAGAAATCCTACATCATTCTGAATAGCATATTTAGATTCTCTGAGGGTAAACAAACCCTGTCTGCCCATGATGAAAATATCCCTTTCCCAAATGCCCTTCGTTGTGTGAGTGAAGGGCGTAGCTGAGGGCCCCTGCATATTAAATCACAGGTTTCTCACCTACTTATGTCAAGAAACAAGTGGTTACAGCAGATGAGGGAAGTGCAAGGAAACAGCAAGGCAGGATATCTTGCAGTGCACCAGCCTCTGAGCCACTGCCAAGCATTTTGTCAGCTTGGTAAAGAAAAAAATCCTAGAGGAATTTTAAAGAGAGAGAGACCAGTTCAGGGCTGATTCCTCCAGCTGCTCAAGGCTGTTCTTCACAGAAATATTTATCTACTTCATCCTACTTAGACAGTTGAAAGTACTTCATGTAACTCTGTGTCTGTAGGATGGGGTGCTATGGTGGGATGCTAAAGGCCAAATATTTTCTCCACAAGGAAATAAAAATGTCCTGTTGCAAAAGACAAAATCATTCCCTAGACAATGCACAGCTCCCATACCACTCACAGCATGTTTTGTTGCCGTTCTGCTAACATTGCATGTACTTTATATTTTCTCTGCAATTGTATAAATAGCATATAGGAAGAGGGAGACTATTTAGGGAAAATACTAATTAAAATGAACAATAGAAAATAGGAGATCTTATGTTTCTAAAATTAGAGGCTGGTTATTCAGTAATAAATAGCCCTGTCATTATTAGTTTGTAGTCCCTCCTTTCTCTTGCCTGACACACACAATATCGCTGTTATCCGTGGTTTGCCTGTCTAAACATGGTTTCTTTCCAAAGCTCTACATTGTTTGCTAGCCCTTGTTAAAAAAGCTCCCCAGTTCTGGGCTTATCTGGCAAAAGAAAATAAGGAGAAATATTCTTTCTAAACAAAATGAATTTGATGAAGTAATAAAAAGAATGCTAACAAAGGTACTTTCATGCGCTTCCTGCTGGATCTCGCTATTGGTCTCTGGTAATTTCAGAATCCTGGGAGCATGGGCCATGGTTTTATTTCCTAATAATTAACAAGCATGTTGATGGGTTTGATGGCTTTGTTAAGAATGTGCTTGCTTGGCTTAAAGGGGAAGTTTGATTTGAATCTGGGAGCACAGGAATTGCTCCATGCAGGCATGGCTGTGGTTGGGGCAGTGCTTGTGAGAAGGGCAGTGAGGTTTGTGCCTGTGTGAGGAATGACCTCCAATTGTTTTTCTAGCAGCTTCAGAACTTTTACATCCCAAGCAAAAACATGGAGACAGGTGAAATTTATGGTGTTTTAGTGTACAAAATGGATGGCATTTTTTGGCTGATAGTGGCTGATAGATGCTGGATCCCTGACAAGAAGGATTGACAGCAGAAATGTCCATTTGGGGGTGCAGTTACAGCAGCTATGGATTACCTGATCTTCTTCATGGAAAATCAACTCTTCCAGGAGGAGCCACCACCACAAGGTTCACAAACCTGTCCTCCTGCTGAGCTTTTGAATACTCAGGAATGAGTCTTACCCACACCAGGCCAGTCTTTTCTTGTTTCTTAATGCTGAAATTGTGTTGCTCATCACTGGATTGTGTTTTGAATCTCTCTGAAAGATGCTGGACTGAATGAAGTCACCTTGTGCTGTCATTACCTTATTTCTATTGTTGTCTGGAACAAAAGACAACCTTTGTGAAAGGTGAAAAAGGGATGTAGAAGGTGTAGGAATCTGTGTTGGCTCAAGGGACAGTAGAGGGGAAACAGAGAAAGGAAAAGAATAAAGTTCCCAGGGAAAAAGATAAATACAAAGCAGGAGCAGGAAAGGAAAAGGCATGAACAACCATAAAAATCCAGTGCTGTCAGCTGAAAACTGGAGTGATTCTGTCGTATTAATGATGGGAAATCATACCTCTATTGGCTTTCACTTAGAGCTGCAAGCAGCTGCTGTGGAAGGAAGGTGACTCGAGCACGGGTGTAACTCTCTAAGACACTGTACATTATTTTGTAGAGTGAGAGTGCAGTGAAGATTCATCTGTCATCATCACATCCTCTGCTGAATGTATTGCCCTTGGCAATGGGTACTCAATAGCTAATTTAGCTTTTTTGTTGTTCAGTTACAAGATTTTTGTGCTTAGATCCCTCAGCTATGATTTTTCATCAGCAAAGAACAAGCAAATCCTTGAATTTAAAACTAGAATTTATGAAACACATATTTTGGTTTCCAATGCTACTAATCTGCTGGCATTTAATGTATCAATTGCAATTAGACTGCTTGCTAATTGTTTTTCTAGATCTCCTGCTTTCAGTCATAACTTCACATTAAGGGGAAGTGGTGATAGTAGTCAGAGCTTTCTGTTCTGCTAAATGAGAAGAAACTGAGCAAAACTTCTACAAGCCCTGAGTATAAAGTAAAGGAAATATCAGTAGACTTTACCACCCACTTGATTCTCTGCATGGGGCCTCTGTAAGTCAAGGTGCCAAGCCCAGGTCTGTAGCAGTCCAGATAAAGGGAGACCTACAGCTTTCCACAAATAACATATGGCTGTGACACTTAAAGCAAGAGCACTTAAATAAAAGTGGTAATAGATTTGGCCATATGAACAAGTTCTTTACAAAGACAAGTGTGAAAAACTCCTTATAATAGTTTATTTTGGGCTTAATTTATTTAAGTTGAGGGAGAAGAGCTGGCTTGATACTGCTGCTACACTCCTGTGGATCTGGCACTTTAGGTAGTCCCAACCCAGTACTTTGGTCACTCACTCATGCCTTGCTTTGAATTTATCATTTCACCAGTGTAACATTCTGTAATAAAATGGAGAAGTTAAGATACTGTGCACAGTGGCCATCAGCCCATATTTAAAGCCCTAAGTGAAGGAGCAGTAAAATCTTCTAGAGTGTAAAACCCAGACAGCTTCCCCTAAACCTGTCTGTAGTAGCTCAGAGGATGAACTTGAAACAAACAGCACATGGTGTGATACTGAACATTTCGTTTTCACGTGCTGAGTTTTGTAGACTTTAAAAAACTCCATGGCAGTTTAGAAAAGAGGCACCAGTCTGAGATAAGAGTTTCTGGGAATGGACTCCCCTCCCTTCACAGCACAGATTTCAAACCTGTGCTGAGCAGAAGCTGTTGCATTAGGGGAATTTGCATGGGTTTAGATTAAATCCATCTGGTGAAAGTGTAGACCACTGGCTTATCATAGTGCACTGACCAGAAGAGTTCACCTCTTCCCTTCAGTGGGGCTCCAGGGTGGCCTCATCCATTGTTTGTCCTTGTGGATTATATTGTCCTTGGGCAAGGGCTGTTCCACATTATGTCTGGGTCCCTTCTGCTAAATATTGTACAGATCTTGGGGGAATCCCCTCTGGGGTCTGACTCGGGTTCTGGGCAGCCCTGACCTCCCCAGTGCTGGCTGAGGGGTGGCAGGACTGGTGACCCCTGGGCTCTGGGCTCCTGGTCCCTTCCCTGGCACAGTCCCTGCAGAGAGGGATGGGGCAGAGGAGAGGCTCTGACATTTTGGGGGCCTGTCCTTCACCTCTGCGCTTTGTCTGATTCTCTGCATTGAATCCTTGCTGCTTTTCCCCCCTCTTCCCACTTATTGTTCATTCCTTTTTCTCCTCCCCTTCTGGCTAATTTAAAAAAAAAAAGGGATTAAAGTTACTGGGGAGGTGTGGTGGTTTTCAGAGTTAAACAACACTGGAAAAAATACTTTCCCTTCATTTAGTGTTTTAAAGAAGTAATAAGCAACACGGCAGGATACAATTGTAATAATATGAAAAACTCTGAGGTATCTGAAGCTTTATTCAGTTGCCTCCTGCCTCTCCTGATCACTATAAGTCATGCATGAGCTATTACTTTTACTGTACATAATTTCTGTTATCCTTTGATGTCCAATCACTCCCCTGATAAAGTGATTTTCTGACTTTTTCAGCCATGCTTACCTAGCTGTTTGTGTATGTGTGGATGTAATTTATCTGTTTATTATAATTCCAATAATGAAAAGAAAGTGAAATGCTATTATGAAGCTCAGCATGGTAATCAGTTTGTTGTTATTGCTGGCCATGGCAATCATTCCATTTTGTTAATGGCACACCTCAGATTTTTTCCAAGTTGGATGGGAGTCACCCATAACTTTAATGAAGGTATGAGATGGTAGAACAGGATGCCTGAGTTTGTGAATATGTTTACTCACGTGAGCAGATCTACATATTTTAAGTGAATTTCTCACATAACTTGACAAAAAAAATGGTAAATTTTAAGGCAGGGAATTAGGGCTCTTATGCTGCCTTTTAAAATCTAGACTTGTGAGATCTTTGCATACAAGGTCATTAAAACTTGTGTCAATGAGAAATAAACTTATATTTAGAATATCTTTCAGAAGAGAGAGATGAATTTCCAAACTGTACATCTGTACCAAACTAAATTAAACAGAACAAAACATAGTTCAAGGATAATGGATATTTGCTGTTTGCAGTAAATACTTCCAAGAGAACTATCATAAAATTAGTTTTGTGACTTGTACTGTAAAAGCATTGGAAGCAATTCCTCAGTCAGTGGGTAAACAGGTTTTCTAACATTGATGGATACAAGCTAGGAAAAGTATTGAATTTTTTTTCTAATTAGCCTTTTTTGCCTGCAAAATTGCCTCTTCATAATTTCCCTCGGTGTCCAGTGCATAAAGGTATCTGTGTATATGAATTCAATTTATATGCCAATGATGTTTTATACATTGTCTTGTCTGCATCTCATTACTGTCATTAATAAGCACTCCAATACATCTCATTACAAGGTTAATTGGGACAAATCTAAAATACGTCCCCCTTTATATTGTAAATATGATATCTCCTGGCAGCACATTCCTGATGGATGGACACAAAAGTTAGGATGTCTTATTAAAGGTTCCTATAAGGTATTGCAGCTGCATTCAGTGACTGCATCGTGCTGTAAGTACAACTGCATGGAAAAACTGGCTGCATGCAACAGAATCAAGGTGAGACATGCACTTTCCTAGGACAGGATGGAATACAATTTTGTATAGCTACTCTGCTTTTGTTTTCGTTTTTGGCCACACTTGTGGGCCAAAATCTTTTATATTATGTTTTATGTGCTGGTTGATCTCTGGTTTTGAATGTCTGGTTTGAAAAGTGCATTCCTTCACACGGCTGAGCTGCACTCAGGGATGGCAAATTTTAAAAAGGGCATTTTTCAAGTAAGAGGTGTTTTCTCTGGGCAGCAAATAAGATCGTTGGTGCTTTCATATCAAAATTCATCTCCTATCAATATCTGTCAGTGTCAGCTAAGATAACACCTGGAACAAGCACATGGATCATATATATGGCTTTACTCCACAGGACCAAGGGTTAAAACTCAGGGAAAGTGGGGCTGAAATGTTCTCTCCTGTAGATGTGGCCCACACTGCCAGACCCTGGATGTTTCATCTGCTGAGCAAAATTCACCTCCCAGGTTTTGGGACTTGAGTTTGTGCATTGACTACATTGAGCATCAAGGGTTAAAAGCTTCCACAGCACCTGTGAGTGGTGTTAGTGATGCTCCTTACAGAGATTTATGTCCTCTACTGCAGATGAAATGAATTCCTCTCAAAAGATCTGGGCTCAGGCTAATACACCGACTAAATCCCTCCAAAAGAGGGCTGTCCTGGCCTTTGTTTCCTTTTTGCAGAGTTGAACTTCAGTGATTCTGTATCTCTTAGCCAGGAGATGCTGCCACATATTTTTTATTATAAGCACTACCAAACTGGAGACATGATCAGGGGTCCTGAAGAAAGGGCTTTAGGCAATGGCCCGAAACCCTGCAGCTCCAGCCTTTCCTGTGATGTTAGAACACTGTGATTTATACTTAACTTGAGACAAAATTTAATTTTGTCCACTATGTACCTGGAAGAAAAATAGACTTCCACAATGCTGTTTCTATGGTAGGCACAGAAATATTGCTCATGTTTCAAGCTGAGGAAGGAAACAAAAGTACAAAACACTGGACAAGAAAGTGGGTGTTTATTACAGAAAATGGTAAAATCCAGCTCCTCGTTAGCACAGTAAGTCTATCCTTTTTTCCCCTGACACAGACTGTAAAGTTTCACATCCCCAAGCATGAGCTAAATAGCTTATGCAGGCTGTGTACCATAGCCCCAGTTTAATTGATACAGTACTGTCACTTCAAACAAGCCACATTAGTGGCATCTTATCTCTACTGTTGTTTGTTCCAGACCCTAGGCAACAATTAATTTTGTCATGCCAACAAATACTTCCTTTGATTTCTAATATACCATTGCCATAACAACTTGGATAAATATACCCTATAAAATCTATAGATAAGTTTTTAAAAAGGTGGCTAGCTGATAAAAATCTGAGTGAAAACCCAGCCAACCACCAAACAAAACCACAAAAATCCACCCCACCATCCTGTAATTTATATTATATTTATATGTCATGACAGGAAAGGCTGTGACAGGTACCTTAGGTTGATGCCATTGGACACTGGACTGTCCATGTGTGGTTTCAGTGACCAGATTTGCTATGCAAAGCCACAGGATTCAACTAAGACCCAACCTGCTCTGATTCTGGTGTATATTGCACATAAATAAAATTCTACATTAGTGACACTGATGCAGAGACGATTAGCTAAACAACTTTCTTAATTATATATTTTTGTTTAAAGAGCCTAATGAAACTTATACATCTTATAGAAAATATCATAGTGTTTTTGCATCAGAATCAGCCTTCAGTAGCACTCTGTATTGCTAATATTAAGTAAATGTTTTAACAGATTAAACAGTTGTTATTGTGCTTGAAACTTCTCTAACTTGGCAAGAGCAAAACAAATAATGGGTATCAGAGATCTCATCCTGTGGAAAGTATGCCTCAAACCAAACCCCCAAACATGCACTTTTATCTCTCTAAATCATCCAATGTACACATGCATCTGCCAGCCTGTCCGGTGGTGAGACACTCCATAGTGCATTGAGAATAACTTTTTGTTTGAACTTACTCTTGCTCTGCAAGTTTCTGGAAAAATAAGTTTGACTTTACTAATGTCCTGTTGAAAACTGATGAAAAAAACATCCATATAAGGCATTTTATGAACGCTTTTTAAACTAATATCTTTATGTGCTACAAAGTAATTTAATCCTGTTACTTTAAGGAAAAAAAATCTATGCATTAAAAATCCACTATCATGTTTTTATGTTCAAAATATCATACCTGATTTTTGGCAGGATAAATTCTTCAGAATCTGTTATAGATACTGACATACTTATAGTTCTCTCTCCAAAACACTTTACTTTCTATTTTTTTCCTTAAAGGCTAGAATTCCTAGAAGAGACAATGCAAGTATCAAATAGTCACTGTGATATAGAAATATTTAGGTAGTGTTTGGGAAAGACACCCCTAGTCCATGTGTCTGTATGCATGTGCTGTTTTTTATCAAATTTTCAGGAAGATAGGAGGGAAAAAAAAAAAGCCCCAAACTATCTTCCCTATATTTTAAATCCCTTAAGA
Source organism: Catharus ustulatus (assembly GCF_009819885.2). Lineage (NCBI taxonomy): Eukaryota > Metazoa > Chordata > Aves > Passeriformes > Turdidae > Catharus > Catharus ustulatus. Next base: position 4,570,302 of record NC_046233.1, on the reverse strand, counting down.
TCAGACGAAATTCTTCAGTCCAAGGTTGGATGCTGTGTCATTCTGATCCTGGAGATGCCCTCATGTGCCACTGGCAGCAGGGATGGAAATGCCACTCTCATTCCTAACCCAACCTGTGTGTGCCACACTGGTGCTCCCAGGGGAGGGAGGTCCCGATTTTCTCTCTCCTCTCTCCCTCTGGATGGTTTTGCTGGTGCCAATGCAACAAGTGAAGCTCTGACAGTTTCCTAATAATCCCTGCAGTGTCCCAAGATGTTTCATCTTCCAGGTTGGCTCAGGAGCACTGCAGGTAATCCTTAAGTCTCAAGAAATGTTCCAAGATGCCAGTTCAGTCCTCAATAACATGACATGTTATCTGAGTCAGAAAGACAAGGATGTGTTGATTATTTTGTCTCCTCTTCCATAGCCTGAGCAGACTGCATACAGGCAGAGCACCACCACCTACAGAAAATATTTTAACATGTTAAAGGACTTATTTTCTGAGTCTTTTGTACGGCTCCACTCACCATCTTTTAACAACAGTTCAAGTAGTTCACAATTTTGTGTATTGGCGTATTTTGGTGGGTTGCCTCTGAACATGTTTTGAAAAACAAAGATAAATTCTGGTGTTGTCTTCATATCTTCAGCGGTTAGTTTGGGGGAAATATGGGAATATTCATTTTCCTAGGAGCAGAAATATTGCTGCTCCTTACCCAGAGAAATCAGCAATCAAAGTGTCCTCTAACTTTAGGGCTTTTCAGTCATTAATACAAGGTATCATCTCCATAGGAATAATTTATAAAGCTTCTACCATGTGTGAAGATAACAAAGCATATTTTAATAACCCAAACACAGTGGCTGAAAAGCCCATAAGTCTTTCTTTCATATAGCTGATGAATTCCTTCCTAAAATTCCCCTTACCTCTAAAATATATCTGAAGACATGGAGATAGCAAGTATGGCTCTGTCCTAGCACTCCTCCCTGTCTGCTGTAAAATTGAACTATTCAAATGTGCTTCAAAAGATGAAACAAAATGAAAAGGGAACTAGATTTATCTCAGAGGCACCCACTTGTGATGGCTGAAGTGTTTGAAGTCCAAAGAGTTTTCACTGAGCATGAGCCCAGGAGCTCAGTTGTGTTCTCTGGACGCCTGTTCCCCAGGCAGATGTGACATCCTTCATGTGAATGAAGGATTCTTCTCTCATCAGAGCAAAGCTTTGAGGTGAATTGTTGGTGTTTCTGAATTCTCCTTGTTTGCTCACCTGTGGCCAATGACAGGGCCATTTGTGTGTTTTGTGAAGTAGCTTTGAGGTGCTTTGGTCTCTCACACAAGGGAAGGTCACTTCACCACGGAGAGCTGTGATGCTCTGGGATCTCTTCCATTCCTGTTTGCTGCACTAAGGGCTGGAATCCCTGCTGACATGGGGAATCTGTGTGCAGAGCATATGGAACTTTCTAGTAAAATGGTAACATTTGTTAAACTCCACCTGGTGCTTTTCTAATTCCTGCTGTTGGGAGGGAAGCGTGTGCCCTGTGCCTGGGATGCGGTAGGGTGCACGTTCCCTTTGTCACCAGGCAGCCTCTCATTCCATCTCCAGATTGCTGCCAAACACAAGCAAGCCTGGAATGTTTGATGCATCAGTGATGGTCTTTTGATTTTTCTCTCGCCCAACACCATCAGGCAATGAGAAATGAAAAGGAAAAAATAGAAAAAGGGAAAGTATATTCATTCAGCCTCTTTTAAAACATAAGTAATTGGCATTTTCCCTTCTGCTAACATGAGTTCCAGGTAAGCACATCTCAAACTTCCTCCCTCAAACAACCCATTAGGGAGGAGAGGATGGAGAAAAAGGGCCAAGCAGCTGTGACTCGTAGCTGAGAACAACAGAGAGCTCAGCTCAGCACCCTGCCTGCCCTGGCAAGCATCAGGAATGACTCAGCCCTGCTGCCACCTCCAATCCTTCACCCATTCTGGCCTGCCTGGTGAGAGCAGCAGCACAGGGACCAGGAATACCTTCTGTGTCCCCAGACAGAACATCCCTTTGTAGCTCAGGGCAGCTCTGCATCCCTCCCCACTGCCTGGGCTCTCACTGCAGCACCTACTGCTTCTGAACAGACCCAGGGTGAGACCTTCACCACTGCCTCCACAAAGAAATCTGGCAGAGAGAAAACCTCTTTACTGCTTTTCTTCAAGCTGCTGAAGCTCTAGGATGCCCTGTGGCATTTTCTGGGCTGAACTTTGGTGGTAGATGGCTGATGCTCTTCCTAAGACCCTTCACTTTCTACTGTAGGAGAGGTGAAAATACCCACAGCAATGTGGGATCTGGGTAATGAGACAGTGCTTAGATGGAAAAACTTTATGGAACAAGTTCCTGAAGATGTTGGAGAGTGAAATAAAACAGAAAGGGTGCAGGCTCTTTCCATTGAAGATTTGATTCCCACCTTGGTTCTGCTGCTGCAGAAATCAGGACCATGGTCCCATGGCCTTAATCTTACTTAGAGTGGAGAGATTTGTTATGTATATTTAAAACAGAACTTTGCTGTTAGGATGAATGTGGTGCTTTGGAAGCCAAAGGTGACTACGTGTGCTGCAGAGCAGGTGAGAAGAGATTGTATCCAAACAGATACTTTTATCTGTAGAAAATAAGTAAAAAAATTCATTTTGCTTTGGCAAAATGAAAACTTTATCTCTAATGTTTCTGACAGATTCTTCAACTGACTTTTTTTTAGATACTGTGTGACTCTGGTCCTCCCATTTTCCAGTGCAAACTGGGAGTTCCTAAGCTGCTGTAGCACTGGTGGAAGTGGGGATGCAGTCAGACTGAAAGAAGGAGGTTTTTCTGTCATTCTCAGATGTACACTTCTGCTACTGAGGTTTCTTATCAGAAAATGCACAATAGCACTTGAGTGTACGAAAGCGAGAGCTCCCACCAAATGTCAGTCACTGCTGATAACAGGAGTTCAGTAGCAAAAACCAAGATATTAGAGTTTGTTTATCTCCTGGCTGTGTTGTAACCGTCCCTTCTGAAACACAGACCTCCAGCCAGAGGGGCTCTTGCAGCTGCCCTGTAAAGCAAGAGTGGTTGGGTTTGTGTTCCAGGGAAATGTGAGAGCAGGGGAGGTGGCAGTGGCCAACCCAGGAGGAGTCAGAGGTAATTCTGGTGTCTGCTCATCTGTCCAAGCACAAGTGTCTTTATCTGGGAGACTCTTCCTTGTCCCTTCAAAGGAGCATTTTGTCCCCAGTTGCACCACAAGGCCATTTCTACTTTCAGAATTTTGAAAGCAATTTTTAAAAAAAATCTGTTTTCAAAGCAACCCTCACTCAAAGGCTGGGCTGGAAGTGGCTGAGCTGTTTGTGCTCACATGGCCAGAGGTGGGAAAAGCACCAAAGATGGGAACATCTGCAAGTTGCATCCAGTAATGGACTCAAATACTTACAGGTGATAGAAGCAGCAGTTTAAAGCATTATAACCTAAAAATCCTACTCCCCTTCTGCCTGGTTCAGAAAGCTGGGTGCTGTGAAGAGCGTGTTTTGCCTCTGCAGATACCAAGAGCTGACCTAACAGGGATGGACACGACAATTTCTGTGTGCTCCTGTGAGAATGCCACAAGGACAGGTCAAGGACTGTCTGTGGCACAGTCAGAAAAGTCTTTCTTTGCTAAGTGTAGCTTGGAATTGCATTGGATTTATCATCCTACCTGTGAGCATTTGTTTGCAAATCATTTTGCAGAGTCTGTGCTTGGGTTTGCGGGAGAGCAGAGCAGTGAGTCACAGCACAAGCTGGCACTGGCAAAACCTCTCCATGCTGAAGAGCTACACCCAGGAAATGTCTGCTCTGCCTGGGGGAGCTGCACCCCAGCCATCCTCCCCTGCAGCTTGCCAGGTCCTTGGTGTGCTGGCAGGGAGTGTCGAGGGCCATGAGGGACAGGTCACACCTGGGCAGAGCTGGAGGTGCTGCCCAAGGGCCATCTCCAGTGCAGGGAAGGCAGCACCAGCATCCCTTCACCTTGTCTCACATTTTTAGGGAATGAACTTGCTGCTCCATCCTCAGGAGGAGCTGCTGTGCCTCCAAGGGAAGCTCCAGAGGGGAGCACTGCTGTGTCCCCAGCTGAGGTGCTGGTTCAGTGTCCCTGGAGCAGTTTGGAGGAGCAGCAATGATGAGCAGTGTCCCTGGCACTGCCCCATCCTTGGGGCTCAGCTCTCACCTGCCTGTGGACACCAGAGGGTGTGGCTGGTGCTCTGCTCACTCGTTTTGCAGGTTGGCTCAAAATACTCTTAAAGTAAGGCTCATAATGCTATTTAAAAATCACTTTTCAAGGAAATAAATGTGCTTTCTGTGAACTGACTGCACGTGTTTATGTAGCAGATAGATTAATATGAGGGGGATCTTTTCACCACCCAGTGAATTACAATACTAAGATAAGTGATGTTATCTTTTAAGGCAAATGTTTTTGTGTACTAATACCTTATCAGACATTATACCAGCAAAGAAAAAGTTCCTTTTCTGAGGCTGATAATACAAAGCCTTATGCATGTGCCTGTCTTGAGTGTTGCTTAAGAACAGTGAAACAATGAAGGCATTTGAAGACTATTAGCACAAAATGAGCTCAGCCATTGATTTTATTTCACTTAGTGTTTTAAAGCAGGTTGAATGCTTGCTTCCCACAGCATATATTTGATGCCCGTGATGCAAGTTTGCAACTAGTTGGGTTTGAATCCTGAGGAAATAAATGCACTGGGGATCCCATTCTGTGGCAGCTGTGATGTTCTCCCCAAGTGATCAGGCTGGCTTGGCTGAGGGTGGGTTCCTAATGCTGACTGAAACAGCATTTCAGCTTCATCAGTGAGCAAAATCCCACACTTGCCACTCAGAGAAGCAGCCTGAAAAATGTGGGATATCTTCTCTTACATCAGTTTTAACACCCTCCTCTTGTGGAACTTGCACACTGGAATAGTGTTTGAGGCTTCATGGTCTAAGGGGGTACCACAGTATGAAATACAAATCTATTGTATTTTAATTGTGAAAACAAGTGTATTAGAGTTGTGCAAGTATCAGCTAGTTTAGGCTGTGCTTGTGTTGACATTTTTATGAAACACTTTAGAGGTATTTTTCCATGAGTACCCATAATGGTTTTTGTACGTGTGAATTAATCATATGGGTTAGTACCATTATCACAAATTACTTGTGGAAATCTGTAGTAAGGAAACTGAACTGAATATGGGCAGGCAATATTGCTAATAGCATTCAAATTTATGTGACAAATTTACTAACATGATGTTGAAAAAATATACAGCATCTAATTAGAGAAGAAAATCCTTCACTTCACGAGCATTTTATTTTATGCAGCAAGGACTGTCATTCCTCCTGTGAAGTTTATGTTGGTTGAAAGCATAAATTTTGCTGATATATATACAGGTTTCTGTTCCCAGTGGTGAACACTGTTACATTTAGAAAATTGACAAAATCAATGGCAGTAAACCAAAGATCAATTTAAATTTCACATTTAGCTACTTGTTTTAGAGTTTCTCTGAAATTTACAGTCACTAACATGTTTTATGTTTGAAGAAATAGATGAATACAGCTGCTGCCCATTTGTAGCAATTGTTTCCTAAATCTGTGAACTGAAAATATATAAATGCACATATAAAATTACACATATGATATAACATACATAACACCACTCATCTGCCATATAATTCTTTTCAGGTTGTTTCCTTATCTGTTGAAAGCATTAGGGAATGGTCACTAATAAGTGTTATAAAAATAATGAATAGCAATTGTTTTAGATACTCCAGCTTTCGAAGCTGTTAATTTACTCTCCCATCCTGCAATAGTTGTCACTCTAAAATCAGGTCACTATAGAGGTAAGACTCTATAAATATAGTGCCTGTGTCATATCCCATCATCTCCAAAAGGATCATGCTCTCTGTCTGTTTAAGAGGTTTACATATTCCTTATAATACATGTATGATAAATTAAGCACTCTTTTCTGGGCCCCTTTAAATGGAAGGAATTGAAAACACAATAATGATATAATTAATTACGGCCTTATTCGTGCAGAAAAATTACACCTTTTTCGATTAGTGTGAAATATAAGTGTCAAATCAGTAATAAAATCCTGATCAATAAAACAATAATAACGATGTTGTTAAAAGCGGACCTAGAAAGGTGTTCATGGCAACGTGTTTTAGGGGTTAGAAACCCTTTTAAAATAAACGGATTTCATCTTTACACTATGTCATCTAAATCATTACAATGTTTGTGTATACAATTATCATCAGACGATAAATTGCAGCTATTGAATGGATTAAGTTTGAACTGTTTGACCTCATAAATCTGGGTTTGTCATAGCTTCAGCAAATGCTTGTGTAACAATCAGTTGATTACATGGCAGAGCAGATGTATGTATGTTAACTGGAAAATATGAAAGGATCAGGGTAATTCAAAGTTCATTGGAAGAAGTTTATAAATGTCTGACAATATCATGTTAACACGTTCTCCATATACCTTTCTTGTTGGTATTTTTTTTATTCTATTTTTTCTCCTATTTTACTGTGGGATTTATGGTTAATAGAAAAAAAATCATAAAACTAAAACTAAAATCTTGAAATATTTGGAAGAGAATTTAATGGAGCAGTGAAATATTTTGGCAGGATCTAGTGAGACATATTCTAAAAACATCATTAAAATGGACCAAATAGCAATCACGAGTAAATAGCATTTTGGAAAAAAGCAGACACACATACTTGAAGTGGAAAAATGGCATGAAAAAGCATGAGGCATTTGACAAAGAGGAGCTATAAATTTCTGCAGGATTATTTTAATCTATGGGTCATATCCCACAGATTATGGATCTGCCTGATGTGATTCACCTGAAATAAGTGTGGGCAGAAAATGAAGAGAGACCAGGACTTTATCTCCAAATTTTTCTTTTTGTTTTGTAAGACCAATATTTTTTTCAGTAGTACTTATAATCAAGAGAAGCGAGCAGACAAAAAAGTTAATATTACATGCTAACACTTGTAGCTATTCATAAATAATTTTTCTATTGGGCTAATTTTTAAAAAAAAACTCGATGCTTTTATACAAAGTTTCCCTGGGCACACAAAAACTGTCTCTGCCTCTGGTTTCTCATAAGAAAAGAAAAGAAATGAAACATCCACATCTTTGAATACTTATTATATGTAAATAAAGCTCAAGATATTTTCTAAGTTGGCATCAGTTTCTGAAATCAGCTCTAAAATTATGTTAATATGATGGTTTCTCAGAATCCCACTAGTACAAAAGGCAGGTTGGACTGATTTTGGAAAACTACTAAGCTGTAACAGAGCAATTAATTCTCTAGGAACATTTGGGTCAAAATTGCTAAGTGATTTTTGGCCATTTAAATAATATCTTATTTTTTTATATACAAAAATTATTTATTGATTATTTCATTTTAAAAATTACGTTTTTTTTCAAGGTCAAATTTTACTTACTTTCATGTTAACATTTTTAAAGAATCTCAAGTTCAAATCAAATCTTTCTATGGTAAAATATTTGAATAAATCCCGATTTTTTTGTTGTTGTTGTTTTCATTTAAGCATTAAATAATTTAATTTTGTCTCTCACATGAAAATTATTCTTTTCCCCCTTAACTTCTGAGCTGACTAATGTGATGTAAAAATTCCCAGCTCTTTGAATAAGAAGAGACATGTTCAGAGTGCACACCCACCAAAAGGTATGTGTAGTGTAAGTGCATTCTGTGCTATCCACGTCTCTTCCTATTTTTGTTCAGAATGTCTTTGAAAAAGAGGTTTTCCCCTTTGTGAGAAATACCGTGCTTAACAAGTGTCACTTGAAATTACTATTTTTGTATGCTCCTGTGAGAAATATTTGCAAGTAGTGCAATCGTGCTGCTCTTTTTGAACAGGTCTGCTCTACCCTGGCTTCAGAACAGGGACTTGAAGGTTGGTGAGGGGACAGCCTTTATGTCATAACATGCCTTTTATTGTGAAAACCTTCAAAATCCAGCCAGGTTATACACTGACAGAAATTGCAGTTTGCACTTGAGCGACAAAGACTTTGATATTTAGCAGCTCAGATTTCCATATGTTCTGTCCTTGTGGAGCACAGGCAGAGCCGAACCCATCCATCCCCTCCCCAGCTCTGGGGCAGCTGCACCCCCAGACTGCACCAGAATATATCCCCACAACTGTTCCTAAATGTAATCAATTTATTAGGGAAATATCAATGATAATTAAGAAATTAATTTAAAAAGTGTTAATGCTGAAGTCTGACTGTAGGAATTTTCCTTTGTCATTTATGGTTCCTACAGTGTTCCTATATGGCTGTCTTTCTTCTCAGCTCAAAATTTAACTGCCTTTAAATACTGAAGGCAGATTCTCACTTGAGGAAGATCCTCAGGATGTAAATTGTCTTTACTTCAAGAAAATCAGTTAAGTGACACTTTTCACCACTGGACAAAACTGCTCCCAAATGATACCTTGCTAAATACAACAGGAGCCACTCAACAGGGAAAATTCCCTGTTGTTGGTATAGGTGTCTATGTGAAGTCCCTTATAAAGTACCTGGGATTAGATTGTTTGTTTGCTTAATTTTAATTTTCACCTTCAGCCTTGTGGTTGTGGAGGGGTTAATTTGGAAGGCATTACAAAGTCATTTCTCTATAGCTGTTGAAGTAGAAGTCTGCTTGAATTTGTGCCACTCCCTCCCATTTAAAAATGAAAAAATAAACTGTCACAGAGATAATGTTGTGGTATCACTTGAGTTGCCAGTGAACAATGGTCTATATCATAAGAAAAAAATATACATATTTTGCCACAAGCCTCTGATCAGTAGACACTCCACACAGAATGAGCATAGCAACTACATTATCTTTCACCCTGAGGTTGAGGTCATTGTCAAGGATTTGAGGACAAGCTTGTATTGCAGCTGCCTGCATTTAGAGCTGTCAGAGCATAGAAAAACCTGCCTGATGGACATGTTCTTGTTTTGTATTAATTTTTTTAAAGCCCTGCAACCCTATGGGAGATTTAATTAAGACCAAGTGTGGAAATCTTCAGGAAAATGATAGGATCTTTAAGTACCTGTAGCTGTTTTTCATTCCAGTCCCGTGAACTCCTACAACCAAAATTTAGTGTAAGAGAAAGCAAATGACTAATGAACAGTACCTCCTCTCCAGAGCAGCTCCCCATTCTTTGCTGAAAGGCAAGGGCTGGCTAAACATCCAGCTTTGGAGGGGCTTGTTTCACGGATATTCAGATCTCAACAAAACAGCTCGCCGGAGCCCTTAACTGTATTACAATTGGCCTCTTAATGAACAGATGAACTTTTCTTTTCACCGTTTCAAGTCTGTTATCCAAGACTAAAGGGTAGCATGGCTATTTCATTTCTGACCTGCCTAACATATAATTAGAAGGTTCCTGGAGGTACTTATAATTGAATTATGGGTTGTTTCATGAGCATTCTTCCTAGTAGGTAGGGATGTAAAAAGCAAAGCTCATCTGGAATGCATGCAGGGAAAGCAGATGATTTAGTAGGTCTGTATATTGCCTGAAATATTAGATTACAAGTATGAGTCAAAAAAATCCACTGGTTAAAATTTATTTTTATTAGGAAAATTATCCTAAGTCTAAAGCACCAATTTCTGTGACAGTATAACTGGATACAGCTCGATTGATTTTAGTGACGCTCTACTCATTTATACCTACCTCAGGTTAGAGAAGGGTCCAGTGAATTAGTCCCAGTCACATATTTTTCAGACATGAAACATTCAGCTAATCTCTTGGAGCCCTGTAATTGGCTAACATAAAACATTACTGGATGATTAAAATTACAGTTGACTTTCAGATTTGTTGTCAAGTAGATTTGAAATGTGGGGAAATAACTTAAAGGGTCTCTTTTGCTCTCGTTCTCCCATGTTTATGGATTGATTGTCAGATGCACAGCCCTTGTAGGGGAGCAACTCATGATTGCTCTCAGCAATACATGTCCTTCACCTCCTCTGGAAACTGCTGCTCTCAGTGCATGGACAGGATTATTTAGATAAATGTCAGCTTGGAAAATACAGGAGTATTAGTAGAGGGGAAGGACAGCACCTTTCAGATATGACCAGCATTGTCCTCTGCATCATTGTGGATTTAGTTTTGATGGAGGTCCCAGCTCCTCTCTTTTAAAATGCTGCTAAGCAAAAATTTTCACTAATCTGTACTTTGACTATAGATAGCGAAATAACAACCTATTTCATCCTGTCAGGGATGCTTTTAGAACAGGAACAGTTACTGTTCAGACATCAAGAATACCTGCCAAATAGCCTTGATTTGTTTAAAACAAAACCAAAAATTCCCTCCACTTTTTATCTAAATATGAACTTGTCTTTTCTCATCCAACTCCCTTTTCGTATATATGTGCTATTTTGCCCAAAATATAAATTGGGCAAAAGACTGAAAAAAACCACATAAATCAAAATGTTCCCCTTCCATGGCAATCTCTGCATAAATGTGAAGAGGGGAGGGTTGAGAAGTAAAAACATTGACCTTTCCATCTGCAGAAGAGGCAAAATTAAGTTCTGAGGTCACAAGGTGCTGCATGATGGAATAAGGGTCAAGGAGCCACTCCCCCCAGCATTACCTATGTGCTGGGAGGTATTGTGATGGCTATTTGCAATCTCTCATTTAGAAACAGACCAGTCTTAGTCTTTAATTTAGAATGTCATATTTCATGAATTTGTAAATGATAGCAAGAAAGCCTTTCTATCATTTATATTAAACCATTTGATTTGGGGGGGGGAATCTCATTTTATGAAGCTGATAACTATGTCAGCTACTTCAAGTCCAGTTGCAGAGGAAAAACAGGAGTATTGGTTTTATTTTATTTGTGTTACATTCTTCACAGGCAACTTTATCCCACCTTACTTTTTAAAGTAAGGGCATGTTGTTTACCTAGGCATGCCAAAGGTACTATGCTGCAAGTAAAGACTATTTATAAAATATCTGTCATCTTGAAGTATAATGACCTGTGAATGTTTGTTAAAAATCTTCAAATAGTTTCTGATCTGTTTCCTAATAAAGCACTGAATAACAATAATAAATGCACTAGTCCAGCAGAATTATTTTAATAAGTAGTATAAGCAAAGCAAATAGAATCTGAAAACCCTTTCCTGGCATCAAAAGTCATAAATCTGTTTGTATTGTTCCCTTCTGCAGATCCCGTTTGCTGAATGGTCTTGTTGACATTGACTGTTCTTCTCGCCTTGGCATAATCAATATTTTAAATAGGAAACTACGTGCAGACTGGGGTTATAGACATTTCCTCTTCCTCCCCAACTGGCCCCATGTTCTGAAAGAATAGGAATCAAAGGCACCCCTCTATTTTAGCATGTGCATTACACTACCAGGAGCAGGTCTTCAGCAGTACTTTCCATAAAGTGTGCCAAAGAATGTGAAGAAAAAAGCAGCAATGCAAAGTAGAAAAAGAAATGGTAGAAGAGTAGAGTCTTGCCTCATGTGCAGTGTCAAGATCACAAACAGAGCAATACACCCTATTCTGGGATCCATACCTCAAAGAGGATGAGAAATCCCCACGAAATTCCCAGCAGTATCTCATTTTTTCAATGAGAAATGATACAGCTTTTTCTATTCCATGTTTTTGGGAACACTTGTATGCCTACAGGGCTTTCAAATGAGAAGTGGTCCTCATCAATGCAGCACAAAGAAGATACACTAGCATAATAGACCTTGGCATATCTTGCTCCTGGCTTTTTGCCTGTTTATGGTGACTCCACTGGAGAGGGACTGGTTTTCAGTCACTCATCTTCAGTGCTTGTCTCTGTGTTAGTGACATCTAGGGTACTTTTGGAGGGCCATGCTGTCCACAGCCCGCTGCTACTGCCTGGCTCGTGTTCTCACTCTTAAATTCTACCAAAAAATCTCCCTTTGGTATCTGAGAAAATCCCCAAAATAACAATGTTGGGTTCTTAGGGAAATCAGCCATGTTATCACTCTTTATTTTTTATGTTAAGGACTGGACTGTTGATTGCCATTTCCTGCTCTCATTAGAGCCTTGGTCATAAGAATCTCGTGGTTCAGGACTGGTCAGTAAGAGGTCTGCATCAAAGGTCTTATGAAAAATGGACTGAGGAGGCTTTGCTTTGTTGTTAAAAATGTTTTCTTCTTTTTTGAAAAGCAAAACACTAATTCATTCTTACAGCAATCATGTTAGAAAGATGAAACATTGCCAAGAAACTATTTTCTTATAAACATCGTAATTCACATCTCCTCATTCCCTCTCCAATTTCTCTTCTTGCTGCAAACATCTAGACATTCCCTGTCAGAACATGCAAGTCTTTGCTTATGTCTTATTTCTTCAAATGATTCAAAATGTGCACTCATTAAAATGCTGAAATCCTCTATTGAGTATTTACTGTTTTTCCTACTGCTGTGTGATATTTTGGCAGCTCTTAAAATTTTTAATTCTGTTATGGTGAGAAAACATCACCTTTGTATCCAGGAGCAAGCACTAAACACCTGATCCCTGGCTCCAGCATTGCTGTAAAGAGCCACTGCCTGCCCAAAATTGCCTTGTTGAGTGAAAATCTCTCGTGTAACAAAGAGGAAACCACAAGATCCCTTGTTCCCTTTCATCATTAATATTGTGCCTTGGTTTCATCCAAGGGTAGATGGACAATATATTGAGGGTTTTGGGAGTTAACACTGTGTTGTGATAATACTTTTGGTAGTTTTAGGTATTGGTGACATCCCCATTCTACCCATCTATGAAATAATTAATTGTGGCCTGTAAAAAAGATAAGGCATAAAAAGTAAAGTTTCAGGAAACTTTTGTGACGGGTTTTTTGTTGCTTTTTTTTTTTTTTTCCAAAATGAAGCATAATATTTGTGGAGGTCAATCTATGGCATTTGCCATATTTCAGAGAGAGAGATGCCTGTTGGGCAGCAGGCCCTGGTGATTTCTTGGAGGTTTAATTCAGTGACTAAACTGAATTTGAGTGATTTGAGTGCTGGGTGTGTGGGGAACTGTGAGCACACATGCAAGAGGCAGTGTTTTTATAGAGTGCAGGGAGACTCCTCAGTGCTCAAAAGTGAGCTTCTCAAACGAGTTTTGAAATGGTGTTGAGGAGCTGATCAGCAAGGGGGAGTTTACCACGACTGCATGCAGCAAGAAATGTAATTTCCATGCTTGACAAAGTAATTTGGAAGACCATAAGGCAGCTCTCAGATGTGTCAAGTTGGACACCCACACTTGCAAGTTTTGAATATCATGGCTTTAATATTTACAGTGCCCTAAGCTGATACCAGCATCATTTCACTGATGCAGCAGCCATACAAAGCAATGAAGTTGCTTCATCCATTTTACTACTTTTAATTTCTGTGTAAGCAATTCTTAACCTTGTAGATTTTGGACATGCCAGTAAGCCATGCTCTGTGGTTTCTCTGGCTCTTAATTAAGATGATAATTTCTCAGTATCACCGTTTTAGTCTCTACAACATTAATTTACTGTAACTGTTAAGTCAGTAATCAAGCTGCAATTCCCTCTTTCTAACTGGGAATGTTTGCTATTCTGCATTTTATTCAGGGTTCTCATCTGTAGCTTACATTTCTCTCTACTTCTTGTTGCTTTATTTAAGAAATTACTATCCTTTCCGTTTCCACTCACTGCCTCTCTCCTTATTATTTCTTTCTGGCTCAGTGCATTTACCTGCCAGCTGCTTCCCTTTGAATTTTTTCAGCTTCCTTTGTATTCTTTCTCCACCCATCTCCCAGTATAATAATATATCCTGTTGCAGCAAATGTGTCTGATCCTGTGCACAGTAGTTAATCCATGAATTTCCTTAAGGTTTTTCATGTGTGATTTGCTCTACACATGGCTGTAAAATTATGTTTTAATTTGTTAAAACCACCGATAGTTATTAATATTTAAATCAAATCAAGTTAAATGACTATGTTTTTCAAATCAAAGCCAGTATATTGAAGGAGACTGCAAAGACTATTAGTGTGTCTCGTTGAAGGCTCACAGAAAGTTTTCAACCTTCTCAAAGAAAGCATCAGTATTCATTTTTGATGCTGAGCCTTATGAATCCTTATGTTTATAACACTCCTCAACTGGAATAAATCTTCCAGCTGATTATCACAGCATTTGGCACAGTGCCACAAGCAGTTCTGGGAACAGTATTCAATCAATGTGTAAACTAGTGAAATGCCAGGAACTTTTGAAAGACCATGAAGGATGATTAGTTAGTAAAGAATAAACAATGTTCCAACGTTGAGTGCAGCTACCAGCTAACGCTGGGCTGAGGAGAATTTTCCATGATTTAAAATGAATATATAACTTCTAATTTAGGCAGGTATTTATGTTTTGTTATTTCACACTCTGACGTTTATTTAATCAAAGCCAGGTATACAGGGTTAAGATTTTAAAAGAAATAAACACTTTGATTATACTGTGGCATGTCTGTGTTACCAACCATTCACTCATCCTTTATTTATAGTTAAATGGGAAGCTAATGGAATCTAAAAAGTGAGGGATGAACAAAACAATTTTAGCATCTTCGAGAACTAATATAATTTTTAAAAAATTTTTCTAGTCTTACTGGAACAGCCATGCCTTAGATTTTTGCCTTTTATACTAAGTTTTGGTGCTTGATTTTATTCATATAATGAGAATGCTTCCTTTCTAAGTTAAGAGCACTTGTACTATTGGGGAAAAGGATTTTTCTGTCTATGTATGTTTGAAAGAATCGAGTTTTAAAGCAGTAACAGACTTCTGCATTTCCCTCAGAATTTAGTGCTCTTCTGAAGTGCTCACCTAAATCCTAAAAACCAAAATAATCCTTAGGTCTCAGAGGACACAGTTAGTCCATATACTTATATGCTAAAGTTCTGGTTTCCACAGCTTCCAGATTATATACAGTGATGCCTTTCATTTAGCTATGCTCATTCCAGTGTCAATGGGATCCGTGGGGGTTAATTAAAGGTAGTTTATAATCTTTAGGAGATCTTAAATTTTCCCTTAAATTTAATAACCAGTCTTGTATGCAGAGCTCAACAGCTGAGATATGTAACCTCTATCTCCTAGAGCACCCTTTCTATATATAAAGGTATTTCTCAGATGCTGCACCAAACTTTGGCTCCCTGTTTACTAGTCAGGCATAGCAAGAGCAAGGTTGAAACTCAGAGCCCAAAGTATTTTTATATTATTTGAAAGAGCAACGTTAAGTAGGCAAAGTATGTGCTGACAGCCTCTCAGACACACTGTGGTAGCACAGAGTCAGTCTGTTGCTGCATCCTGCCTACTGTTTGGTGCATAAAAATAATATCTGCCTTGTGTGTGACAAGAAGGTGTCGGGATATTCTCTTGGTGAGGCTGGAGACCAGAGATGTCTATATGCTTCGTGTTCTGTCGTTACATTTATTGACAACTGTAAATATAATACAGCTGAACTCTGCCACGCTACAGGAAAAAATATGTAGGCTCTCATTCCTCTCACAATAGCATTTAGTTCTTTAAGTCCAAAAACTGCACGGGGTCATGCACTGGGTTTATTAGATCTCATAGTTTTATACTTCTATACCCAGAAGTTCAGGTCAGCTGTGTGGTTTTTCCCATGATCTCATTATGTGTGTCAGCAACAGACATGCATGCAAAAGCAAAATCTTTGAAAAATATTTGGATAATAGAAGAGTTCATGTTTTCTATTCTCAGACAGAATTTGTAGTCATCTTTTGAGCAGTGCTTTTACAGTAGTTACACTATATTCCAAGTGGGAATAAATACATGTTTTCTAAGGACAAGAGTAATATTATGACAGAAAACATAATAAAACATTGAATTGGCAAGATGCAACAAAATAGGGGTAAAAAGAGGACTGTTCAGTCTGGTTTGAAATCTCTAATTTAATATATGGCTGAACAGAGATGGAACAAAAATAAGAAAGTAATGTAAATTACAAGTGTGTAATGTACACAGAATTGATACCCTCCAACAATAAGATGTTTTGCTATGTATATCCCTCTTTGAAAGGAATATCTGCCTGTATTATTTATATGCAGAAGTGCCGTATCTCACTTTTTTCTTCAAACTCAGTCCTTGTGCATGTAGGATTTGTACTGTAATACATTATTGAGATGTTACAATGAGATGAGAGTGGGGAGCAGGAAGGTGATGGGGGTGGTGTGCAGGGTGTTTGTGCATCAGAGGCAAAGGGGAGGTTTGTCAGTGGGCAAAAAACATACTTAAACAGAACATTGGCATTTTAAGAGACATCAGTGTATACCTTTAACACTAGGTTTTCTTTTTCTAATGGATTTGACTCTTTTAATCTATGGAGAAGGTTAAAAGTGGTATCTTTGTTGAATCACTACTGTATATCTAATGCTTGGAGGTTTTTTCCCCTCATGATGTGGAAATGGTTTCAATTCCTTTTAATATTCATTTAATGCCAGTGCAATATATATTGCCACCCTACTTACTGCATTAGTAAAAAATGTGCTTATGTGCTATGATTCTCTTATGATAGAAGCATAAAATCTTGGAAGGATCAAAGTCCACCAACATTCACCCTCCTGCAACAGCAGGAAATTGATCATGAGAGAGATGCTCACCTAATGCTAACAGATTATTATTATTTATTGTAGCACTAAGAGCAGGGAGGTGCATTAGACACCAGGAGGAAGATGAGGTCCTTGTCCTGGAGTGGCTTCAATCTCTGGGGTGATCTTGCAAACACTTAACTAGATGACCAGCTATATGCACATGAAATCTTTCCAGCTCACATATTTAAGTATTTTCTTTTTCTTATGTACAGGGCATTCCTGCAGGGTCCACAGCACTAATTAAAGTTAACGTTTCCCCTCTGCATCACAGAGAATGTGAATACATAAAGGGGGAAGGATCAAGCTCCTCCAGTGCCTTATGATTGTATGGAAGTTTTATTAAAAAAACACCACCCCTTTTCACTAGGTGCCTCTTATTTCCCTACACTATATTTCCCACTTAATATTTTACAGCCAGCAAAAACTATATTTTGTTATGCAGCCTTATTAAAACAAAGATCTTACTGACCACAGTGAAATTCCCGAAAGGCACCACTGTTGGACCAGAGTCTACAGAGGCAGTTATGTAAACCAGCTCAGAAAAAGCACATACATTATACTCTGTCATGTATATGTTAGGGTTACTCAAATGGCAAATTCTGGTCTAAATCCAAACTAAAGTAAGTTTTGCCCAGACCTCCCTAAGACTTCACTCGTTTAACCCTTCTGTGTTTGTGTGTTTGCTTCCAATGTACCAAGGAGGTCTTGCAGAGCACCCCCAGCATTTCTGGCTCTGCTGCTGAGGTCTATCAGGGCAGGAGCTGGCATCTTGCTCTCTGCAGTAAAATCATCTAGAGATATCAGCAGATAGGATCACTTCTCAGTAAAACTATTCAGCAGCTTTCATTTCAGAGTGTGGCAGCTCTGTTAATCTGCATTGCCTACAAATGTATGGTTTTGTTGCATGTTGTTGGATGTTGTAATGGCATTTAATTTGTGAAACACCCTTTTCTCAGGAGTCACAAAAATGCTAGCAAATGTGAATAACTTAAATCTCTCTGTTTTGGACACATGAAGCTTAGAGATTGCCAATCCCTTTTCAGATGCCAACGAGAGAGGGATGTAAATCCCTCCTTCAGATTATTTTTTGGTTTAGGTTTGGCTATGCCTCTTGCTGGGTTTTATCCTGCTAGTTATAATGCAGTCCCACCAACAGATCGATGCAGTGGGGCTGATGGACCATGCTGGCTTTCTTGAGCCCCACAGTCACATCCCAGCCACTGATCCGTTTCTCACATTTCTGATCCAAGAATTTTATCCTGATGACAGTCATGGGCTGCTGAGTCTTGGCTGTGGCCATCAGGGCTCTGAAATGGACTTCTACTTCCCATATAATCTGTAATCAAAACCTCTTGTCACCCAATTTATATTTCCTAGGTTTAAAAACAAAAAATAGGCAAACACAACAAAATAACAACATGCAAAATATATTGATAATGAGAACAAGTTTATAATTACTAAATGCAGAGGGACATATCAAAGCAGTTCTTCAAACAGGATATTATTTTGTAATTAAATACAACTTCAAAAGAAAAAAGCTAAAGACATGATCATTATAATGTACATTAAGTGCAGTTGAAACATCATTTGAGTGAAACAATGCTGGGTAACAAGGAGGAGAATTTATAGAGAAGGAAAAATTAAAATCATTCAGTGTTAAGAGAAGCAGGCCAAATTATATTTGGAGAATTATGTTTTCTTAACATCTCTGTTATAAAATTATTCCCTGCATTATTTATTCTGCAAGCCTTAATTGATAAATATTAGGTGACTGATTCTTGCAAAAGAGCAAGCGCTTGGTGGAACGTATTCTGAGCTGGTCTGGTTCATACTTATCATAAAAATGAAAACTACTGGAGCATAAAGAACTTACAAAAAGGCAGCATTACTGTGGATTTAGTGCAGTTGGTGTTTGATACACTCAGTTGTATTCATCACATACGCTGTGTCAAGGCATTGCTTACAATGTGTCAGATCATCTTACAGGCCATAAGCAAGCACTATATTTAAATTGAATGATACCAATATCATTCTGAGTTAATTCCTATATAATAAAGTATAAAAAAAGCAAGTAGCATCCATTTCCACATAATCTCTCTTCAAACTTATCTGTATTTGACTGCATTTCCCCCGTCAGCTTAAAAAAGGCAAATATAACTGAGAAGCCACCAAATTTAAAAAGGGTATTACAAAGACATTTAGTGAGGACATGCTATTTATTGGCTTTTTGATGGGTACAGTGTTTAAGCACATCACAAACAGAAATGGGCTTATTTCACATCTTCCTGAGACCAGGAGGCATCAGTAATATTCCCATTTGCAGAGACCAAAGCAATGCAGTGGCATGCCTGCACCCTGCGGGGAGTCTGCGCTGCAGCTGGAAACAGAACCACCTTTCTTTTACTGTTTTAACTGCCACTCTTAAATTTTAAACTGGTTTTGGTCCCCTGCTAAGGGACACTTCTTGCCCTGTGAAATCCATCAAGTCCCCATAGCTGTGAGTGCCAATAGACAAATCCAGACTCCTCTGCATATTTGAAACTGCTGAGGGAGATGTAGCTCTGAGTGGAGCTCTGGGAATAGCAGAGCTATTCCTCTTGGAGGATTCCCCAGCCTCACCACACACAACAGGAGCTTTGCTCCTCTCCTCTAGGAATATTGCTTCACCCTTCTTGTGCATGGTGGACCCCATCATCACAGGGTCCCCTGGCCAGCAGAGGCACAGGTGTCTTGAAACCCCTACCCTGAGCAGGGAAAGTGCATTCTGGTTTATTCTGCAAGATGAATAGTTCCAGAAAAACCTTTCAATTAAAAGTTCTGATAAAATCAAATTTCATAAATAGTTGAAGCTATTGGTGGCCAGACTCCTGCCGGTATATACTAATTTTTCCTAAAAGAATGACCTAAAATAGGGTTTTTTGCCCCAATGTTTCATCAGGATGTATCCTTATTAAAAGTTTCTCTTGTCAAGAATTCAGATTTTTTTCCCCCATGCCTTTATGTAGATGATATTATCTGTAAACACCATGGACTTCAGTAACTTCAGTATAGGGGTCAAGATATGGCAAGAAAAATTGAAGGAGATCTCAACGAACCTTTGAAATTTTGGGTAAAGTTTACTTTACCCTTCCTTCCCCCCCCCATTTCAAAACACCAACAGGCTGTCCTTGCTTTTGGAGCGTCTCGTTCTCAAGGCTCTCACCTTGCAAATCTCTACGTATGTGCTTTATTTCTCAAGTGTACACAGACCACAGCCAAAGCTTGGGCATATGTGTGCGTAGGACTAGGATGTCGTCTGGCAGATGGTGCCATGGCACCTAGATTTCTTCAGAAGTCAACTGAAACCTTCCATCATTTCATGGAGATAAATAGGAAAGCAATTTTTGAATGTATTATGAAGTGTTATTCACTCAGAATTGCTTAGAAGGAATAGCTAGCATAGCACATAAAAAGCTGTGGGTAACCTACACGCTGCCTTGTCGTGGATGTAAAAGTTGAATGCCAAAGTTTGTCTCTTTATTTAACATTTTGCATGCAAAAGAACAAGATATTATACCATCAAAACAAATATTTTATTTTTTTTATAGAAGGAGAACAGAACAGATACATCAAAATCAAGGAGAATAACCCTGAGTCTTGAATCTTAATATAACTGTTAGCTCATTAGCACTAAACCCGGTGGGTTTTCCACATCCCAAAATGTCCTTATCTCTGCAGAGCTCTGTGCTGATGGCTGAAGGTGATTTTGAGACAAAACACTTGCAGAACGGTACGACACAATTTGTCTTTGTGTCAGAGGGAACTGTTTAAATGACTTGGGGTAAGTCAGCAGAATAGCATAAGCACATGTTTGCCCACAGCCTTACCTGAAGATATAGTTGAGCTTGTATTACAAAGAATTCAGCTGTATAAATACCTCGTGCCATCTGTGTATGGCAGGGGAATTGAGCCAGTAGAAGCTCAAGACCTGTGTCAGTGTTCTCACAGAAGGACTGTTTATGAACAGATGTTATGTGGTGTTTTTCACAGAAAATGGGCTCTGGAGAGAGAAAATGTCTATCAATTACTGAGGTATTATGTATAACAGCAATTTTTAACCTTGAGAATGATACTTAAAAGTTCTCTGTGAAATATTCAGTGCCGCGGCCACTTCCTTTGTGCACAGTAACACACGCCCTTGCCTATTGCCCAAATTCTTTTTGATATTGCATTTTAAGTTCTTTCAGAGAAAATATATTAGATATTGTAGGACTTGTTATTCCCTGGGGGGGGGTGAAAAATCAGTGGCCTGACAGGAAAACTTTTTCTGTTAGCTGATCTAAAAATCAAGCTGAGTTTTTAAGATTGGGTGCTTGTATTCTCTATTTCATGCTTCTCAGACCTATCTAAGGAAAACATGGATTAAAAAATTGTCATTTGCTAAGCAAATTATAGATGTTAAATGAATGGAAAAAATATGTATTCTGACTAACCTGTGTTCAAACCCTGGTAAATAACTCTGATTTCACCTGGTGTGTGGAAGAATGAGGTCTTAATCTTAGTGAATAAATGTGGATTTACTTGCAACTGCAAACTTGGACAATATTCAGTAAAATTTAGTAATTATGATATAGCTGTATTTATTTAATAGATTACCAGTGCTAGTTGGTTAGACTAGTCATATCTTACTCTTCCTTTTTGTCACTTCTGTAAAACTCCTGACTTCACAGGGCCCTTGAATTTGGGCTCTCCATGATAATAAAAACATAAAAATGAAGCCCCCAGTTGCTGTTAACAATTACAGTCATCAAAATTGGACCATGATTTACCAATCTGCTCTTGCTTCAGGAGACAAAGTGTATCTTGCAAAAATGCACCATTATTAAATATTCTCGCATGGGATATCTGTGATTCTATAAGACCCTTACATGACCTGTGGACAGACACAGTGTTTTGCATAATATATATACTTTTATTTTCCTCTAGCTTTCTTATTATTTATTCAATAAATCTTTTTTTTCTTGCTGACAGCAGTTGTATTTATAAAGCTAAATCCAACACAGCAAAATGTTCATCACTTTATAAACTAAACGCTAATGTTTTATTTATGT
Organism: Catharus ustulatus; assembly: GCF_009819885.2. NCBI lineage: Eukaryota > Metazoa > Chordata > Aves > Passeriformes > Turdidae > Catharus > Catharus ustulatus. The sequence goes on along the minus strand of NC_046233.1, from coordinate 4,548,620 downwards.
GCAATGAACAGAGAAAAAAGAACTGAATTGATGTTTACCTAACAAGCTGCAAAAAAGTGCAGTAACATAATAGTGAAGTTCATAAGCATTCTGGCTTGTAATTTTTGGTGTCAACATTTGAATTGCAGAAAGAGCTTATGCAGACATAGCACGTATACAAGTGCAGTTTAGATCTACATCTATAAAAATAACATCTGTTTAAGCATACATTACATTTAAAAATAACTGTACAGTGATCAGCTGGTTAAGTACAGTTAACCAGATGCCGTTTTAAAGTGCCAGATGGAACAATGAAACTAAGATTGAAAATTAAAAAATACTGTGAAAGGTCAAATCAATTAAGCAACCTGTTTTGTTGGCATGTAACAGTTAAAAGTAAGTTTAAACTACTTAAGGAGTGAGCAATGTGAAGATGAAGCAGTTAATTTTTAACTTGCTATTTAGAAGAGGGAGAGATAAAATGCCTGCCATAGTTCCAGGGTCCCTCAGCAAGTCTAGGGGGATACTGGGAAAACAGGCACGGTTAAGTAATGTTAGCTTTGTTTGCTTTCAATTTAAAATAAATAATATCTCTCAGGCTTTTAAGTAACGTCTTTTATGGCAGTCTGAGCTCATGCAACACAGATGCAAACATCTCTTTCTTCTCTCCTGTGGCGAGTGGGAGACTCCTTGGCTAAATTATCTCCCTGGGCTTGCTCTTTATCACTGGGGAGGTGCCCAGAGGGGTCAGGGACGGGCTCAGGAGCAGGCTGATGCCAGGGAGCGCCATGCAAAGCAAACACCCCTGGTAGATGGGTTCTCCAAGCCCCATTTATTTCTGAACCCACCCAGATGAGGAACAGCACCCAATAAAAGGTGTAAGGTGCAGTTTTAGAAACAGGTGCTACTGTGACTCTGTGAACAAATGACATTTGTTAAAATAGCACTTGATAATAAGCCTCTAAAAGACAGGTATGAGGAAAAGATCTTCATATCCACCTCACCTCTGACACCCAAGGGGAAAAAAAGCATCTTTGAAATATTATTTAGGCAATGCATTTTTTTTCTTCAGTCCCAGCAGCGTAAAATTCACAATCTAAATTTAAATTTTGGACAAAAGGACGGTGGTATTCTTGCTTTAATCAGGAAGGTGTAATGATACCTGCAAGTCTGCTGGCAGGCAAGGCAGAACTCGTGGATAAAGAGAGAGGAAGTGTCGATTCTCCGATTTTCACTGTTGCTAATTTTTGTTATTTTTTTTCCTCCAAATTCTGAAATCACTGCAACTCACACACCCCATAACACAGTACATTACTGGATAATCCTCCAACAACAGTGCAGAAACCATGGACATCCGAAACCGTTTTGGAAAAAAGGTTTAGGCACCAAATCTGGGAGAGCTGTGGGGCTCCAGGTCGGGGGGAGATGCTCAGCAGCCCCCCTGCAGCAGCAGCAGTGCCATCCATCAGCAACCCCAGTGGGAATTTTTCCTGAATGAGTGTAGGGCTATTTTCAACCTAGGAACTCGCTGTTGTTCCTTTGTTTTAGTGACTTTGTTTATGTGTGGTTGGCGGAGGCCAGGGGAGGAGGGCACATTGCTCCTTCCTGACACCTCCTCTCTCGCTCCCACATTTCCCAGTAAAGGAGCAGCTGCACCTCTCCCCAACTGTTTAGACCAGAAACACAATGCAAAGATTCTGCGGCTGTTAAAATAAATAGCTTCCCGGCAGGGGGTGGAATAGTATGGCTGTGCCTAGGAACTTCATGTACCCTGCTTCCAGAAAGTGCTGGGATAGGACACGCTACGCAGGGAGAGGAAATAAGCCTGGCTTCTGCACTTGGCTCACTCTTCCTCCTCACACTGAGAATAGTTACCCTACAGATCGCTGGTCCTGTTGGATTCCCTTTCATGGAAATATTTTGCGTTCCTGCTGGTTCAGTGGCTGATGTTCAATTATTTTTGTTATTTTTTTTTCCCCCCTCAAACAGTTTCTCTCCGTTGACAGCATAAAACAAACATTTAGGCCTGCTGTAAATAGAGAACATACCAGACCAGTGGCAGGTAGTTTGTGATGCTTAAGTGGGTTGCCAACTGAAGTTTGTAAATCTGCAAAATCGTATCATTATATTTAACAGACAAATGTGTATAATATAAAATCAGTGAAAAGATAACATAATAAGTACTTTGACTATTATCTAGGGGCCTAATTAGACTGGTGGAATCACTGTAGTCAGTGAAATTAAAGTTATACAACTGAGGGGAAGGGAAATCCAGCCCTTTAGCAGAATGAACGTTAATGGAGCCCCGTTGACATTTACTGTCCCAGGTATTCAGCAGCTGTTCCTTTCCTTTTTACAAAACAGGATTTTGCTCTTCTCAGACCATATTTTCTTGAATTTAACCCCCTGGCAGAGGAAGCTGTGGAGAGACAACAGAGGCTAATCCCTGCCTGAAGCCCAGAGTGTTTCACCAAGCATCTTCCCATCCTTACTGCTGCTTCTCTCTGGTCTCCAAAGGTGGCACCTTGCAGCAGAGTGAGGCTGTTAAGCCCTGTCTTCTGCTCACAAGAACACGTGCTGGGAGGACAAAAACATTCAAGAAAGCCAGGGTTGTGCTCCCCTTGTTGCTCCAGCTCAGGCACTGAGAGATGCTCCCCTGGCAAGCAGAGGTTCTGGGGCAATATTTCTGCCAGGGATTCCAGGTGCCAACAGCCAAACCGTGTGCAAGGGGCAGGGGGATGTGTGGACTGGGAGTAGGAGTGTGAAGGACAGTACTGAAAAGGCTGGAGGGTGTAGAGGGAGCAGGGAGGACCATGAATTTCATTGGGACATGTTGGACTGGTGGCTTACTTGGACTCATAAATCATTGAGCCTGAGCAAATGGCTTCCCTGATGAAGGAAATAATTCTCAAGATCTTTGATTGAATTTTGCCATCATGCTCAGGTGCAGATGAGATGCCTGTGCTTGCAAGGCACAGTGCACTACTGGCAGGGTAAGCCTGTGTTGGTGTAAGAACATTCTGGCAGCTGGCAGTAGGGTTGGGGCATTTCTTCCTCTGGGAGCAGGAATTCAAGCAAGCTGGAGCACCTGGAGGGTGAGACAGGAGATCTACCTGGCTGCAGGCTGATTGATTGTGTTTCTGTTTCCCCCAACACCCAGTGCTTGGCCAGCCTTCCTCATTACTCCTCTCCTCAGTGCTCCCCTAACCTGTAGCTAAATCACCCTTGGCAAGTTTTCCTTCCCTTGCAAAGACGGCAACTCCCCTGTCAAGTTCTTGAGCATTTGTTTGTGCAATGAAATCTGTGATGCTCTAAATCTCAATGTGCATCAGCTGGCATGCTCTGACATTTGGAGAGCCTCACATTCATTGTGTGCCAGACACACAACGAGAGGCCTCAGCACAGATGTAGCTGGACCCCAGGTTCATCTCAAAGGTAGGGAGGGATGTGCTGTGGGTCAGCAAGTGACCTGGAGGCTTTTGGTGGGGGAGGGAGGACTGGAAGGGAGCAGTGGATAGCCAGCTGGCTGATCGCGTCGAAACCAGGACAAACAGTTGAATATCATTTTCTTCTGAATTCCTAAAGTACCAGGACATCTGGCTACCTGAAATACATCAACAAATAGGTCAGCTAAGCTTGCACACAACAGCACCATGAGGAGAGTGAGGGCGACTCTGCCAAGGAAAGTCTTCCTTTTCACAGTAACATTTTCTTCTAAAATCCTCTGCAGGCTTTTTTGACTAAGATCACTGGAAAATGTGTTAGTCTGGGAATCTTTAATTTAAAAAAAAAAAAAAAAGAAAAGAAGGATATTCAGGGAAAGTGTATTTCTGGGGTGGAAGCAGGAGTTCTGCAACCATGGGCAGGGTGGACAGGTCTCTCCCACTCGAGGGTTTTCTGCTCCCCTGCATCCTGCTGTTCCCACTTGCAGTGTACCCAGTTTAACCATCACATGGGAAGGGCCCTTCTCCCCCATTTTCCCGTGTTTTCCCTTACACCATTGCAGCTGTGCTGGTTTGGGGGCACTTTGCAGCCTCTGCACAGTCCCAGTGTGGACAAGGGCTGGAAGGTGGGAGGGGATTGGCTTCAGAGACCATTCAATCCTTTCTTATTTCTGCAGTGTGGAAAGTACCTTATAGAAACCCCCTGAATTGCCCAAACATTGCATGTGTTTCATGTCTCTTTAGGCATTTGCAGAATAGGATTTTTCCTCATGGCAATGAACACTCAAAATGAGTCCAAATTTCTCTATGTGAAAATGCAACACTCCGATTATTTTTGTCACTGGTGACCTTTCCAAGCCTCCTTTACCCCAAATTATATTTATAGATGTATCACAGCTCCTATGCCTGATTAGGATAATGTGTGGGAGCTGAAGTAAATGATGCCACTGTTTGTCCACTGTTTTAGAGGCTTTTAAAAGAAATTATTTTTAAAGCCTGCAAGGTCCTCATAACTTTTTCCCCACCCTCTCAAACCACAGAGGAACCAGTTGGTCCCAATAAATAAAAATCTTACAATAAAAGTCAAATATGGAATATTAAAACAAGTAAAATAAAGCCATACTGTTGTTGTTTGCACTTTATGGATTCTGGGGCACTGGGTAATGCCTTTTTTCAGTCTTTCTTTTGCTAAATCAACATTAGCTAGCAATACACCTAATCTTGACTGAACTATGTTATTTCCTGCCTCCCTGCCTTTCCTGTCTAAAGCTCACTCTCTGCTGAAGCAGCTAAATTTGCTGCAAATGAGGAATATTTTGGGACACGAATTTTCTTACAAAACATGGGGAGAGATCTAATGCTGTAAGCAAACAGCACTCTAATTAATGCAGATCCAGGCTATTGAAAGCATTTGTAGGTTACAGTTATCAAAAAAAAGAGATCAAGAAATTGATGCTGAACCCAGTACTGGCACGTAGGATAAATACTGACCGCAAACATTTTTGGGAATGGTACCGGAGCAGATGTGAGCTCAGAAATTCTGGACCTGGAACATATGGGTTTTAATAAACAGACTTCTGTTCCAGCTCCTCAGTTGCTTTTTTTTTTTTTTTAACTGTTCTTGCTTAATTTTATGTGCCTGTGTATGCTTCCATTATTAATTAATCTACAAGTATTTGGCATCGCTTCATCGTTGAGGTTTTCTTTAATTTGCAAATGTGCTGTTTTAGTTTGAGCAGGACTTGTGTAGCTAATGTTAGAAGGGAAACATTTTTAACCCTCTGTTTCATCAGTTTCCTATCATCTCCTTTTCTCCTTCGACGAGGAGTAGCTGCCTTTATGTGTGTGCACGTGCACACGTGCGTGTGTGTATTATTAGCTGCGCTGTCATTTTTAATCCTTTTCTTTCAATCATCATTTTTTCCTCAGACATGAAATATTCCAGTCTACCACGCTGCACAGGCTGCTCACGGTGAAACACTCGTAGCATTTTCAAAATCTAAAACAGAGGAATACCATGAGGATAGAACAAAAGAAATTAAAACACTAGATATGCCACAGTTGTCTTATGCAGCTGTTAGAAATTTAATTATTTTATCTCATAGAATAATGTGCCCTTCAGAAATCATTTTGGACTAGATGTTTCAAACCAATGATCTGTAGTTAATTATCTTTAATAACTGTTGCACATTATGGTTAGATCTATGTTTTTGCTAAACCAATTAATAATATCTTCATTAGTATAAAGACAAGGTAGCTGGATCCTTTCATTTTTCACATTGAAAGAGTAGATATTTTAAACAGTGTAATTTACTTTAGCCATACATTCCCGATGATATGACTAATTAATGAAACTTCAAAGACATATAACTTCCAAAAGCTACTTATTTAAAGTCATTGTTGAGCACTTAATGACATTATGTTGGGGCATTGCAGAAACCATCACCGCCTGAGTGTTGAATTTGCTAAACCTTTTTATGCTACCAAACTGAAGGAAGCTTGAGTTATATTGAAAAGCAAATTGAGCCAATATTTCTTCATGTTCAAAAAAACCCACCGCAAAACCTGTTGATTACAAGAGGATCTATCAAAAGTTGATGATCTCTTTTCTGCTTACACGTTGCAGCTGCCAGTTTGACTTATTCATGCAAGTCTGTGTGGAAAACTCTGGAAAAAGAGCAAAGAAAATATTCTATATTTTGAGAGAGTTGGGTGGAATTAATTTTGTTCAGAATCACTAGTTGTCTAAATATTCCTTTTGTATCTGCCTTTTTCCTTTTTTTTTTTTTTCTTGTCCATGTCTCATTTTTTCAACTGACTGATAACTACCACATAATTTTAGCCTGCTTCCCGACAAAAAATTAACCCTGAGCCCAATATTAAATACACCAATGATTGCTTTGGTATTACCAGTGCTCCTGATGGCACAGAGAATAAAGTTATGAATGTTATGGGGCCAAATGGTTTAGGTCTCCTGTTTAGGCATGTGAGCTGATGAAAAGATTCTCCTGCAAAATTTCCCTGACCTTGAGGTAAACTGAATGCACAAAAAGATGTATTCTGTTTTTCATCTTATATGTATTTTCATACAATCTTCAAATATCATGCAGCCATCAGGGAAGGCTTTCTGAATCTTAAAAGAGCATCGTATATACATCCCTTCAAGAATTGGTATTTCCCACCATGGAGAACTGTACACCAGGAATCAAGTGAAAATAAAAAAAGAAAATAAAATAAAATAAAAAAAAAGAGAAAGAAATTACATCTAAGAGAATAAAACAGTGCAGTCAACTGTGCACAGGGCTGGAAGGCCAGGAGAGAAGTGTTAACAGCGAGTTGTGACAGCTACAAAATAATTATCCTAGCAGTGAGCACCTGGTCCTTCAGCTGCCAGGCTTCCCACAGGAGTCATCTTCAGTCCTGGTGCAGAGAGGGAAGAGGGTGAATACATTTAGTCAGGATTAGACTTAACTGGAGGCAGAGCTGGGGTTCATGGTCCATGTCTGTGCCAGGCGTGTGCTGGCAGAGCTGGGGTGCTCATCCTAATTCACACCTAAAGGCTGTTCCTGTTGGGAAGGTAAAAGGTGTGGATTCCCTTAATACACATCTGGTGGCCTTTGGAGGGTTTGGGGGTTGGAGAAATGCATCACTTAAGAGCAGAGAAAGGAAGGAGCTTTACAGAGAGTTATTGGTAATGTTTTAGGGGCTTTGTTGTGTGATTTGTTGACTGGCATTTCAAATACAGGTTAACCTCCTGCAATGTGCAGGTTAGCCCAAGTGATTGATATTTAATGACAATATTAATACACAATAAAAGGAAAAAATGCAAGGTGTCTAAAAGAAATCTTTTCACACTGTATTTCTTTTTTCTCTGTGTGCTGACTGAATTAAAAGCCTGTGTTTGAGACTCTGCAGGGGCAAATCTATTTGTGGCTTTCTGCAAATGACCAGTTCAAACCAACTTGTGGGAACCTGGAGAAAAGCATCCAAAAGATCATTTTCTAATGGCAACTTAATTTTGACAAGTTGTAAACTCAGGTATCTCTGGAAAACAATGACTTTTTTCCTCAGCTGCCAGCACTTCTGCAAAGTTGTTTTCCCCCTTAAGCCATGCCATCTTAAAAATGCTGTGTATTAGTGCCAGACTGTTTGAAGCTGCTGCTGTTAATGCTCCAGTGAGCTGTAGGAGCCTGTGTGATCCTCAGCTCGATGGTCTGTTGAGCTGAACCTTCCCTATATAAGGCAGAGAAAAATAAATTTCTCCTAAATTATCATTATTCTTTTTAATCTTTCATGAATATTTTTCTTCAGTTACCCTGAAAATACTGAAATAGGATAAGATTAGGCAGTCTGCAAACTATAGGTCTATTCAATGAAAAATTTGAGTAAAATTTGAGTAAAAATTACTTTTCTAGAATTGAGTTGAATGGAATATTTTAGACTTAAAATTTTGTATACATTTTCACCTAGACTTTGCTATAGACTCTACCATTTTTAGAATTAAGTAATGGACCTGAAACATTGTGTTTATTCTTCATTGTGTTTATCTGTCCTAGAAATCTAAAAGATTTAGTTTCCTATGTTTTTATTAAAGAACATAGTGATTCTGAAAATCTTCTGTATTGGTCCACTAATATTTCTGGGAAATTTTGAGGCGTGAGTACAATAGGTGGGTTTTTAGTAGTCATAAATATTATCTAGCTACAACTTATTCTTAATGCCCTTGTAAGAAAATAATGCCATTGTTCATTTTCATTCCCTGGGGTTTACTCTTTGATGTCCTACATACCTAATCAATCTTTAAACTAATGCCAAGTCTGATTAAAGATTGTCAGATGAGGCTGGTACTTGTTATTTTACACTTTTTGCTGCAAGGAAGGAGTGTCCAGATTAGGAAGTTCAGTGTTTGGATAAGTGAAGCTGTCTTATTAGCTAAAATTTTGAGCTGAATACCTCAGTGCACAAGAAGTGTCACTGCAGAAGTGGGTGATGTTTCTGGAATAAGGATCACATCATTTTCCTTTTTCACCTGTGCAGGACATCCATGTTGGAATATTACTGGAGGCTTTTAAAAATTACCTCTGCTGTAACTGTAGCCTGAGCTGTTGTTTGAGTTGTTTCTAGCATACAGCTGTATTTTATTTCATTTCATTTCAGTGATTTGTTATATATCTTTTGAGAACTTTAACCTCTCCCATTTTGGGCTGACACGGTAACTCAAGCTCTTTTCTCTTCCTTTTAAAGTCTGGGCAGCCAAAAAATCCAAACATTCACAGCGTTTCTGTGCCTTGAAAGTAAGTTACCAGGAACTGGGAGAGGCACTGGACGAGTTAGGTTACAGATGGAAATCATTATTCTGTTTGATGAAAGTTTCAGTAATATTCTCCAACCTTGAGGTGAAGGAGGCTGCCTTGTACGGCTCCGTGTCACAGCATCTTGTTCCAGAGGGAAAGTAAATGAAACTCTTCAGTTTCCACAGACTTGGACTTTGCACTGGGGGTTAGTTTGCATGAGATATCGGTATCGTGTGCAAGCCAGAAATGAATTTGAGCAAATCTCAGTTGTATAAGCTGATGTTAGTGAAATTATTGAAAATTTACCACTTGAGAACTTGTGGTAATTAAAGATTGCTTCTGGAGGTTCCCCTGCTCTTCAGAAATAACCTTGTGAAGTGTTCATCTAAGGGCTATTCACAACCTGCCTTTCTCAGTCACTCCTTGCTGCTGTGAAAGCAGGGGCTGGGTATGGAAAACAAGCATTTTTATCACACCTCCTCCTTTGCAGAGCCTGTATTTGGTTGGTAAGCCCTCAAGGAAGAAACACTTAATATAGGGAATTTGATCTCTAATTTGGATATCACATTTGTAACACCTTAAAATTATGATAATGTGATTCTGTTACTGGAGGACTAATTGGGAAACCACAAAATCTTGGAATGCATAAGCCAGTCCCACATTAATGTTACTTAATGCAAATGCATTGGTTTTGGGGTTGGGAGTATTTTATAATTTAAGTAAGCAGTTTAAATTATGTGGTTATAACTTAAACAAAATGTATTGTGCATGGGAGTGATAATTCAGAAGCCTTGTGGCCACTTATCCAACTCCTTATCCCTTGAGAATTATGCACATTGTAAAAAATCTTGAATGAACCAGCAGTGGTTAAGAATATATATCTGAACACTTCCCAAGAAAATGAGTGATTGAAAATGTTGAATGTTGCTGCTGCCATATTTATGAACAAGAATCAAAGCTCTCGAGGCCATAAAACTTCATTTTCTGGTTGTAGCCCAACTCATTTGGCCAAAAGATACCCCTTAGGACTGAGCTAGATGAGAGAGACTCAAGTCCCATCTGAGGCAAATGTCTTGCAAGGTATTTTTTTTTTCAGTAATCAGTATGAAACATTCATATAACTTGTGTCTGTTGTACTGAGAAAAAGGATTTCAGATACTAAAGATCAAATAGAATATTGGTAAAAAAACTCATCTAAAAGCAAAACTTGTCAGAGAAACAATTCCCAAACCTGGACATTTTTTTTTTCTTTAGGATGGAGACAATTTCTTAAAAGCAAGTTCATATTCATCTGCCCATTCTGATTATGGCTGGGTCAGTAAAACTAAATATACTGAGTGAGACAATTGCTAAGCTAACCCACAGCAGAGAAGATTGGAGAGCTGACATGAAAACCTGCTCAGGTTAAGCATGTACAGTGCCCTAGGACAGAGGAGGAGCAAGGAGCACTGATGAGGAACAAAGCTACTGTATTTTCCCTACTGTTTTTCTTGTTGATGATTTGATGTTTTTGTGGTGATAGCAACCGGAAACACTATTTCCTGCGAAAACTAAAAAAAAAAAGTCCTCTGCCAACTGCCTGGCTGAAAAAAAAAATCTGGTTGTTGTAGCTGTGAGAATTAGTGTACCAACCTGCCTTAAGTAAGGATTACATCCAGAATTAAACCCAGCTTTCCTCTGCCTTTGTTTTATTTATTATCTGCAGAATTGCTTTGTACGAATGTTATGAAAGAGCCCTGCATTGGGGAGTTTTTTTGTAAATGAGCCATTAGCTTGAGTAAACAGGCTCTGGACGGAGTTTGCAGCCTCCACAAGGCGGCACTGGCGCATCTCGCATCCCAGTTCCCTTCCCCGGCTGGATGCTGCCTCGCCAAACGTTTAGAAATTTCATGTGCACGCTTTTTATCAGAAAACTCTTCCACTTCTAAATTTTCGTGTTACCTTGCAAAGTGTTGGGTTAACAAAATAGGAGTTAACCTTGATAGAAGCCGTCAGTAATTTCTTATACAATGGATATTGTGTGTTCTGGGAGCTCTAAAGCAATGATAATGTAAATTGCCTATTTGCAGTGACAAACAATATTCTTTGAGTACTTCAATATATCAGTGACTTGTGAATTTTGTACCCCCAGCTGCTGTTTCCCTTTTCGTGGTCCTTGCAATATGTTCAGAAAGTTTCAGAAACTGGTTTTATTTGATTTCTTTGGGTTAACAAATGGATGCACCACTCGCGTGCACGATTCTTTTCTCCCCCCACTGATCACAGCTGGTGACTGAGATGAAGCTACTTCTTGTCTTTACAAACTTGACTCCAGCCAGCTGAGATCCAGGCCCTACTGCCTTTTCTCTATTAAATACATTCTGAACTCTGTCAATAAACAGCAACATGGGAGAGGAGAGCTGTGGGCACAGCAAAACAAAGTGCTTTTCCTGACGGTAGTCCCGTTAGCGAGCCAGAGTTGCTGCTATCAGTAAGGAGGTAAGGTTGCCCATTTCATCTACTTATGCAGTAGAAATGCAACTGGAGAAATGAAGTAATAGCAGCAAATGCTTCCTCTGACCCTGTCACCCAAGGCAAGCTGAGTGGGGTTCACTCTGCAAGTCCTGCAAGTCTTGTGTCCCTATTCCAAATAAAGCAGGGCTGTTTTAATGAGAGAGTTTAGTATATCGGGGTTTAAAAGAGATCTTAACAAACTTTAGAATGAGATTTATACAGTGCCTTTTTTTTTTTTTCTCTACTGATATTACTCTACAGAATCATTGAACAATTTGGATTCGAAGGGACCTTAAAGATCCTCTCATTCCTCCTCTTCCATGGGCAGGGACACCTTCCACTATCCCAGTTTGCTCCAAGTCCCCTTCAATGCAGCCTTGGACACTTCCAGGGATGGGGCAGCCACAGCTTCTCTGGGCAACCTGTGTAAGTGTCTCACCATCCTCACAGTAAAAAGTTTCTACTTCTCACAATTTCAAAAAATCTGAATTATAGTTACTGTCCTTTGGACAACTGAACAGCTTCAATATTGTGATTACTGTATATTAAGTTAAATTTCTTTTTTATTACTTAGCAGTGTGAAAATAGATCAGAAGAAAGAAATATATAAAAGCACTCCCTCCTAGAACCTTGCTGGCTCTTCTCCCTTGCTCTGTGGTCAAAAGTTAAATAGGATGTTCTGATTATCACCACTCCCAAAACAGATCAGTGGGATTTTTTGTTCAAAATAATTCCACCTCCTCTTGCAGCTTGTCTGTGCCAACAAGTTCAAAATACGGGAAGCCTGACCTTAGCTACAGTCCTTGCTGATGTGCCACACATCCTGCACTGCCCAAGGAGCACAGAGAGCTGAGGCAATCTGGTGGAGACTTCCAAGCTCTGCCCTTTCCACCACAGCACAGACACACCAGGGGAAGAAAAGCCCATGGGGAATCTGATGTAAATTTACTTCAGGCTAACAGGTTCCACAGATTTCATTGCAATATTGGAGCGGGACCCAAATATGTAATAAATTGGCAAGGAAATAGATCCCACTGTATATGTGGCAAAAAGGAGTCTTCACCTCCCAAGTGCTAAAGGAGAAAGTCAAAATCTCTTTCGTACTCTGCCACATTCACCAGTGCATAGTGAAAGAAAACATTCCTCCCTGATCCCGATGCTGGCGATCATCCAGGGCCCAGAGCACTCTGGGAAATTCCACTTTCTGAACCCTGCTGTGCTACCTAATCACACAATGGGCTACATATGCCATCCAAGAAAATAAACACAGGTCTGGGAAGCTGTTTGTCCTGCAGGGCTAGGAATGCTCTTCCTAACTTGGCAGGGCAGCATAATCCTCTCTGAAAGGGGAGAGAGAGCTGCTTGAACTCAAACTGACTAATGAGATTGAAGAAAAGCCCATCAGAAGCTGGCACAGCCCTTGGCTGGCCCTGCCAACACACACCAGGTGACACTGCTGGGTACTCTCACTGTGGCTTGTGTTTGGGTCATGACAGAAGCTAGACCACGGATCTAGACCCCAACAAGGGCCCAAAAGATTGAGTTGTACCTCTGAGCTTGTGGTTTTTAGGGGAGGCTGCTGCCTTGGCTGGTCCCCTGGCCAAAATCTGACTGAGATTCAGCCTTCGCTGTAGACCATGGGCAGTTCAGTAGTGACTAAAATTTCCTATGACTGCAGGTGCCTGGGCAGGGTCTGGTGGTCCATACGGACTCCTGGGATCTCAGTGAAGAGAGGGGGTGGAGGATGGAAGTGGTGGCCTATTGAAGGTTGCCAGTGGATCAGCAGCAACTGCAAACTGCACTGACTTTCCTGAGACCTGCCCAGTGCTCTTCTCCACTTGACTCTTGAGATCATAACCAAATTCCTCTGAGAACAGGACTTGCATTGATTATAGTAGAAATTGGATCTGGATTTTAAATCACATTATTAGCTCTTCTAGCAAGATGAACTGAGCGATACAATTTGATTAAAAATTGCAAAGACCTCCCCTTCTACCTCCCTCTCTCAGTTTTGGAGCAAATGTGTGTTTCATGGTAACAGGGAATGAAAGTGTTCCACAAGGGCTTTTTTAATTGCAACATTAATAAAATGCACTATATGTTCTTGAAATCTACAGATTTGTTGCTTTAAACACATCATATTGCTCTCTGAAACACTTGAAACTCTCAGAAGTTTTTAAAAGTGTGTGTTTAGGTTAAGGTTAAGTTGCCCTTGACAGCATTTTTTAAAAAGATTTGAATTGTTGAATAACCACCTTTCACCCATCCCTAATTGTAATTTAAATGACAATATGCTCCCAATCAATAGCTCTTTGTCACACTTTGAAGATCAAGGATGAGATTTCACCCCATGAGTTTACATGGCAAAAGCTTCTTTTTCATAATGCTAAAAATGTTGCATCCTGCTGTTAAAGAAGTATAAGAATACCTGCTCTCAAATAATTAGTTTTGAATAAAAGCATTTAAGTCATACTTTATAGCCATTAATTTGAAACAATTCAAAGCCCTTCATTTCTGCACTTTGTTCACAGCTAAGTATTACAATAGGTATTTTAGCCAATTGGAAAAAAAATCAGTTACAGCAAGATAATTTGAACAACTTAAGTTGGGTGATATTGTAAGAGGTGGGTTTTGAATAACTATAGCTTTATTTTGCATCAACTCCATTTCTGTATGAAACCATTTCTGAAAGTGGAAAATTGAAAAGCTTTTAATGGTGATCACTGTGTGTATGCGACTTTGCAACGTTGCATGCTTGTCTAACAGGTGCATGTGGCTGTTGTACATATAAAGACAGGCATTTATTATACAGGCTCCACTCAAAAAACTGATTTATTTTATTTTATTTATTTTATTTTATTTTATTTTATTTTATTTTATTTTATTTTATTTTATTTTATTTTATTTTTATTTTACCTCATTTCTATAATTAAACTCTTTCTCAGAGTCCTAGGCAAGGGCCAGGCCTCTACTGTGCTTGGTGTTATGAAATGCCAAACAGAATGATGGTCTTTGTCTGAAAGTGCTTACAATTCTTGTTTTTAGTTAGAGCAGCGAAATGTTTTAAGAAGGATAAAGTCTGGTCTGTTTCTGTGTTGTCCTTGGTAAACCCAATCTAGTCTGGTCTCAAAAACGGAGCAATTCTGCTCGTTGCCAGGGAGAATACATAGGTATCCAATGAGTCATGGTCAAACATACGGCCATTATTAGACCACAAACACAGGAGGAGAAAAAAGATTTCATTTGGACCTGTTGTCCCTGCCGAGCTGGTGAGGAGGAATAACAAATAAGCGAGTGGAGGAGGTTGCTCTTTAGGTATTTATGAGGAGCTTCTCTCCCTGTGGGGATAGACTGGGGAAAAGCAGAAATGTGCATGTTGGAAAATTTAACTGGAGCAAAGGAGGCTGCGTCATGGTGTAACTAAGAGCACTTAGTACATTTTAATGGCAAACTAGAGACAATGGAAAGAGAAGCTGAAGCTGTAACGGGCTTCAGTGAATACAAAGAACTTATTTTTAGTTTGGAAGAGACGGGGCAATCAGAAGACAGACACAAAGGGAGAAGTGATTAAGTTTTGTGTTAGAGCAATGTTCTCCGTGGCAGTATCATAAATGAGCACGTTCATCCAGTCCAAGAAAAAGGATGCTGAAGGACCAGGACACAGGGTGCTGAGCACCACAACGCATGGCTGTGTTTCTGTGGCTTAGCAGAAAAGGTCATGTCTGAGAACTGTTACATGGAAATGTTTTGCAAGACTGGGCCCATATGTATAAATTTAGAGAAAAATCTCAATTAAAATTGCAGCACAAGTTCTAACTTTTAACAGTGGGCTTGCACAAATACAGAGTTATAACCAACTGATGGAGAAAAGGGGGGGAAAAGTGTTTTTGAAGCCTTTTATAAACAGAAAATCTTTAGAATAATAGAATTATTAAAAAAATACTTTCAGTATATATGGTATAAAATAAAGACTTTGCACTTGGGCAAGTCCTCCTCTCCTGAATGATTTTTAGTGAAGGGTTAGGAAACTGATTGGTTTTACCCCTGATTTTTGGCTGGACCAGAGTAGGAGAAAGTTGTGGTGTTGAACTCTTCTTGTCTGGGCTGCTTAGTAAAAGATTTGGAGAGCATCAGGTTGTGCTCAGGGTCTCACTGAATTGAGCCATTCCCAAATACAAAGCACCAAAATACTGCCCTGCCATTGCACTTTATGCACAGTGATCTCAGAGTAAGGATTTGGTATGGCTGTGAATGGCTCTGGGTATTCACAAAGCCTTTCTGTGCTCCAAGTTTTCCTATGTATAAAACAGAGGCAATAATATTTCCAGCTCTGACACTAGTGGTTAGGGAATTTATACTTTTGAACATTAATTTGTGAGAAACTATATTGGTACAAAGTATTGGTTCTGTTCGCATTGTTCCTGGTTATTAACCCCATTATTGGTCGTTGCATCTGTACACTCAAAACACAGGGTTTATTGATGGCTTTTATTTCCTATATGTGTCATATAAATGCCTTAACAGATGAACAGGGTAGTGAAAATGATAGGGTACTTCAGAACAGCTCAAAGTCACTGCTTCTTTAATAAAGCTTTGGTTTTGTATGTCGGAGAGATGGAATTCACACCCCAACCTATGCACAGCTGCAAGCCCTATTAAGTGAAACCCCTCCTAAATTTAGATCCAATGGCCTCAGCCCTGGCCAGCTTCCAAAGACCATAGAGGCCTGTTCCACTCCTTCCACATCCCCCTCCCAGCACACCACGAGCATTGAGCCATCCAGCCCTTTGCCCAGTAGTGGGAAGAACCAGTGCAGGGTTTGGGTCTTGGAAGGTGCAGCAAAGTCCTCCTGCAAGGAGGGCAATCCTCACATGTGCAGTCAGTCAGTAAAAGAACACTCCAATCTCTGTAGCTGTTCAGAAGCTGCATATTCATTTTCCTGTGTACTGTTACTTTAAGATAAAAGAGCCTTTTTTTTTTTTCAAGTAGCCCTAAAGACAGCGCTCATGAGGTGAGCAAGTCTGAGCCATGTTCAGACAGAGCATTTTAACAATCAGGAGAGTCCTGATGCCTGGGAGTTGCCAGGGATTGCATGTTAACAGTAAGCCAAATCATCAAAATGCAGCTTGAGTAGGTCCAGTGAGGGTGTATTGTACTGCAACAATTGTGGCTGTTGGAGCTAAGGTTGAGTGGGCATCCCTATTATAAACCCCAACTGGTAGAGTTGAGTATTTTGACCACATCAGATAATGTCAAGTGAAACTTCTCATATGAATTGACACCCAAATACTTGTAACCTCCCTTACAAACAGGATCAAGCTCTTCCCCTTCCACCTACTCCTCTGCCCAGCCTACACTTGATTTTGTAACTGGGTCATTCTCTTCAAACGTGAGTGGATAAAAAACGGTAGATATTTAATTTAAAGAAATCAATATTAACAATGCCTGATAGTTGGTGTGGGCTTCACACCCATGTGCTTGGTGTCACAGCCATGCAATGGTCATGCAGACCAAACCTTGGCCCTTGTGTCACTGGGAAACACTCTGTGATCCATCAGGCTCTCAGTGACAGCCAAAGTGTGGCTGTAGGATGAAATGACACTGCATTTCACCACACAGCCCTTCCTAAACTGGTACAAGCTCAGCACTGGAGCACATTTCCTGTCTGTAGGCAGAAATTTCCCTGAAGATTTTGCCAAAGTGCTCTGAGTGTGCAGTGTGAACAATGTGTCACAGGTCTGTAGAGCTGAATGCCACTAGCAGGGATTAGAGGGGGCCGAAATCTAACAGGTTTAAAGAAAAAAACACGATCTTGGATTAAAACTTTATAAAATTATGTTATAATGCTGAAGTTTTCAACATGGTTTTCTGGATGGGACAGAGGATTTTGCTGCTACGAACACGAACCAGTAAAGGATTAGAAATGGATTTCCTTCATAGGAGAATGACTCTTGATTTAGGAGAGAAAGGATGCTCTAGTGGTGAGGGTGCAGCTGAAAAATCAAACCCCAGAGTGCTGTGCCATTTCCCTGTGGTCATGAGGAGGCTGAGCATGCCAAGATCTTTGCAGATATTAAGGATTTTACCCCTCAGCAGTCTCGGGGGGCTTTGAGTGAACATTTCCAAAGACAAGACCTTAGTCTGTGATGCCCCTCTCTCCCTGTGGAAAATGAAGAGCCCAACCTTTACCTGCAGTGCTGGAGTGGACAAGCCTGTTCAATCAGTAAAGAGCTGAATGAGTCAGGGGTTGAGTAGGAAGAGAGGGAGAGGAAAATCCTCCCACTGATAAATTGCTAGCACTCTTTTGCAAAAGATTTAAGATACTTTGATGGCATCATGATAATTTTTGTGTGTCAGAATTGCTAAATATTCAGACGTCTGGTTTTTGCCAAACCCAATGTGTAAAAGCAGATGAGAGATATTTTCCGAACTTTTAAAATCACCTACAGCGCTTAAGATGTTGAAGGTAGATTAGATAAGACTAGCAAAGTAATTTGAACATAAACATTTATTTAAAAAACATCCTCTGCTTTGCTGAGCCCACAAACATCGTATAAATAATACACAGTTCATGAATAGGAATGAACAGACTTGTACCCCTCACTGGTGAGGATTTATATTCTGCACCTGCCAGGACTTTATTAACTCTCCTGAAAACAGTGGTATCTCTGCAGAGAGATATAAAGGAAGTTGTTCTTGAGAATATGCCCCCAAAGCTTAAACTTCAGGTATTAAAGGATAAATTTACAAATGTATTTAGGCAATTAGAAATGAGAATACATGACTAGTCATATTTATAAAAGTTAAATAAGTTAAGGGCCTGTCTGCTGGCTTGGGCTCTGTCAATGTCCTTTGATACATTCATGCATTTTAGGGTCATAAGGAATTTGTATTGTTATTGTGCAAACAATGCTACCTGTGCTTAACTTGATGCATGCAAATAGACCTTGGTGGAGCTGCTTCTACAAGTAAAGTATTTACATATCTGTAGGAGCTGGCCTGAAATGGTCAACATTACAGAACGGGTCTAATCTTACATTTTTTGGACTATATCTCAAGTGTGGTCTAACTTCAGAGGTGGCTGATTTCACACTGGTGGTGAAAAAAGTTCATAGGAAAATCCTGCCTGGGATTTGGTCTGAGCTTGTTTGTCACATTGTTTTGAACCTGCCTTCTCTGCAGCCTTCCCTTTGTACTCCCCGGGGTCTGCCTGAGCCCTGGTGGCTACAAAGCCTTCTGCTAAAATGAAAGTCCCAAAATAATGCATTGAATTTCCTATTCAGTTAGGGGGTTAAAAGAAAAGAAACCTAGGTAGGAACAGCTGTTCTCGAATTTATTCAGTGTGCTTTTCTCTATCTCTGTCATCTAGTTTGGAGAAAAAACAAACAGCAAAAACCCCCAAACCCTCATCTTGTAAGTCCACAGGTGCATCAAGAATTTGAGTCTCAAACAGGGGAAAGGAAGAATCATTAATCTGTTGAAATGCAGCCCACATTCCACAAAACATGGAATACTTCAAGCTTCTTGCTAATGACCCTGTGTCTGTTGTTTGGGCAAATACCTAATGAGTCAATTACAAGCACATACATCATGATTTGTATGGTATTTACTGTATTATAAGTTTTAAAATGGAAATAAGTTATTAGCTTTCAAGTACGTTTTAATCTTGATATTAATAAGAAAGAGAGATACATTTGTGTCTATACATAAATAATCTGAGGTTTAATACTCCATTTGATCAAAAGGAGCATCAAAATGATCTCATAGCATCTCAAAATATAGCCTGAATGTGCATCAAGATAATGGGGTAGAGAGAAGTTCCCCATTGACTTTGTTGCAGAATCAGGATGGAAATCCCTGTGACATAGTCAGTTATTGGATGACTTGGAGTTCCAGCAGGTCAGAGAACAGAAGGAAATGTGCCAAACAAAAAATAACACCAAAGCATTTTTATTGCTGTTAGTGCATTTTAGTATGTTTTTCTTTTGTTAAATGTAAGAAGTCTAGAAAGATGAAACATGTGGAGAGCTGTGACTGATGTGGTGGATATGGAAAAGGAAACAAGTTAATTGATGGGTTTGGTTGTAGTTTCATTATGGCCAAAATGCATGTGTGTGGATTGTGGCAATTGGGTTGGAAATGAGCATTAGAGCCCTGGGAGAAGTAGCAGTAGGAGTAAAGGGTAACAAGAAGAGTATTATTAATACACTAAATTCATGTTAAGGAAAGGATTTCTGGCTTTTTTAATATGGGTAAGTGTGAAAAGATCTGTGACACCTTTGGGATAGAAATTACCTGACAGGTGATTGTAAGAGAAGATTGTAGAGATTCTTTCCACCAAAATGGTCAGTGATATCTTTGTAGAGCCATCTCCCCTGGAAAATATCAAGTATGGCATACTTTGATTGAAGCATTTCATTTCATACAGCACCAGAATCACTGTTTCTTCTTGTGTAAGTTTGTATGCCTTAGCCAGAGTGTTGGACATAGTTAGGCTCTAAGGGACAGGAAAATCCCTGTAAACAAGCCCAGATCAAGGACTGCTGTACTGTTAACAAAATCTGTGAAGCCTAGAGATCCCACTAGCTCCCTGAGGTAGGGAGGACACTCTGGGGTGGGAAAGAGGAGAGCTCTGGGAAGTCACCCCAGACACCAAAGCAAAGCATTGGAGGGCACAGCAGCTGCTCCACTCAGGCAGGTTGGGTTTCCTCTGGCCCCCTGGGAAAGGCACTTCAGAGCATGTGGAAACTCCGTGTGAATGAAATCCTCTCTCTTTATGCATAGCCCTCCAAATTATCCTTGTATGAAGTCAGATGCACAACTCAGCCTTGGTGTATTTAACGCCGCGTCTCCTTTTCTGCCTTTCTCTCTCTGTGCCTTATTTCTCGTGCCAGACTTATTCTCCCTTTGTTTTTATGGGTTTT
Organism: Catharus ustulatus; assembly: GCF_009819885.2. Classification (NCBI taxonomy): domain Eukaryota; kingdom Metazoa; phylum Chordata; class Aves; order Passeriformes; family Turdidae; genus Catharus; species Catharus ustulatus. Next base: position 4,528,487 of record NC_046233.1, on the reverse strand, counting down.
GCAGCAGTAAATCTGGCTGCTGTTTAGCAAGGAGAGCTGTAGCTTGATTCAAACCTTAGTTACAGACTGTTTCTTTTTGTTGTTAGACACTACCCGCCTCATACTCTACCTGGCCAAAGCTGCCAAGTTTTGGATTTCCTAGAGGAGGTTTTTTATTCTGTCGTCTTGTCTGCACATGTACACACAACCTCCAATTATATAATAGGTGAACTCACTGTTGTGCTATTGTGCATTTTCCTCTTTTTACAAGCGAACTGCACTGACACTTTTTTGTGTTTCGAGTCTATTGTTACCTCGTGCTGGGGCTGCAGCCCTGAGATTTCCTCGAATCTTCACTTTTCCCACACCTAATCAAGAGCTTATTTTTAGCATGCTTTTTTTTCCGCTCCACTTTTTCAGTTTAAAACCTCTAACATACTAAAAATGGCCAGGCCAACATAACCTCTCTAGACATTGAGCATTGCGTAATCTTCGGGCGTGTTGTCCGCCTGCCTAGGATGGCAGAAGAGCCTCATCAGTGGTAAAAGAGCCCAGTGTGTTAAAAAAAAATCAAAAAGACAAGGAAGAGGTGATTCCCTTGGTACTGCTTTCAGGCTCAGTTTTCTGAGGAAGCTCCTGGAGGGAGCACCATGTTGTCATCAAAGCCTCCAGCGTGCAATTTGTACCTGACAGCGAGGAGGAGGAGGATGGGCTTCCCCTTCCAGCCACACATGGTGCGTGGGCACGAGGCTTCCTGGAGCTGGGCTCTCAGCTGGCACACATCTGCCTCAGCACAGCTCCCCTCCTTCCCAGCACAGGCAGAGGGGATGAGCTTGTTGCAAACCAGCTCTTTGTCAAGAGTGGCTTCTTGGAAAAGTGGCCACACTTTTCTGATCAGAGGAGCGGAAAGATGCAATCTCTGCCACTGACCAGCCTCGAGATCATCCCTCTCTGCAGACCACATAGGAGGAGGAAGGGGAAAAACAACTGCAAACAAACAAAATTGGAGCGAGGTGGCTGAGACCAAATTAGATTAATTAGCCCCAGGCTGTTTTGCGTGTTTATATTTAATTTAGGTTTAGCTACTTCAAAGTTCACATAGTTTTAGTTAATAACTTTACTATAAGTTATTATTTTCAGATGTTGGCAGGTAGACAAGTTGTGAGTCACCTGGAATATGAGGCTAAATAAGTAATACGCACTGGCAGGGTTTTGACCATGACTGATTACACTTCTCTGTCTTCTGTGTTAGAAAAATATAGCTTCAGAAGGAAAAAAAGTCTACTTTTCTCACTTCTACTACTATTTTATGTTGAAATGTCCGTGGGGTGGGTTAGATTTCATACGTGGCTGTCTAGCTTTCAAAAACTTTCAATCTTTAATCTGCTGCTTAATGGTTAGTACATCCTGTAGCATACCAGGTCTTTATTATTTCATTTGACCTCTTTTGTGAACCTAAGAAGGTCCACAAGACCTGTTTGTTTATGAGCAGGGCGGTCTAGAGGTTAGTGGTCTTAAATCACAGAGGAGAAAATGAATGGGCAGCTCTTTACTTGGGATAATAAAATTGTTGTCACTCCAACTATAGATTTTTGTAGGTTATTACATTAGTTAAATAAAATACTGCCTCATCAATGCAAATTCCAGTTCCGGCTAGTCCTGATGTTGGCTGTAGAAGCAGGAATTCATTCATATTGCTGGCAGTAAAAAGGAATAAAATTGTGTTTGACAGGAGTGGAGAGTTAAGATCATAACTTTTCAGAACCAATAAGGGTTCATGGAAAAATATATACTTGGGAAGAACAAAACCCTAATCACAGGCATTGCTTACTGGAGGTCTACAGCTGTGACAAATGGTGTGATACTCATGAATATGCAAAGTTCTTTTCAGCCTGTAATTATAAGAATCATTGAGCCTATGTATGCATTTCATAGGAAGCCTCAGTTGCATAAAGCAGCAGATGTATTTTGGTGACAACAATCAATAGGAAGAGAGAAACTCATCATAATCCCAGGAGCTCAGCCTGGACCTGACAGCCTGTTTTACCTCTAGATTTCCAAACCCTTCCATGAATTTGCACCACTGGATTAGTGTGTGTTTCTCAGAATAAGTTCTGCTGTCCTTGACACCCAGTCAAATACACCAGCTTCCCTCCTTTACCTTCTCTCCTATTATCCCATGTCCACCTTGGAGAAAGAGAAATACAATGCCACTCTCTCCAAGCCCTTCCTCCTCCAAGCAGAAATGGTCTGTCATCCCAAAGCAGCACCAAATATTTGCAGGGCAGCAAACCACTGGGTTATTTTGCTTGATTTTTCTGATGGCATTTTATTTGAAGAGTGACTTCCATCTGGAGATGAAATAGCCATAGAATCTATCATCTAACACCTCTTTCCTACTAATGTGTTCTGCAGATGAGGCCCTGGCTGGACCAAATTCAGCAGCAGTGGCTGGAGACACAACCCCACATGTGCAGGTCGGCACTGAGTGCAGGTAGGGTTAAATTTGAGTTGTAGCTGGCAGAGATGGGACTTGGCCTCTGCCTCCAGGCACTGCTTCTTGGATGTGTCAGGGAGTCACTGATGGATGGAGATGGTGAGAGGTGTGTCTGTTAAAGATTCGCCTTTCACTATTCAAAGAGCTGTGAAAAGTCTAAATTCAAGAGTCACGAAACAGATGCTGGAACTTAACCTTCTTAGCCCTAATGAAATCATATCTGAAACCAAAAAACTGAAAAAGGAAAATAACAAATCCTGATAAATTCAGAATCAAGTGAGACGTAGGAGAGAGGTAACTAAGACACCTAGAGCAGCTTATCATGGAGGAAGATTATTATTACTTTGTTATGTGCACCTGGGGACACAGGCAGCTGTTTGTGTTTTCTAAATATCACCTTGGGACTAACATCTCCCCATACCAGCGTAAGCATATACTTTACAAATTGAAATACCTGTTTATCAGCAATATCAAAGTATCTGTGTTTATGGCAGGTTTATTTTGGCAGTAAATTATGTTTCTCATGTTGGGCTTGATAAAAAGCATTGAGATGTATTGTGTATTAGGAAGGACCATCTCAGTATTTTGCACTTTGTGTTCACTGTTCCCTTGTCTGCTTTCACAAGATTTCTCAAGGTTTCTTTATACTAGGGGCAAAGCTTTTTTTAAAAACCATGACCCATGTCTGTATGGTCAGTAATAGGCACAATTAAACCATTATTCAGATGTTATGGAGGTGACCATCAAAATTTCTACAGGTTGTTTGGAGTTAACAGCAAATGTCTGAAAGAAACATATATTTTCTGCCCTTCAAAAAATCACCTGGAAGGCATAAACAGGCTATCATGACAATTGTTATTGTATAGTTTAAGACTCTTTAGGAAATGGCTCTTTTTAGGGAAAAGGCAATAAAATTTATGCGTTTAAGAACAATAGGATATTTAGATATTGAGTAAAACCTACCATATGAAGAGAAATTGTATTCCAAGGGGCTTCATTGTGTGTTTTCAGGGCCTCTTGGCTCTTTGTTCTTCTTAGCCTAAATGAGACAAAATACTTGTTCTTAGACAGCAATATACTGATTTTGGAAAGAAAAATCTGAGGGTTTTGGCATAGCCAGCCTATGTCAGAAGGTATCATGGGAGATGTAGGGAGTCACAGTGTTTCCAACTAAAAGCCATCAATTTTTTTTCCCTGAAAAGTTGGGATCTAGCCCTCAGTACAGACTTGCCCAGGGAAGAAAGGGGAGCACTTTGCACCCCTTCATGTGGCTGTATCACAGGGCAAACAGACCACACTCTGTGCCAGAACCATTATTACTTTTCCCTAGGCTGGGGGAAACACTGGCCCCCACTATCTGCACAAACTGAGCCAGGAGAGGGGAGGGAACAATGAGAAGGGACTTTGTGATGCCCAGAGTTTGGGCAGGAAGGAGGTGACAAACACCTCTAAAGCCACCAACATGGTTTAGGCTCTGTGGCATCACAGCTGTGTCTCACACCTTGCTCAGGACTCGTGGCATTTTAGCACCTTTAAACTGTTGACTTTTTGCATACCAGAGTCAGATGGAGAGGTGTACATCCTCATGGCTGGATGGATGTGCTAAGCATGGAAAAATGGCCCTAAAATACAAATGAGTGGCCTGTGGTGTAGCAGAAGGGGATCTTGTCATGCTGAGTGCTGTGCAATCTGTTGAAAGCAAGCCTTCATATTGATTAACTACCTTCTTTCTGCTGCCATAACATAACTGAAATCCAATATGTTACATAAATAAAAATCCTTCTGGTTATTAAGGGGTCATTTATTTGGGGAAAATGTCCACGTGAGTGTACAGCCCTTACTCATTCTGAATGGAAATGATAAATAATTGGGGTTTATGCAGAAAACCCACTGGGGGTAAAAGACTGCAGGGGTGGAAGGCTCCTTCCAGGAGCAGGGTTGGGGTGACTTGGTGTCACTGATTTTCACCCTGGCAGCACCTTCTGCCCCCAGGATTTCTGCTCCCTGCTGAGACCCCCAGGCCAGGTGAGAGCTGGGCAGCTCCAGTGATGGTTGCTGGACACAGGTAGGGTAGGCAGAGGAAAAACTCTTGATAGTGACACCAACACTTGGCTTTTTAGACATGAACTACCCATAGATTTAAAAAAAACCTGACAAAGAAAAGGCAGAATTTAGCCTCAACCACAGATTTGCTGCCTGGCACATTTGTACATTTCAATTTCCAATAAGCTGTGTTCTCTAATCACAAGACTTCTAATCTTCCACCACCGAGTCACTGATTTTGAATTCAAATTTCCTTCTTTTTGTCTGTATTTAAAAAATAATAATAATCATTTTCCATCTATTGCAAATAACAATACAGATCCACAGACTGAATGCTGAAGTTGTAATTCAATCTCGGGCTTTGGCTGCCATTCATTGATACCTCGAGCTGTGCTCTTATTATTTATGACATCAGCAGAAACTCTCAATTGAATTGCAGCCTTATATTTAATTAGGGACTATGTATTATTTTGTATGCAATATCCAGAATTAAAAATAGCCCCTTTCCAGAGTATAATGGGGAAAAGGCAGCAAAGTTTGAATATATAGTCTAATTGATATTTCTTGTACTTATTCTAAAAGTAATCAAAACGTATGTTAAATATTAATTATAATATTTTTACTGCATTGTGCACCCTGATTTATTGCTGCCTCTTTTGGTTCACTTTTTAATTACTGTACATTATAAGAAAACTAAGGGGTTTTTAAATAGAAAAGTTATTTAGCATTAAAATTAATGTATAATTCAATATCAATCTTCATAGTGAATGTTATATTAAACGTAATGAACAAAAGGTGTATTTAACACAGTTTGCAAGTTTTTTTACTTTTTTTTATTTTCTCTCCTCTCACAACATGCCTCTCAACTCTCTCCACATTTAAAAGTCGGGGACAAAGCTCATAAAGGAACAAAAGAGTAAAATCAGGGATGGTCTTTTTTTAAAAGAGGTACAGTTTCAAAGCCTGGAGGGAAAAAAAAAGATAGAAATCAAAGTGCTCTTGAATACAGAGAACATTTTAAAGGAAATATTGAACTGTTTGCTTAAAAATCTTACATTATTGCCTTCTTTTTAAACTCAATTCCTTTTTGAAGGAGAACACCAGATAGGGACAAAGAGAATATTTTCATGCAAAAATCAGGCACAGGTACAGAGGCACAGCCAGACATCATTTCAAGTGGGCACAGGAATTTAATTCAAGTTATTCTCTCCTTTATTCCACATTTAACAAAGTTGAAGGATTTATCCACCTCTCTGACACTAGTGCAGACTTCACTAGGTAACATTTGTATCCAGTGGCAAGTAAATATTGGGCTGGATTTTCATGTCCACCTGAAATGGATTCTGGTTATGAAGCTCAGCAGTTGTGGAAAATTAAGTTTAGCATCACTCTGCACACAGCTTTGTTAAGCTGTTAGCAGCAAGAACAAAGGAATGATCCTTGTTTACCCACCCAGGTCTAATTCCAAGGCAGCACAGCACTTTTTTTTTCTAGGGGTAAATTCACCTGATGTTTGGAGGTAACTCCAAAGAGCTGTGAGTGTTGGGAAAATGATGCACTGGGTGAAAGTGTTCCCATGAGGGTGCTTTGGAAATCAAATCTCCAGGGAAGGAGGTGATTTAGTGGGGTCTCACTGAGCCCTGGGGTGTCCTCAGAGAGAAGTGGAGAAAGACTCAGGTGATGCCTTCTGCCCCAGGACAGGTTGAACCCTGGGGTGTTTGAAGAGATGGATAAGCTTTTTGAGAAAATATTTACAGACGTGCTACCATTAGCCTGAGAACCTTCTTGTCTAATCTACATGACCTGGTTTCCTGAAAGGAGAAATGAAAAAAACATGTTTGTTTTTAAATAAATAAGAGATCCCTCACTAAATCATCTAACATACTGTCTATTTATATTTCATAAGGACAAATGTTTCTGACAACTCTCATAATAGGTCTGTACAAGTATGCCATGTTCTTCCCAAGGAGGCTTCTTTGAGTGACATAAATTGCCATTAATGAAAATTTTAACAATTCAGGATAAATAATTTTTTAACTTTTAATGTGCAGAGATGCAGCATAACATGGCAGGCCTTGTGAGAGAAGACATTTGTTTTGGAAGGAAGTTGCAGAGTATATTTATTCATAGACCAAAATAAAAGCAGCATGAACATTATTTTTTAATAGCTCCGCATGTTGGGTGGCTGTACAGAAACACTGATATATTCCTTCAGTAAATACTGGAACATGCAGTGCTGCAGTGCCTTGAGGAAATCTCAAGTATCCAAATGTTAAAAGTACTGATCTTGCAGAATTAAGCAGTGATGTTGACCAAGAGGTCACCTGGGACAGTGGGACTCTGTGTGAAATCCCACCACAGCTCAGCTCTTTGGTCTTTAATGACAAAAACAGCCACTGAACAACCAGCAATGAGAAAGAAAACTTAATAATATTGCTCCAGAAATCCACCCCCTGCCAGCAAAATCATCCTATTGCAACCCTAAAACACAGGTGCCAGAAATATCACCCAAGGGAGTGGGGAGACCTTCCTTGTCACTCTTATCACTCCTTCCCTCATCAAGCTGTGTCTGGGTCCACTAATCCATTTGAAATTCCTGTATCACTGTCATTTACCCTCCTTCCTGCCCAGTGCCATTGATGTTGGCATTGACAGGCACCTGTCACTTCCGATGAATTCTGGATCTGGTCCACTGGACTTGTGTGAGGCAGGCGAGGATCATTAGGATTTTGGAGTGTTAGTTCCAGCTTTCCCCTTATATAACAGCAGCACCACTTGAAAGGCACAAAATACAGTTTCAATAAATGCCTTTCAGATCAGATAAATGTTTCAGCTCTGCTCTGGAGTCTACAAGAGCTGACAGTCATCTATTTTAAGTGTACAATGGACATTCAAACATCGATGTTTAAATATCTAATAACTTTTACATAAGAATTTGGCGCTAACAATGCCATCACACATTCATCTGAAAAAGCAGTAAACTAATACCATGCAAAAGAAAATGTGGATATTGCTACTTAGTAGTGTATTGGGCAGGGATCCTTATTGATTCAATCAGAGTAGATTTATTTTTTAATGTTTGCCAGGCAAAACAAGAGAAGTTTTCATTCAAAATAAGCATGTATTTTCTGTAGACAAGTTGGTGGAGAGTGAAAATGCTGTCTGTTGCTATAATGGAGGATCTTTTCTGTGTTCCAAGAAGTTACTCTAATAACCTGTATACATCAAAATCATACTGAATTTGTTACATAAAAGTATGCAGTTGTGCTGTCTGTATACTCTTCTGAAAGACTTCAGCTCAGCAAAGCACTTTTATTAGTATTTACTACTCCCACTGAAGTTAATATACCTTATTGCAGACAATAAAACAACTGAGATTCTTCAAATTAAACACATCTTTAATTGCTTTGCGAAAATTGAACAGTAATGTCATTATGTTAACAAACACACTGATCTAGAAGAGGATGATGTAATCAAACATGAGAAAGAGTCGGAGTGGAAAACTGGAATCTTTATCATTAATTGTGCAGAGCCCTTCCAGAAGCCTTAGGAAGGAGGCATGATGCAAGTGAAATGTAATCCAGTGGGGGGAAGAAATGGGGTGAAGAAACTAGACACATTGCAGAGTTAATTCCTAATTGAAATTAAAACTGACAAAACAAACCCTGCAGGCAAGCATCCATTAGTGCCACAAGGCATAAGAACATGGAAATTTATTTTAGTGCAATAGTTTTAGCTTTGTGTGTTTCCTCTACCAATAGCTGCTGAATTATTTGTAGTCTTCAGCATGAGGAGCAATTAGGGGAGGCAAAGGGAGAAAATGGTTGTAGCTGGTTCTAAGTAGGCAGAAGTCTTATTAATTGTAATGAAGTTGGACTAAGCCCTTGCTAAATTTCCCTGAAGGGGAGTGGCATGTGAGGAATTTTGTTTAGAAAGGAAGTTGAAGTTTTCATGCAGCCGTTGATTTTTTGCTAAAACATATCACTCATATTTTCCTGCAAATGCCAGGATATTGTTACCAAACAGAATAAATTATTCTGGTCTAATCCATAACTTGGATAGACAGAGAACCATTGAATCTTAGAATATCCTAAGTTGGAAGTCACCTGCAAGGACCATTGAAATCCAGGCATATTTCTTACACATGAACAGGGGGATCTAAGAAGCAGACCTGTCCTCTTGCATTTTGATCTTGAGTAACTCATTTAACTTCTCTGTACCAGTTTGTGTGTGAAATTGGAATTATATATATTTGCCTGATTTTTAAAAGCATCATAATGTGAGGAGGAAAGTAGCATGACTAATGTTGTTTATCATAGTGTGGTTTCTATCTGATTTTCTTTATAATGCACACAGTAGACCTGCTCTATCTTGGGAATCACAGAAGCAGCTGCAAGCATCTAGAAACCCAGTTTTGGTATAAGGGAATCACACACCAAATTACTGCCTTATTTTTGTCATTTTTTTTTCTAAAGCTATTAATAATTTCCGCTTAAGTGTCACAATGGAGCTTTCCTGGGGCTCTTGTGCCCATCTTCCATAGTGGCTGCAGAGATTCCTGTTTGTTGAGAAATTGGTCTATTAGAGGGATCACAGGTAACAGGCTTACATTTAGTAACAGACTTGGATACCACATCTGTTAGGGTGGAATGCACTATGCTTTCAGTTTAATAAAATAAACTTCATTTCCTGTCTTTATGTGGCAACTGATAACTAAAACTGGAGAAAAGCAGTGATTTCTGTGATGGAAGGGAGCAGAGAGGACTGGGGCTGGATGGAGAAACAAAGATCATCTGTACCATCATTTTCTTGAGTGATTAGATCAGGTTTCTTTGGGTCACTATGTCCTTGTCTTCAGTTTTAAGGTTCAAAGACACCAAGATGCTGAGAACTCATCTCCCTATTTATGGCTACAGTGGAGAGCAGCACAGTTTTGCATAACTTTGCTTGTACTACTGTTGGTAGAGAGTGAGCAGCAATATTTATAGGGGAAATTATTAATTGATGTCTTTTGTGGTTTAACCTAGCAGCAACAGAACCGCCACACAGATCCCCTTTAGTGGGATGGGGAAGAGAATTAGGAAAAAAAGTAAAATTTGTGGGCTGAGAAAAAAGGATTTAAAAGGGCAGTCTAATAACACCATATGGTCTGGGATATCCCTTTGGGTTAGCTGTCCTAGCTCCTTGTGGCCCTCAGCCTCCTCCCTAGCAGGACAACATGGGAAGCTGAGAAGTCTCTGACTCCATCAGCTCTGCAACAACTAAACTATCAGTGTGTTACCAGTGTCATTCTCATCCTAAACCCAAAACAGCACTGTACCAATTCCTGGGAAGAAAATTTACTCTACCTCAGCCAAAACCAGGAAAAATGCAGAGGAAGTGCTTCCCCCTGCCAACAGCCCAAGAGCTGTTTTTCCTTCCAGCAGCTTCAGTTTCAGAAGGGCATTGATGCCCTGTGCAGAATGGCCCCATTGTCCACGTCCTGGCCATGCTGCCTGAGCTGAGGAGTGGTTGGAAAGTGCCCACTTAGAGCAGGGATGGGAAGGCAGCCCAGCCTCTCACTGCCTCCCTGTTCTGCTCTTGTAGCTGAAATGAGATGCAAGGATGTCTCTCCTGGGACACTGCCCAGATCTGCTCTTGGAAAGGTGCAGTGCTTCACACTGCCTACAGTGAGAGTCCCACACTTCTTTCTGCCCCATGCCCAGTCCCACCAGCAGTGCAGAAAATGGCTTTGATCACACTGGGACCTGGACAGGGAGGACTCACATAGCCCTCACAGATTTGGTAGCTGTGGGGCTGAAATGGATTGGATTGGGCTCAGGTTCTAACCACCTGGAGATTTCAGGAGCTCCAGCAAACAAACCTCTCTTCTTTTTCACCTTAAATGCACTATCAGCGTCCACATGTAGCATTTTTTTTTAATTGTTCACTTGGGACATCCCCCAGACCATGCTTCTGCCCAAGCCAAGGTCAATTCATCCTCCTCCTGACATCTGAGCCCAAAAATATCAAATGCTTCTTGCCTCGGTGTCACCCTCCCCAGTGCACCTGCTTTACAGCAATATATGGCAAAGGAGAGCTCATGGAGCTCCTGTAGCAGAGGGTCTCAGAGCTCCCCTGTCACTGCTGTGAGTGTGAGTCAATGTCTTACTGATCTTTGTCCCCCGACTCCCTCAAGCCCTTTCTGTAGGTTTAACATTCACAGTTGTATGAGACTGTTCTGCATTTTCCTCCTCCTATTACTCCTTTGCTTTCCTCATGACCTTCCCAGTGGCCTCAAAGAACAGATCAAGTGGGAAATAGTTTTGTAAACAAGTCAGTTCACTTCTCCTAGGTGGGGAAAATGTCACTGTAGTGGAGATCAGTGTGTTATTCCTCTGCAGTAGCTCAGATCAGCTTGTTGAGCCCTTGAGAGATTTTTCCCTCACACAGGGGAAAAGATGCTCATGGATATCTTCATAGAATGGGAGACTCGGGAAGGCAATTTGTTTGCTCTCTTTTCAAAACATTTTATTCTCTTTCTCTTTTGCTGTCCCCCCAAATGTGACATCTTTCTTAACATGTTCTTCAAATCATCTACTGCAACTCTAAGGAGCTCTGTGCACCTGTGAGTTCATTAAACCAAAATGTTCAGGATAGCTTCCTCAGCTCACTTTAGACTAATTAAATGGTTGTTTTCATCAGTTCTTGCAATTTATTTTGCTACAGATAACAGGAGAATATATCAGCCTCAGAATTGCATTAAATATTTCCCTCATAACATATTGTCAACAAAAGTCCTGCTGAATTAATGACTTGTGTGCCTGTTTGAAAGTGGGATTGTACTTGTCTAATTGTGGCATCAGTTGTCATAGTGACTATCAGGCAATCCGGCAGCAAACACCCTTCCTTGGCAGGGTTTAGGTAAAGCAGCCTTTGTGCAGTTGTCAACCAGAGATTTATGATGGTAAAAACTATATTTGGCAGCCAAATCAATGCTCTGACCACTCTTTGTGCTCCTGCCCTTATTTTAACTTAAACACTTGATACTCCACCTGAATATTAAGAGGCCGTATGTCTCCGGAGCTGTTTTGTTATTAATAGATCACTTTTTATAAACTGTGTGTGGGATGACTGGTTATTTGTATATATGTCCAACAAATGAAGTTGCTGGTATTTTCTGAACATGTAACTCCAAATGTCAGGTCTTGCAAGCAAGTGGATATTAGAGGGTACCTTTTTATGCCTGCTATTAAAACATGTCGAGTGATCTATAAATTACCCCATTGAGATAAACAGTGGATTAAAATAAGGCACTCCCATTCTGTCATCACTGTAATATTAATTATTAGAGTTTTGGTCTTTAATGTTAAAATGTACCTTTTAGCAGTATATGTCACTCCATATTAAATTACATGTGAACTGACAGATTTTTTTAATCAAAACTTGCATTCTGAGTTTTGTTTTCTTCATAGTGTCACAACAAGGTAGGAAAATAATTTTACTGAAGTCTGTGGAATATTTTTTTACCATTTGGTGTTTTATTTTTGCTGTGGAATTTGTTTTTCTTAGTGGTTTTCTTAAGTTTAACTCTGACCTCTTTCTTTCATTGAGCCTACAAAAATGCTTATTTTAGTCTTATTGTATCAGCTGATGAAGGAAAGGAATTATAAATTTCATTAAAAATATTAGAACTATAGACTGTTTGAACATAAAGTATAAAAATTTCATTATGTCAGTTAATAGAGGAAAACATTTGTATGACCACATGAGCATCACAGACTGGGTCTGTATGAAACACAAATATTTTCTTGACTGGATCTATTTTTTTGTCATCATTCCAGATGAAGTTGTGTTAGTGGGTTTTAACAGCAGAGATTTACTTTTTAATACCAATGAACAATAACAGGGCCATGTATGTAAATGTTTTTCTTAGCCAAATATGCAGCTCTGAGAGTGCTTATTTTAATTCATAGGGGAAGTGGGCTGCAGCTCATCTTGTAAAACTACAAACCTAATCATTCAGGACAAGAAATCACAACTTCCTGGGGTTTGGTTCTGTGTTAGGTCCCTGAAACTTTGAAGGCCAAGTTCTCTGTGGTCCTGTGTGGGTCCTGCTGCCCCAGGATTCCCATCAAATGGGAGTTCATCCATTTAAAGGGCTGTGACACTACATGGCAGTGGTGTAATAACAATTTTACAGGTAAACAGCCTGAAACACCCACTGCTGTTGACATTCCACATTTTCATTTGGTCAGAAAAGTAACTTATTATTTGAAGACATATCTTCTCTCTTTGTCCTCTAAAGCAATTTAAGTAAAAATCTAGTTTAAGAATGTTCCTGTGTGTCAATGCACTGGAAATATTTTTTTTTCCTTTAAAGTGATTTTACTTTGTGACATGTCATATATAGGGTGCTTCTGTGCATTTTTCTCTGTGTATGTTGGCTCTGCAAGGATTTTTGCAATCATGAGTTTCCCATTTCTCCTTCCCCTCCCTGTAATTTTGTTAAAGGGGGCAGAAGGGCCAGAGGTGGCCCTCGTGCCATGGGCACACCAGGAGGGTTGTTCACCCACTAAGGGTGAACCAGGAGGGAAAACCTGAGGGAGGAAAAAAGGAATGTGATCTCATGACAGATGCTCCCAGCAAAAAGATCACAGAATCACAGAATTGTTTGTGTTGGAAGAGCCCTTAAAGATTATCTAGTTCAAACCCTCCTGCCACAGGCAAGGAACCTTCCACTGAGATGAACTTGGCAACAAAGAGGAAAACTTCAAAGCCAAGAGAGAAATTTGTGTCTCTGAACCCAGTGTCCTCCCTCACAGAAGCAGGAAGACTTGTTCTTGAAGGAGATGGCAAAGTTAGGAGCACCAAGCAAAGAGGAAGACAGTAAAAAGCCAGCAGCAGGTACAGTGGATTCAGAGATCGTGATGGTTGGGTAAATCTGTGGGACATCCATGGAGACAACAGATGGATGAATCAGGAGAGGAATATGGAAGGAAGATCCTAGAAATGGAGAGACTGGAAAAATTACCATCCCAGTCACAAAGAGAGATCCTGGCAAGGAAGTGTGTGGATGTTATCAGTTAAAGGTTATCTCACACTGCTCCTGCTGGGTGTGTGCTGAAAGCTGGTGTGGGGCTGGAAAAGGGAAACATTTGCCTCAAACATTTTATCAGTTTGTTAACATTTGGTCTAAGTGTTCCCGAGTGCCTTTTCCCCATCCCCCACCTCAAATCCCAGGCGTCAGAGCTCCTTTCACAACATATTGATAATAACCAACACAGTTGTCCGTCTTGGAAATAATAAAAGCTATAGACCGTAATAGATTTTTAAAGTTACATTTCGAGTTTAATGCTTATAACTATATCACTGGGAGCAGGTACTTGGCACAAATGTCTCCATTGGAGCATAAACACCTTGGCCTATAGCCTCTGAGAGTTTATCAGTGCCATGGGAGATATTTCCTGCTATGTACATGCTCCTCTACAATGAATGAACAGCTTGCAACTACATATTAATCTACTTGATGACCTAGATCAAGAACAAGGAAAATAATATTGATAAGTCAGTCACTTTTCCTTTTTGGTATATTCCTGACTATTAGCACTGGGTGGGAGGCAAACAGATGAATTGAGACTTTACTTCCTGACACAGGTCAATATCATTAAGAAAACTTTTAATTATTTCTAGGCCAGACTGAGCAAGTGGCTGAATGGTGAGTGGGTTGTGGAAGGTGAGCTTAGTTCTGCTGGGATTGATCTGAGAGCTGCAGTGATACAGCACTGACTGGGTGGTTGAAATGCAGTTTCTGTGAATACATTGCTGTTGCAGTGATCTACATCAGCCAGGATCTGGACTGTCATGCCTGATTCTGTGAGAAACTTTTATTTTGTGCTCTGTGGCACCACCCTGTTAACCTCTGAGCACTGTGTCCTGGCTTTAAGCAGAGAGTTCAAATCAAGGCAAATAAACTCAAGTGTTATCTGATAGAGGATTATGCAGCCCTGCAGTCATTCAGCTGCAACCTCTACAGTCACCTTCGTATACACCCTGCATCCTTCCTGGTTATGCTCATCCTTCTCCCAGCACCTCTTTAAATTACACACCTGCAGAGGCACTGATCACTGCAGTGCAGCCATAAAGGAAAGACATTGCTTCTTTGCCCTCCTAAATACCTTGAGACACCTCTGATTAATTTTTCACCAAAAATAGTGCCCCTGAATGGACTGAGAGGAATTTACCACCAATATTCTTCAGGCCAGTATGTGTGGATGGAATCCCACCTCCTTAGCTCTGACCATTGTGTATTCCAGCCCCAAATCCCTCTTTTCTGCCACAGAAACTAACATGCCTTTTAGTCTTTGTTCTTGCCAAGCTTAGAGAAAAACAAGGACTTTTTCCATTTAATGTAAGTATCACAATAAGAAAAAAGTTTCAAGTGAGAAAAATATGACTGTTGCTGTTTTCAACAGAAATTGCTCCCCAATGATCCATATATTCAAGATGTATGGGAAATTAATACCTTAACACATATATTAGTATGTCAAAATGGCATGCCTACTTACCCATTTATCAGGTTAAAGGAGGAGACTGGTGTGACTTTAGATAGTCATTTCATTTCTATGTGCCTACGTTCTGTCATTTAAAAACAGGAATATGGATAATAAACAATAGCAGAATGTTATTGAGTCATTCACATTTATAAAGCCCTTAGATATTGTCTATGCCTCAGTTTTCTCATTTGTAAAACAAGTGTAATAATTCATGTATTTATAGCTTTAAAGGGTGGATAATCTAATTTGACATCCTGTGGAGCAAAATCCTTAGCATTTCATTTAGCTATTCCTTCGCTGTTCTCAGTAACTCATGGCCTAAAGAAAGAACATTTGAGAAAGGCAGGAGATTATGATTTTAGAAATGTCATGTGACTGATAACCTTCCTCAACTCTTGGCAAACTATGCCCTTCATCAAGCATCCAAACTATTAAAACTATGATCCTTATTCACCATGTGATATTGTTCATGATCCCTAACTTTCCAGCATGTTTGGAGACACTTTATAAGTAATTTATTTTATTGGACAATTTGTACAATAGATTCCATTCCATCTATTGCTTCAATTACTGTGAACTGTGCCAGTGGCCTGCACTTTATGACATCTTGCTCCCATATCCCTTTTTTAACAAGTCTGAGTCACACTGGCTATAAGATTTCCAGTGGTTGTTTGCAGTGCAGCCCTGGATAGGATACAAACGTGTCATTAGTGATGACCTGACAGTGATTTTGCACAAGTGGGCAGAAGAGCATTGACCAAACCACTGCTAAGAGGCTGCTAAGTGGAGCTCAACACAGTCTGACTTTCCACTCGTCTTCCCTCCCCGATCTGTAGAGCTCTGTTATTTCAGGAGTCACTGAGTGCACAGAAAGGAGCATTCCAAGTGGTGGGAACCATCTGCTTCAGAGGGTGTTGCTGGCAGCTCGTTTCCAAGCTGCATTTTAGGATTGAGAATTTTCTAATTTGATGCCATGACTAAAATCTCCTTGTCGATCGTGTGTCATCCTCAACAAATTTCTGATGTTTTGGTCATTGTGAGGAAGACAGCTGGATGCAAATGCAGATGAAGGCAAGAAGAGATGAGGGTGTGCTTGCATGGGTGCACAGGCACATACAGACGAAATTGCCATTGCTGTAGTTGCAAAACTGCATTTTCCTAATCTTTCAAAGTATAATTCTGTATTTTCCTCACATTATGTCTTTTGGATTGGTCCCTGTGAAGGAAAGAAAAAGAAATCATTCTGTTGTGAAATCCAGTATGTCTGTCAGAGAAATATAATTTACCATTTCAAATTCCAGTTGTGGATAACTTGTTGATTGAAAATTTGTTTGATTTTCAAGGTGACAAATACAAACAGTTGCCCTGAGTGTGCTCTTGGCTGCTTCATAGAAAATAATTTACTTTTTTCCATTTTAAAGCTGCCTTTTGGGCCTATCATGAATGAACCAGCTGCCTTGAAACTTGGATAAAATATTATTCTTTTACATATATAACAAACCAGTGAAACAGTAAAAATAACATTGGCATAAGCTTGCCAAGGGGATTTGGTTGAACCATTAGGTAAGGTCTGCCAGATACATATAATTTCAGCTGTTAAAATTGCATATTCATGTGTTTTCCATATACCTATTGGCCTCTCTCTCAGAGAACTTTGGAATAGTCTTTTACTAGACTATAATTAAACAACAGCAATCGAGACAGGGTATTCCCTAGAAATTGCAAAATGAGGAGTATGTGGTGGCCACTTGCAGAGTTGCTCATTAATCTTGAGAAAATTCAGAAAGAACAGACTTGGTGTGAAGAAATGATGGGGGGGCAGGCACTGGACTAAAACACAGTCTTATTGTACACGTGTTTTGCAGATTTAAGTTTTGTGCAAGGAATGCAATTGAAATAAGTCCCTACAGTCCAGCCAGTCTATATTATTTGTCCATTTTATTTCCCCCTACCCCTAGAATTTGACTTGAGTTGGTGCCACGGGTCCCAGTGCCATCAGTCTGTGTGTCTGGGAATAATTCACTCCTAAGCTAGCCTGGATTTTTGATGATTTCCCTGCCATACAACTCTAGCTTGCTGTATTTATGAAGCAGTGAGTCAGGCTCTCTGTTTCTTTTTTTCAATGAAACACAACATTGAGCAGCTTCTGGGATGTTTGTGTTGGTGAAGTTTTCTCTCCTGAGAGTTCTGCCTTACCAGAGTTACCTTCTTAGTAGAACTTACAAGTTGTCTCGATGTAGCAAGAAGTTATTAATTAAAAGAACATTCCTTCTTGCCCTGTCTGTGGGCAATTAGGATGTTCAGATCCCTACCCCATATCAGCTTGGATCAGGAGTGTGAAGTCTATTCCTGGTATTATTCGAGAGCTGTGCGATCTAAATCGGGAGGTCACGTTTCTGCTGCAGATGAGTCTGAGCGCTGCTAAATTCGGCAGGACGGCAGGGAAACCATCCAAAGCTCTCACTGTGGCTTACACATTGTCACCCACCCACCTCCAAAGTATTTATGTGACCTATCAAAGCTTCTGTTTCCTCGCTTGCTTGGGTTAAGCGCTGACGCCGTCGTCTTTGGAGACCTGTGCTTCAGGCTCAAGCTGTTCAGATTGATGGTCAGAGCAGAAAATGGACTGAGCAGGACCTGTGAAATGCCCCAGCATGGAAATCCACCCAGGTGTTGGTTCTGGGTGTGATGTAATGGCTGTCCAAACTGTGTTCTCCACCACTCCAAACTGCAGTCCCACTGCACTCACATCACCTTGCCTTGTCTCCAATTTTACATTCACCACATGGTATTTTGTAATTTTTCACACATCAGAGCCATGAAAGCAGTCCAAGGATAAGTGTTTAGAAGTATTTTAGAAGAATATGATAGTGGAGCCAAATGTAATCCTAAAGTTACCCTCAAGATTAAAGAATGCAAACATGATGATTTTTACATAGAGCCTATTTTTGTGATGGCCTGAGTTATCGTGTGTATGCCTCTGTCTTTCTCCTCTTCTGTAAGAACCATATGAATATTAATTCAGAGCCTCCCAGACAAAATTATAAATTATCTATCTATCTATCTATCTATCTATCTATCTATCTATCTATCTATCTATCTATCTATCTATCTATCTACATATGTTTATATTTTTAACATGTTTTGCTCGTGATTTGAGGAGAGAGTTTTCTGTCTTGGACAGTTGGAATGGTTGTTTTTGGATTTGGAAAAAATGATGTTTTGATTTCCGAGTGTGTAGAAACTATGCTGATGTTTCTCAGTTTAAGGAAGACCTGTGGTCTTGCACAGGAAAGTTCTGATGTTTCAAGTATACAGACATTGATAAGAAAATACTGGAAAAAATGTCATGCTATAAAAAAAACCAGTTTCTGGGCCTTCTTTTCCCCCTTCTTTTTTATTTTTTTATGTCAGCAGTCTACAAACATTTATTTGGAGAAGTTTATTGGCTGTGCAGACGTTTGTACTGATATAACACAAGTGTTCCTTGTCTTGATAGCTTGTGAGAAGTCAATTGTAAACTCCTGTCATGTCTATTTTCTTTGTCTCTTATTTCTTGGGTCCCAGTATAATGTAGGGTAGACATCACTGACACACTCAGAGTATCAGTTTTCTGAAGCTGATTATCCACCAAATTCTAAATCTCAAAGTAACAGAACTTGAATTTCCTAGATTAGGCATCCAAATAATGAAGGAGGAAGGGAACGGAGGTGGGGGAAGAGGAAAAGAAAATAAATCGACTTGTTCTTTCCTAAATTTAATAAATAAAATTAAAAACTAAACCAGTGCAAACTACTGGAATTATTTTACAAAGACCTTGCACATCTGAGGCCCAGTGTGCTGCAGGCAGTGCACCCAGAGCAGCTTTCTTCTTGCATTCAGCTTTTTGAATATCAGAAAACCCCCCCTTCCCAGCAGGGAAAACTAGTGAACAGAAAAGCTAAATGCTAAATGTCCCACTGGAGGTTCTTGGCGAAACTAGGAGCAGCACTCAGAGATTCTGGCTCCTGTTTCAATATCTTAATTACATAATTAGCCTTGCTTAAATCAGGTCATGTGGCACTCAATCTGACTTCCTTTGCTGTCGTGCTATCTGTGCTATGTAATTCTCATGCCAAGATAGTGTGTGGAGCCTTAAATAATCCAAGATATTCTAGTAAGGCATGGTAAAAAGTTAATTTAAAAAAAAAATCACATAAACATATATATAAGGAAATTAACACTGTTAGAGATTAACATAATCAAACAAAATATGGTTCATTACAACTGTATATATTACCATGCATTTAAATGAATGCTGATTGAAGGGAAAATGTATTTTCTCTGCACTGAAATGAAACACAAGAGCAAAATAAGTGAGCTTCTTTTAAGAATCTGTAGCTAAGAAATTTATTTCATAGGTAACAAATGGTAAACGGACAGGAATAGTTATTTCTGTTAAAGGAATAAATCTGCTGAAATACTGTGAAACATTTTCTGTGCAGCAAGCCACAATATATACAATAATGCAGTAAAATCCTCCACCAAATATCTGTTAAAGGAATAAACCTGTCAAAAGAATTAATTTTCTGTGCAACAAGGTTATTCATTCAACAGGCTTCCACCATATGTAATTTATGAAGCAAATTATACTATTCCAAAAAGGAAAGGGAAACTCATACAATGCAGTTTAAACTACAGCAAGACTGGCTGGAAGAATGCAGCCTTAAAAGTCAGGAAATCTCCAAGCAGAGCCAACTGCCTGTGCTGCTGCTGAGCAAGGAGCTCTCAGTGTGCTCCAAATGCTTTACCATGGCTGTGGGGACAAAAAAAGAACACCCTTCCCATCATATATGAAGCAAACCTGGCGATGTAATAGGCAGGGGAACAGTTCACATTTCTGATTTCTGTTCAAAAATGCACTTTCCTGGTGTAGCTCACATTTCTGGGTGAGCTGGAGATGCAGTGCAGTCCTAGCAGAATTACCTGTCCAGTCAGTCAAAGGGTACTGAAAGTATCACTGCTTCAATTAGGGGATCCTGTAGTATGTAATGATTCCTGGTGGTGTTTTCTTTACTGCTACATTCAACCTCATGCTGGTTTTTAATTTGGTGACATTGAGTTTGAATGTATAAGGCAAAGGGACTCACCAGCACTCGGAAAATGTACTTATCCCTTCCAGTAACTGCAAACATTTTGTACCAAAAAGCATTGAAAAATGCTACATGAAGTTGTGGTCTCTTACCTGCAGCTATAACTTTGCTGTCTGAACCAAATTCATCAAAATAATCAAACTTTGCCCTGTGCCAGATCTATAATCTGAAAATCCCTTTGTAATTTCTTTTTCCTTGGCTATCTGTCTGGGGGCCACTGTAACTTTTGGGTGAAGTCTTATAATCCAGCCTGAAGTGTCATCCTCATTGTCAAGTTTAAAGCATTTGAAATACTTTATTTACAAGTCTTTAATTTCATGCAAAAGTCTTCCAGTCCTGAGCAGATTAATTTGCACTGTGTCTCAATCTTATTATTTTAATAACTTTTCACTCCCCTCTAAGCAAGTAGACTGTTGATTCCTAGAATAATGATAAGGTTTCCTCAAAAAAAAACCAACACTGTGGCAGGGTGAAAGTTGGTTTGTTTGAGCTTTTATTACAAATCCAGAGACTAAGCCAGGTTCAGTGGGGGCCATGAACCTTTTGGCAAATGTGGGCTGAGCGTCACCATGGAATCACAGAATGGTTTTGGGATGGAATTGACTTTGAAACCCCTCCAGTTCCAACCCCTGTCAGGGAAGGGGCACCTTCCACTATCCCAGGTTGGGAAACCTGGCCTTGGACAACTCCAGGATTGGGACAAGTGATGTCCCAAGCCAAGTATGAACAAATATGGATTTATGATTTTGGGTGGAAATCAAGTGTGACCAAGAGAAATGTGGCAGTGGAACTAAGTCACCATTGCTTTTTCTAGATATTGCTAACCCAGAGCTAATAGAAAATTCAAGGCATTAAATTCCCATGACATGGGTGATCCCTTTCAAGCACAATACCATGGGTAAGGAGTGGAGAAAAAGCAGAAATTATACCAGATAACTGACAAAATTTTTAAAAATGCCACAACCCCCTTTGCATTTTGAGACAGACAAAAACTGGTGCTTCTTTTAAACAGCAGCTGTAGTCACCTGGAGAACTGCTCAGGAGGAAAACAAGCACGAGCAATAATTCACAGCCAGTTTGCAGATAGCCTCCAGTGGGGAAGCTCAGGCAAAGATTACATAAAAGAGATTTAGACTTCCAGGGGTTGTCCTTTCCAGGTCTATTTATTTACATAAATTTGTCAAAGCAGAATTAAAAGCTGCAGTTAAGATCCAGAAATCCATATTTGTGATTGAGCTAGGTGTAATATTTGAAAGTATGTACTTATCAAATTGCAATATCACTTTGTTTTCTTCCTGCAGGCAAACTAAAGAATAAATTGCCTCCCATGCAAATCCGCTCATCTGGTTTTTGTTGGGTTCTTTCTCTTTTTTTTCCCCCCTGTTTTGTTTCATTTTGTTTTATCATTCAGTCACTGAAATCTGATCTCAAAAAAATGTAGGCAGATGTACAGAAGACTTATTTTTCCCTTGGCACACTGTTTAAAAACTTATAAATTTACTCCCACTCTTTTAAATCATTCTTCTCGAGGTGTTCCAGCCAGGCATCTTTGCTGGCTGCCACATCCTAAATTCTTTGGGATTTGCTGTTGGCCTGAAATTATTGTGCTATGTGAGCTCATCTTCTGGGATATTAAAAATATCCGTTACTTCAAATGTGATTCGTATACCCAGTGGCATTTGAGTAAACAGCAACATCACTGACTCAGGGATCCAGCTTGGCTCTGTGACATGTGCTAAGTGCAAAAGCAACACCATTTTAGGGAAGAACAGGACTCGAAGATTATTTTGTTTATATATTATTGACTGGAAGGGAGATCTGGCCTCCTAAGCAAGTGTATAAAAAGAGCTAGGAAACAGAGGCCAGAAAAATAAATCATTGTTGAAACAGAATTTTAAGTTTCCTGCTCCTGACCTCCTCAAGAAAGGTCTGATTTTTCCTTTCTCTCTCATTTTGAGTGTTGCACAGAGCAGTAAACCATGAAGTGCTTTCTCAGTGATGGATTTTACTCCTTCTCCAGGCTGAGTTCTGGTGCTGAGGAGATTTTGTTTGCTGAGTGTTCTCACCATTTGAGTTGTGGTTGTTGTTTAAGAAATGTTAAATTGCTGATAAAGATTATTCAAGTTAGAGAACATCCTGAGTAGTCTAAAATATTGAAAAGAGAGCCATTAGTTGAGATTGACAATAAAGTCTGATTAATAGTTTGATTTTTAAAACAATTACATAAAAATATTGTTTGAAATCACTCATTTTAAACAGCTGACATTTTAATGCATAAATATAATTACAGACTCTTTAGGAAGAGCCTAATTTTGGCCTTGATATATATGCTGGCAATTGTGTATTTGAAATAGAATCATAAAATGTAAAAATTTTATATTTAATCACTAGTGTCAAAAATTATTAGGTAATAACCACAGCAGGAGAGAATGTGATAAAAGATACAAAGGCCCATATTTAAAACATAATTTTTCTAATACTCACTATGATTTTAAGATGTCATGTCGTCATGTGCGGGTGAGCGGGTCAGATGCGAAATCGGCTTTTTCTTTTTTTTTAATGTGAAGTGATCAATTTATGCTCGTGGAGGGGTTAAGCTTACTGGAAGCCCAAGTCCTCTTTGTGCACCCTCCAGGTAGGTCCCAGAGACATGAGCCCTGTACCTGTCTGTCTCCATGGGTTAAGTTAAACCAGCCTCCCACCCAAACCCAGCGCTCCTGCACACGGAACAGGAGCTGCAGGAACTCCTGAAAAGAAATCTGTCATCTCACAAAAGGCTGCTTAATTATCTCACACCTGGTGGTTTTCCACTAGGAACTGGGGTTTTCCTTTCTGGTGCTTAACGTCTTTCTGCAGCACCAACCTGAGTGGAAAGGACTCTCACAGCTCTACTGGAGGCTCTAAAAGTGCACAAAGCAGGAGAATCTCATCCAGTGTGTGCTCTCACTGCGTTTAAGGCCCTTTTTAGTCAGCAGAGATGACTCTGATCCTTGTAGTTTGCTGTTTTACTCACCAACCTTTTTTCCAGACATGCAATAACTACTATGAAAATGCATCTGCTATTTCCAGTCCATTTGTGACCGTCAAAAGATGTGAGGTTTTTAAGTCACAGCCCCACACAAATGATACCATACAACTTGCAGAGCAGAAGGCTGATGTATGAGCATTATTCCTTACTGCAGTGACTTATTTACCTCTGGGACAGAGCTCAAGAATTTATAAGCCTTGCAGAAAGGAGTCCCTGCCCTGGCCACCTCACAAAAGTGCTCTGCAATCACATCTCTGCTTTCCTAAAGGAGCTAATAGGATCAGTCCCAACAGAGACAGAACAGGAAAGAGCAGCAATGTGGCAGGATAATGGCCAGGCATTTCTGCTATTACCCCTGTAGTGCCTTTGAGTGACCACTTTTAAGTGGAGAATTGGGGTTTGTGGAGTACTTTAGTGTCATTTTTACTCTCCGGTTTTTTTACTCTGGCTTTGCTTAAATGAAAACTGCTTTTGAACTGCTCTCCACTGTGGCTGCCTGCACAGAAGGGAGAAATGGGACAGGCATAGCAGGAGTCCTGCATTTCAAAACTCTTCAGCCCCTGCTGGAGCCATCCAGGGGACCATCTTTCCATCCAAGGGTGATCAGTCCTCTGTGGCAAGAAAAGGAGATGGGGACAAGGTGTGGAGGAGGAAATCTTTTTCTTAAGGCTGCAGGTACTTATGGACTACTGCCAGACTGGAAATAAGATTTTTGCTTCGTGTAATAAGGGCAATCCAGAAGTACTGAGGAAATTAAAATAAATTCAGAGACAAAATTAAATTTTAGATTGAAACACCAAGGATTATTGGTTTTTATCTAGAAGGCAGATGATGGTATTTAGCAAACCAGGTGATTTTTAAATCGTATGTGTAATCATTTCATAAAAGTTACTGAGAGTAATTTGAAAAGAAAGTAGACAAA
Organism: Catharus ustulatus; assembly: GCF_009819885.2. Lineage (NCBI taxonomy): Eukaryota > Metazoa > Chordata > Aves > Passeriformes > Turdidae > Catharus > Catharus ustulatus. Next base: position 4,504,351 of record NC_046233.1, on the reverse strand, counting down.
GTGAAAGAGGTTGTTCAAGACAAGTGTTTAGTTCAGTCAGGAGGTCAAACATGAAGATGCCTAAATGAATGAAATTTTTTTTTTTTTAGTTCCAAAATCATAGAAAAAAAGGGCCTGGGTGAGAAGGGACTTTTAAAGCTCATTCCATTCCATCCCCTGCCGTGGCAGGGACACCTTAAACTGTCCCAGGCTGCTCCAAGCCCTGTCCAACCTGGCCTTGGACACTTCCAGGGATCCAGTGGGAAGCCACAGCTTCTCTGGGCACCCTGAGCCAGGGTCTCACCACCCTCCCAGGGAAGAATTTCTTTCTAATATCAGATCTAAACCTTGTGCCACAGAAAATCTGTTTCTGAAAATACTTCTAAAATTTGCTACCTCAGGAGTTCACCTCAGGAGCATCCCCAGAAGGCACCATGTGGTTGTCCTCTTCAGGCACACTTCCCCAGAGCCTCTCCTCTCAGCCCTGGCAATGAAATATCAGGCTAGAAAGATCTTTTCTACCACTTCTCATGGCCTTTCTTATGCTCTTACTTAGAAGTGCCTGACTTTGCCAATTTTAAATTCTTTAATTTAAATGAAAATTAAATTTTTATGTTATTGTTAAATTATTTTATTAAAAATATTTCATTATTGAATTTTTAAATTATTAAATTCAATTTAAAATTTAATATTGTTCTGTATACTCTTTAATGTCAGCTGGTGAAATGTCACTCACCAGAAGTCATGGATAGAAGCAATCACCAAATTTTGGTCTGAGACCTATAGACATAGGTCAGGAGTGTTTTTACCAGGAGAGCTTTGTTTCTCCAAAACAACTGAGAATCACTGGAGCTTTGTAAACCAAACCCATGGGTTTTGCCTTATTTCTGTCAAGCAATACATGAACACACTCCAGCTCTGTCATATAGGAGAATTAATTCCAATTTAGGAGCTCATTGGTGTCAATGTTTACTGATGGTTCAGCTGATGAGTAGTGGATGTACTGCTGGCAGAAACTTTGCAGCCCTCAAAGAAGACAGCTCTGCCTCCAACAAAAGTGTCTCAGCCAAAGTGGGAAACATCTCCACCCCCACCTTGGTAATCCAGGTGACTCAGCTGAGTTTGGTTGGACTGATCTACTCAAAATCGAAGAGAACATGTTAGTACTCTTCTTTTTCATCACCAGACTCATCTTCTCCACTGAAGAGTAGGTTAATAGTTCAGGAAGATCTGTGGAGTTTGGAAAGTAGCCAAAATAGTGCCACTTCTGAATGCAGCACCTAGGAACAGCAGGAAAATCAGTCTGTGTCCAGTGTCTGATCTGCACTGGCCATCTGAAAATAATTATTTGTAAGCATATGTAAATATACATAAATATATATATATGTATGTGGGAAACAACTCTGGTAATAATTTTAAATATATCCAGTCTAAACTCCTCACTCATACATCCTGATGAGCCAGGGGTTGCTTGTTTGTTTGGGGTTTGCCTTGTTTTTCCTCGTGCATTGTTTCTGGAGCAGATGGGCTTATCTCTGCAGAAGGACTCTCAGCAAAGTGCTTTATCAGATCACCCTTGTGACTGCAGCACAAAACCAGCCTTTCTGTCTTCCTAGCAGGGATGTATGGGAAAACCTCTCTCCCAGTTTCACATGTGTCCTTGCTGCATTTTTGTTTGATGCTGTTGGCTTCATTGGGGGTTGGTGTGACAAGAGTTTACAGCAGAGAGGAGCCACCAAAGCACTCTGATGATAAAATCTTCTGGTTTGTTGATGCTATGGCCAGTTCTTTGTAATTCATGAGTTTGTTCACAGTGGGTGATTTTAGCCCGTATATTGACAGGAATTTTTAATCTCTGTAGTATCTCTGGGATGATGCAAGCAGGAGAAGGCTGTTTATGTCTTTCACAAGCATCCTTCACCCCTACCGTGTTGGCTTTAGATGTGTGTTTAATATAAGGGTGGTTATTTCTTGCTGATCTCTACTTGGCAATGGCCACTGAAAATAAATCTATGTTGATTTTATTAGATCTGTCAACAGTCCTTGATGTTATTGACAATGAGGTTTTGTTGACTTGTGGAAATGGAAGGAAACCTTCCTCAAGTTTGACATTTCCTTAGCATCCCATGAAGTGTATCCAAACTAATATTCTCAGCAACACTTTGGTTTATTGTAAAGTGTCCCGACCTGATCATTTGAGGAAAAATAACAGAGTTTGATGGGTCCTGATATGGCAGAATTAAAACAGGGAGGGGGAATACAAAGAAAGAAAGAGGAAGATTCTTCAGCATGACTGAAAACACCCCATTTCATGGTATTCTCTGAGCTATTATTGCAAACACTGCACAGTATCTTGTTGTAGAGAGTTCTGTGAACCTCTTGGTTGTTCTACAGCAGCATTGTGCCAGATAAAGAGGAAACATTTCTATTCTTTGACAATAATCTTTGCTAATACATTTTCCAGCGGGGGAAAAAATAATCCTAATTAAGAAGTTAGTTTATGCCTTACAAAATGGAAGGGCAAAAGGTTACTTGTTCCAGGGGAAGAACAGGAGAGTAGATCTGAGAGCTGACAGTGGGATTGGCTTGGATCCACTTCTCTTTAAGCTTAGTTTTTGCAAGCTCTCTGCCAGCTTGGAGCACGATGGACCTCTTTCCTTACCTAATGGCATGCTGGATGGCAGCCCTGGCCTCAAGAAAGCTCAACTGCACAAGCAAAATTAGGTGTGTTTCTGTGCAACAAAAACAGCACCTTTCCCAACAGCAACAATTTTTGTGCTGTTCTGAAGGCAGCTGATTTGTAATCCATTCAAGTCCATATGTAAAACGCTTGCACTGAAAACACAAAGATAAAGCAAGCTGTAATACCATATAAACACGTGCAGTAGGGGTGGATTTCAGAGTTATAGCTGTATTTATGCCTGGAATATTCACGCCTTGATCTAATCCTCTTTTTCTTAAAGGGGAATTTTTCAAAAGTTCTTAAGGACCCATCATTGGAGCTACATCTTGAAAAGGGCACGTCTTTCTCTCGCACACCTCAAACAAGGTGGCCTGATGTTTCAAAAGCTGCTCAGAATTCAAACGCTTCCTTCGGGTGCCTAAGTGGAAGAGCATCTCTTTTGAAACTTTGGCCACTTGTGGAGGTGTTTAAATGGGAAGACTTGGTGCTAAGTAGGGCATGTAAAAAGTTTTCCCTTGAAATATTTCCTTAGGGAAAATTGGGGTTTTGACTACTGAAATGTTATTTCACAAAGAGCAATGCTTTCTGTGATAATAACAGGTTTTAATAAAAAGAAAAATGACCACTTGAAGAACAAAGAAGATCCCTGTTATAAACTAAAATTTAAAGCATTTTCAATTTAAAAGTTAGCATTTGCCCTTTGGAAGCTTCACTGAATTTTTGTTTTTTAACAGCATTTTCCTCAAAGAGGAGGCTGGGCAAGAACAATTCTTTCCACATCTAACATAAAATTTTAAGGTGAAACAAGTGGCAAGATTCAAACAAACAGAAGAAAAATGAACCCGTCTTTAAAAACATCCCTGAGAACAGCTGAAGATCCACATTCATTCCCTTCTGTCACTAAAAACTGGAAAGTTTTCAGACAGCTATCAGGAAGCAATGGGGTACGTGTGCAGAAGTCTGTAACTGAAGGTAGATTAAGAATTGGAGCATAAACTTCACTTACCTCTTGAGTAGACTTTGAGCTCCAAGGCCCTTAAAGGTTAACAATAAAATCTCAAATTGAATCCTCATTTTCAATATGAGACAATTTAAGTTATAAAACAATGAAGTGACATGAGCCTAGCAAGGCCAACGAGGACACTTAAACCAGGGTTGTCAGAATGCCCAGGCTTTATCACCCATGAAAGGATGTAACTCTCCATGACATTAAGGATGCAGGGTTTGATGGAGTGTCACAGTTAGTTGACACCAGAATCATCCGAAATCGTAGAGTCCCTGTCACATCCTGCCACTGCAGAATAGAAACTAATGATTGTGCTACTGCACCATCACAGGCATGCTGGGGTGCTGGTAGCTGGTAAATTATTACACAGCAGTAAGAGTTGCCAACAGGAGTAGACTTCTAGGCTAATAGCTAGGAAACTATAAATGTGGGCTGTTTTACTTCAGCAGAGTCAGCTGCTGCTCTGAGTGTCTGATGGGACAAATGGTTTGGGGACAATATAAAGTCACGCTGGGCCACTGCATGAGTTGGAAATCTATACTTTCCTGAAGATGTTTTGTGAAAGGGACATTTAGATAAGAAAACATGAATATGCACTTTTGGTAATGGAAACTATTTTTGCAGAGACTGATAGATTCAAAACTACCAAGGCTCGTATTTTTAAACAAATATAAACATAAAAAATAGACGAGTGTCTTATTTCCAGAAAAATAATTGCAGGGAAAAAATGGGAAATATTATTTACAGAATGTCATTCTGAATATTTCACAGACTCCAGAAGTCTGTAAATAACAGAAATTTAAAATATCTTTTGGGCCCAGATGCAATAGGCATTAAAGTCTGATGGAAAAATAATTTGATTCTAGATTGATAGCTTTTTATCATTTTCTCCAAAGGAACAATACCAAAAATCAATGTGTAGTAGATACAGAGGACAGAGGCACTCTATCCTCAGCTAAATGATCTTTCTGAACTGATTTCTGCCCAGGTTGCAGTTGAGCACATAAATAGAACCCTTATGGGTGAAATCAATGATATTTAACCATAACAAGCTACCCTATTACACACAGAAAGAAAATGGCTGATTTGGTATCACTGATCCCAGCCTGGCTGAGGGTCCAGGTGACATCTTGCTGTGTTGTGCAGTGTTCAAACAGATCTATCCCTGGGAGGAGTGGGAAGTTATCCCTTCTCTGTCCATGCCCTTTCCTGGGTTGTGGTCCCTGTTTCAGGAAAAGTTGTCGTTTGTTTGGAGAGGAGAGTGAACACAACATCTCAAAACCCTGAGCTAGCAGGACAGATTGGCTGAACGAGGTTGTTTAGCTTAAATAATAAGCAGTTGAGAAGGGACATGTAAGTAATTACAGAAGAAACAGCGGCAGGGAAGACAGAAACAATCTGTGCATAATGGAAAGGACATGACATAATGGGCTTAAATTACAGCGAAGGATTCCGGTTAGACATCAGGAAACTTTCATAACAATCAGGATAATAAAGCACTAAGGTAGACTGCCTGCAGAGGCTGTGGGATCTCCACTGTTGGAGGCCATCCAGAGCAGGGCAGGCAGACTTCTGAAAGAAAGACAGGAGGATAATCGATCTTGCTGTAGGGCAGAGGGGTGCACCAGGAATAACCTTCCTAGAACCTGTGACTACCTTGAACTGTTGATATCCTTCATCCCCACCCTTCTCAAAACTTGTTTCTTAGTCTTACGTCTCTGTTTTCTGCTGGTACATCTTTCAAATCTATTTCTGATTTTATTTTAGAGGCTTGGCCTTATCCATCTTCATCTTAAAACACAAATGTAACTACTACCTCTATGCTGATGATTCACAGATCTGTGCATCTTCCTACCTCAGACCCAGCTGACACTTTTCAAAATAAAAGCTCAGTCTGTTTTCCTGACATATCATTGCAGATGTTTTGCTCACCACTAATCTCAGCAAAGCTAGAAAAATATAAATTAATTGAAATCAATTCCCTCTGCTTCCTGCTTTTTCTTTCATCACATTGAATAACACTGTCAGCCTGCTGGTAACTCAGGTCTAGAACCTGGATATCGTTTTACCAAAGATCTCACCTAGCTCTCTATTCTGGAATATATTTTTTTTTTTGGAGGAGAGGCAATATTTACCCTGCAAAAGGACACAAAAATAGGGACTCTCATCATCTCCATTCCTTGAAAAATGCAACACTTCCTCATCTACCTGTTCTCAACACCACCAGAAGCTTCATTGCTGTCTTGGCTGTGCTTTGACCCTGTCAGAGCAGGGAACTGCAGCTCAGCAAAGCAAGTGCCAGGCTTTGCAGGTAGCACACCGTACCCAAACACGTGTTCCTGTCTTGTTATACCACTAACAATTTGTTGTTCAGTGGTGAAAACATGCTGAATAATGAAAGATGCCTGGAGAAAGGAACACGGCGCGTCCGCGTACCTGCAGCACGTTCTTTCTGTTTGTGTACTCAGAGTGGAGACGAGGGAGTGTCGGCCTTGCCTGGTGGATAAGCACCTGTTTCTCTGCCAAATGAAACTCTGTGGCTGCAGAAACAGTGTCTGCATTGCTTTCCAGCAGGTAAACACACCCACTGAATTCCTGCCATGCGGCCCCACGGCGTGGCAAACACCTCTGGGAAGAGCCCATGGAAAAGGAGGGGGCAGGACCTCAAGCCTCAGGATCCATCTCTCTGCTAAATCAGACTGACCTTGATTTGAGATCAAAGGGGTGCCAAGGGAGTGTCCAGGCACATCCATGTAACTGATCAGAGACACACTTTGACTACAGGATTTTAGCACAAAGATTGGGTTTGCTTTTTGTCTGTGTTTGTGCAGGTGCCCAGTGCAGCTCCATGACTAAGCTCCCTGGCAATCCCACAGTAAAATAAGTAAAAGCCGCTTTTCAGTGGAAAATAAACAGACAAAACCTTCCTACCTTCCTCCTGGAAATGGACTGTGCTGTGGTGTAGTCTGGGGAGATGCTGTTGTTTCTTTGGGCTTAGCTGTGACTATGAGCTTTGGTCACACTCTGGGAAGAGCTGCTCTTAATGAGGAACCTTAGGATAATTGTGTTTGGACCATGGATTGCTCCAACCAGCTGCTGGTGGAGTGACTATGAGCTAGAGGAGATGAAACCCCCACATAATCAAATCTGGGGAGTAATGAGGTTTGGGACTGGAAAACCAAGAGGGACAACAGGCAAACAAAGTGGGGCTGTGCCACAAGCCTCTGAAGTCTATAAGTAACTTCGTTATGTCAGCAGCAAACGAGGGAATAGCTTTGCAAAAAATTCAGATCCCAAATACCATTGTAATTAGCATTATTTCAAGATTAAAGAAACCACCACTTCCGTGTAACAAATTATCTCCAATTTAAAAGCAAAAATAACGTATTTTTTGTTCATAAAAAATGCTCAAGCGGAAGCATTCTCACATTAATTATTTCAGTCTATTCAGAAAGCATATCCCTGCTTGCTTTTTATTATGCCTTCCAGCTCCTTCTTTGAAAAATATGTTAAGAAGCTGCAAGCTATTTTCCAAAAAAATGAAAAATAAATAATCTTTGAAGCAATTAGAGCTGAACGACAGAATGTATAAATATTTTTTTTACTTATTCTCCCCCTAGATTCAAGTCTTCCATTTTCTGCCACCTCCCATCTTGGCAGCTGCAATTCAAGCATCTTTGCTTGAACTTTGAAGGCAGGCAAGTGTTTCTCTTTCTTCCCCCAGAGTTGAATCAAATTGTATTTTGTAGATTTGACTGGCAAGAGCTTTTATAAGTGAGCTGAGGGCTACTCCTGGAGGCTAAATGCATTATTTCTATAATGCATTTGTCTTCATTCTCCTAGGAGTCTAAATACTTCTGAACCTTTCCCTACAAAAGTAATAATTAGTGAACACGTTGCAAAAAAAAACTTTGCTTACATGAGAAAAATCGCAAAATTGAATAATGGGAGCTACAGTTGGTAGCATGGAATTATCCGGAATGTATTTTATGGCAAGAACAAAGAGCACTTTGAATGTCATGTAAATATCATTACAGAGCTGCTTTTTATTTTAATGAAGGTTTTACCATGGTTCAGCGTTGGGCACAACCACTCAGCATTAGCACAACTTTAAGTCAGCCCGTGCTGAGCTGAGGCTGCAGCTTCGTGTCGCTCTCAAAAGCACCTTCAGCTCCAGAAAACTGAATTTAAAATGTAATTAAGGAACATTTGTCTAGTTGCATTGCCACAATCGAATCAATATGTAGCCCAATTAAACAAGAACAGTGAACTGTACAGCACTATCAGCTACATTAATAAAAGGTACCTGTTTTCAATTCTCTGTAATATACTTTTGCCTTCTTTGATTTTTGCCATAGGAACAGGAGAATGCATCTAAACTGTTTTCTATTTCTCTGGCACTAGCTGGAAGTAGTCAGGAGTTGCAGGGAGATAATATATTAATATGAAACTAGCCAGGAGATAAAAAGAGCTTACACGGCACTTTTCATAGGTAAGATGATTAAAAGTGTTATATATGATACTAGGGCGTGGGGCCACATCCTCATTTGTTTGCTTTCCCAAGAGGTGCATGAGAGGGTGTGCTCCAGGGATCCTTCCTGGAGATGGTATGGAGAATATTCTCTGTGGGGCAGGAGAGTTTGGGATCAGTGGAGGGTTTTTCTTATCTAGGAAAAAATTGATATCTTCCATAGTGCAAAGACATCCTGGGCAGTGAAAGCAGAATAGGGTGACTGTGTGCAGAAGGGTAAGACTGATCCTAGGATGATCCTACTGGGCAGCATTTGCTGATGCTAGGAGCAGTTGCCCACCGTGGGTGACAGGTGTGAGTTGGTGCTGTCTTTTAATAGGCTTCTTGCAAATCAAAGATGGTCAGGATCATCAGTGAGAGTTGGAAATGCCAGGCAGTAAAACACAGTAAGGACAGAGGGGAGCACCCATATGCAGCCACTGAGACTTCCTATGTAACCCAGACCTGAAAAATGTCAGAAACAGACAAAATTTCTAGGTTATTTTCAGCTTTAAAATCACAGTTAAAACTTCCAGCAGCTGAGGATCCACTGCGACCTGAGATGAGGCTGGCGAGTGGTCAGGGAACTTTCTTTAAGTGCATTATTCAATTTCTAAACTGTGATAAAGTTGCTCCGTGATCCCATCAGAGTTAGGCTAAATGAGCTTTTCCATGAGACAGCATCTTTTTCAATTTCTTTAATGTTTCCTATGACTTTCTACAATAATTGCCTAATTTTTCTATGTACTTTTCAAAGTTAGGGTCCAGAATTCCACAATATTCTCACAGAGGCAACATCAGGCTGAAATACACAAGTGCACCTGTTAAATATACTCCTGTCTGAGCATCTTAGAAAGGATTTGTTCTTCAGTTCACAGCTTAATACTTGAATATGATGTTGAAGGGATCATACCCACATCCCCTGTAGAATTAGAGATCCCCATTTAGAGACTGTGGCCTTCACATTTTAATAACCAGATGTGTAAATCCCTACAAAGTCACATCTATAACTCATAGCTTTGCCTTTTTTATGGTCAGTCTTATCCATTTTCACTAGCCTCTTTCTAAATTTTGTTTGCCACTCTTCCAAACACTATTTTGCTCCTGAGTTTTGCAGAAACAATTGGTTTCCTCCAAGTGTGTTCTAATGACACATGGTACAAGGCCAAGAGCTATTCCCTAAAAGATTGCACAAAGCATTGCCACGTTTCTTTTGGTTTAATAATTAAAATGTCTTGGAGTAATAGAAGGAAAGATAATGACATTAAAAGTCTGCTGCAGTATCCCATTTATGCAGCAATATGAAGTATAGTCTGAAAGCTGCTAGATAAGGTGCCATGTGCTCCAGGATGAGCCTAGGACAGCTCACTCTATTTGTTTTCCTAAGTTTGTTTGTATTCTGTGATTCTGTATCTAGCTCCAGGGTTTTCATGCTGTACCTTTGACTAGTGTTTACTTGACTGAGAGCTGAACATCCTTCCTTTCCTCTCTGGTGTCTTTCTTAATAATGTATTAAGGCTGATAAATTTTTTCCTGACCTTATCCAAGGCCAGTTGGCATTGTGTTTCCTTTCAGCCAAGAGGACATTTTTTGTGTTTGTTTGTTTGCTTTTTTATCTCTTGTGTCTAAAAAATATCAGCTGTGTACTTTTCTTGCCCTTTTTTTGACAGATCTTTGGAAATCATAACGGCTGAGAGCATTTCTTACTTGACAGGCAGAGGTGGCATCAAGATTTCTATCTGCAAGCACTCTGTTATGTATTGAAATGTAAAGAAACCTGCTCAAGCATGATCTAGGACAAGCAAGGAGGGACAACGAATCTTAAAATCAACTGCCAATCCCTTCCTGTCATGGAAGTTCCTGGGCAAAGAAACAGGTGTTTTAGCTGTAAAGAAAGATATTTTCTTTGGGGATCAGCAATGTAAGAACAACACGTATTTGCTCTTCTGGCTGTAGAGCCTAACTAGCTGTTTGTTATATTATTTGCTAGGTTTCTGAAATCCTACCTCTTTATGCACATGAGTTTTCTACCAAGTGCAGAGACAAATCTGCTCCCCAAAGATGCATTAAAGAGTGTCAGCTGAAATGTTGAGTAATGATAAATTCCCTTGAATTCCTCGTGCGCATTCTAATCCACCATGATGAAACTTTCATGTTTTGTCAGCTATTGTAATTTTGCTTTCAGAAATGCAATACAAATTCTTCCTGGCTAAGTGACTTGCACATTTAGCAATGTCTTTCAGAAGAGGATCACTACTGTCATGTTATAAATGGCGTGTGTTTCAGTAGCACTCAAACACACAGGCTCTTGCTGGTGTAAATTTGAAACCCAATTGGTTTTACTCAGCTGAAGCCAAGCTTACTTCTTTTTATTTCTTTCAGGAATTACCTTATGCTTTATTGCCTGCAGGGAGAGACCCTAAAATGAAGCAAAGTTAAGGATGTGTAGCTAAAAACAAAGATAAAGGTCCTGGTTCTGTGATCTTGGATTATAGCTAGCCATGAAAAAAAAAAAAAAAAAAAAAAAAAAAAAAACAAACCAAAACTGATTTGGCGTCCATATCATGTTTCAGTTTTATTTTTTTTGGAGTTATAGGATTTTTGTAAAAAAAATCATCAGTATGAAACATTTTGGGGTGAAGAAGAAAAGCCGTAGTAGGAAACAACCAGAGAGAACATACAATTTTTTCTATCTCTCTTGCTCTCTTCAAATCTTTAGCAAGATACTAAAGATGCTGGAAAATTTCCAGTAAAAGGTCAAATGGTTTCATGATAACACAAAAACGATCTCCATCTCAGCTACAGGAGTCGCTCTGCTATAACAAAATCCAGTAGGATGTATAAATGCAATATATTGCATATCATATGTTCAATAACAACAGAAAAGCCAGCCTGGCTAAAAATAATTATGAAGCTCAGCAGCTGTAATTAAAATAATTTGATGGGAGATAGGAAACGTTTATGCATCTTGGCAGAAAAAGACATTTTGAGGATTTTGATTGATGTCTTTTATGTTTGTTCGATGTGTTGTACAATAGCAGATACGGGCACTGCACCAGGATGTTAACTAGGCATAATGCTATGTGTCTTACTAGGGCAGATAAGAGGTCAAACTGAGGAAAAAAAGAATTTATTGGTGACTTCTGTTTTCCACCAAGTAGCCTTCAATTGTCCAAAAGTATCAAGGTGAGATGATACAAGTTTTTCAGCACTGAATCCATATAGACTCAAACAATCCAGCTGAATTAATTTGTGTGAGGTTTATTTATATGAATTGGTGTTCATCACTGTGATTAAATGTGAGTAAGGGTAGTTCATTAAGAAGAACAAAAGTAATATCTGAAGCCATATTAGAGAGAAATATTAACCCCTGCAGTGGGTTTTCCAGAACTTCACCTGAGGCTTGGAAAACATTGCAGCAAACAACTGATCTCACAAAGCCAGGCTGCTCCCAACAATTTCCTGTTGATAGAATAATTTTTTCTTCGGTTCAGATAAAGAATGGGCCAGGTTTTTATCAGGGAGCTGACTCCGGTGTTTCCAGTGAAGCTGAGTGGATGTTGTCTGCACTAGTGTAATCATACCTTAGAAAAACAAGGAGCTATCTTCACATCTCAATTTACATTATTGATGCAGTATGAAATAAGTCCCATAGTAGATGAGCACTCTGGGGATTCTCTTGTTTGTCTCAGCATGTTAAATGACTGCAAGGCATTACACATCTGAGATAGAACTGCTTAAGTGCATAATTCTTCCTCGTGGCTTTGCTAGGAGCTAAACGAACCTTCTTAAACTAATAATAAAATAATCTAAGATATAAAAATATGTTTCTTTTGGACAAATCTGACATGTTACAATGACAGAGTGTTTATGACTCACAATCACCACCTCCGCCACCAGCACTGCTGTATTTAGAAGCAGCAGGCAGCAAAGTGAAATCGGCAGCCCTGAAGTTTCACATCAGGATAAAAGTAGCTAAATTCTTACTAAATGGGGATTAGATATTAATGAAGAAAAAAGATGGTGGATTTCCAGGACTGTGGCTCAAGGGAACACTCTCCTATTTCACTGAGCCTTGTAGTTGTGTCTAAGTTCAGATTGCAGCTTAGATATAAACAGATGAAGACTTTGGGGATGAAATATAAACATTCCCAAGTTCTTACAGTTCTAAATTAGGTGCGGTTCCAAGAACATGGGTTTTGGTCCTAGCGCTGTTTACATTTGATTTTTATGTGTCAAGGAGTACTTATTCAAAGGTGGAAAAAACTAAACCAGGAAGGCTTGTCTCGTTAAATCTGTACATTAGAGGTGCCTCACAGCATGCAATGATTAATTGGGTCTTAGAGGAGACATTTCTACTCCCCCGAATGGAAAACTTTTAAAGGTCCAAGAACACACTCTCCTGCATGCAGAAAGGATAAATAGGTTACAGTCAGCTCTCAGTGTCCTGCAAGATTTCTAGAAAAATGTAGCATAGCAAATATGTGTTATTATTGAAGTAAGGTGAAGTAGAGGAAATGTCACTTATAAGCCTATGAAAAGACTATCAAAACCACTATTTACAAGTTCCTTTTTATTCATAGCCATGTAAAGCCTTTAGCATCACTTTGGACTAGCCCTTATAACCTTTTCCCCGTGCTCTCTCTTATTTTAACTCCTAATTCTCTTGCCAAAATTCCTGCAGTCATATGTTACCTATTGAGCTAAATTAATTTCCAGCCACAGAAACTTCTGGTAGCAAGAATTGCTCAGCACCCCAGGCAAGCCATGAACCATGGATCTGTCAACAGGACCAGAACCCTTCCCTGGCCAGAGGGTGAAGTTGGGCCCTTGAGCGCACTGACAGGTAGATGTGGAGTCACTCCCTGAAGGTGAAGCTCAGGGATTTACAGAGGTTTGTCACACACACAGCCCCATCACAATCCTGCCAAACTTCAGGAAAGGCAGGGAGGGTGAATTGACCTCTGTGGGATGCACAGATCCTGCTCCACCTGAGAACAGCAAAAAGTTTTGTGGTTTGATGGATGCAATCAAAGCAGGAGTGGTTGTGTCCCCTAAGTTAAAAATCAGACGTGATGAACAGAGCAAATGTACAAAATTACATGTTTGTCCAATGAATGTGGAAGCTTTTGTAAAGGAAGGAGAAATTTTACACTGGTGTGATGCCAGCTCAGGATTTAGCCAGCATGATGACCCAGTTTGACCTAAACTACTTACCCAGTTTACCTGTAGCTTTGTTGGTTTGCTCCAGTGAATTCTAAACATAAAAATTTTTCCCCCTTGCTTTTTGCATATATTAAGCTTCTGTTTGTGTAAATAACCATCTTATATAATAGACTGTGAAATATTGTAGTATAAAGATGTATTTGACACTTTTTCTTGATTTTGTTCCTCACCCAAAATATAACCACTCAGACATGTTTTTGGAATGACGCACATTTTAGCGGAAAAAATATTTTAGAAATATGCTGAGCGTGTTGGCATTATTTCTTTTTGGATCCCTCTGGTTGTAAGCAAACTATCATTGTGAGCTCCATTGGGTAAAAAAAATATAACTACCACGGTGTAAAATATGTGTGTTTGAACTCTTGGTTAAATATTTTAATGTTAGCTTAGGTCTTTTCCAGTTGTCATCATTTTAGATAAAGAAATTTGTGAACACTAGGATGAATGGTAAGACAGTCCAAATGTTTTCTTCCTATTTATCAGCTATGCACATTCTTACCACAGTTACTCAAATTTTTAAATCTTTCATGGCTATTGGTAAAATTCCAGGAGGTTTGCTAGCCTTGAAATGGAAAAAAATCCACAATGCCAAGAAAATGTAGCCCAATCTGCATTTAAAACAACTACAGTTAAATATTTAAAGGTTTTTCTGTACCTCTGCAGAGCATTTTGCAGCTTATCCTTAAATTTAGAAGTCCAAGATTGCATTGCCTTGATCGTTTCCTCTTTGTTGTCTTGTATTTTGGTCACCTTACCAGTAGATCAAAAATTTCCCTGTTTTATACCAGACTGTCTTTTTCAATCTAATTTTTTTCTAATTGGTAACTCAGCAGAATTCTATTTAAACAGTAATTTCCAGGGATTTTGGAAGAGGAGTGGGAAACTTTTACCTCAGCCAACCCTGTTACAAACTGTGCCCCTTTTGCAGTCTTTAAGTCAGCCAAGTGCATCTTGGAGATCCTATTATGTCTTTACCTATAAACCTTCTTTAGAATTGAAAAACAAAAATTTCTAGCTCAGAACATAGAATTTGAAAGGCCATCTTCCACTTAAACCAAGTACCTGTAAATGTATCAAGTACATTTATATCTTGGTCCAGTACCTTCTAATCGGCTTCCAGACCAAAGATTTGTCTCACCTTTTTCAGGACATATCCAGGTTATTTGCTAAGCAGCACAACAAAGAAAACAGTGACCCAGATGATCCCAAAGAGGTCCAAATATGTTTTTCTTCTCTTAAGCAGAAGGCAGTGCTGCACAGCCACAGGTAACTGTGCTTATTTTGGGGCTGGTTTTGCTCTATGAGGGGATGTCAATCAGTTCTTTACTGACAGTTTCATGCTAACAATGAAATCCCACTTTTCAGTGGTGAATGCTGTGAACAGCTCCAGGTGAAGATGTCAGGAAGGATTTTCAGGGTAAAAGAAGCTGTGCCCTGCTGAATCAGGCTGAGTTCTCTGCTCATGTGCCAGCACATCCAACAAGAGCTCTTTGGAGATGAGTTTGCTCCAAGGGATGCTAATCTAGGGGTGTCCCTCTCATTTAACCCAATCACGCTTGTGTGAAGCTGGTGCAAATTTTCCAGTGGTAGATTTGTTGTTCTGAGTGTCACACCCAGTGCTGCACCCCTTTTCCATGGGCAGTGGACCTCGTGCCAGGACAGGATTAATGTCCAAACCAGATGTGTTAGCCCATTGAGAGTGGGGTAATTTGGGAGATCTGAGCCTCTCCTGCACCCCTGCACCTCTCTGAGCTCGCCTGCCTTTCTGCACATCATGATGTTTGGCACCTGGTACACGCTCACAGTTCTGATTGAAAGGAAACAGCCTACAACTTTAATTAGCTAATCAGACAGTGCAAAAAAAAATCTGTAAAAGGGGAATATTAACAAAGCCTCAATGGTTGGTAAATTATACACTTTCAGTGGATCTAGTGCTTCTCTTCACTGTTTTGTAACTAAACTCAGGTCTACATGGAGTGTATGGCCTCCATTCATTGAAATGCATGGCTCTTCTGCTCTCATTATAGGTGTGGGTTTTGTTTCAATTTATCTTTTTAGTCTCGTGATGTTCAAGCAAGCCAGATATCCTTTCAGAGGTATAACACTAAAATCCTGGAAGGAAGCACGCATGCAGAAGTAACAAGATAACAGCACTATCAACAGCAGGGCAGGTAAAGACAGGTTTAGAGACTGAAATTATTGAGCTCATTTAGTGTTCCCACTTTTGCAGCAGGAACAAGCTGTCCTGTTCTAAAAACCTCCTGAGTGTTAGTGATGATTTTTTTTCTGGCAGTCTGTAGTTCTGCTGACTGCGGAGTTTGTCACACGAGGAATGAGACTGTCGTGGCTGAAGTCTGTGCATCCTCAAAAACAACCTGATCTAACTTACATTTTGTCCTTCCTGGCCTGGAGATGGCCTCTGTTTCAGGCATTACTCACTGGATTGTCCACTACAGTTTCCTTGTTCTCTTTGATGATCACCAAAGCAATGCCCACAGTCTGAGCTGGTGTTCTGAGGGACAGTAAACTTTCACTTGACCCCCTCCTTCTCACCCAGGGTTCAATGGATAGAGTGACAGAGGGAACTCCATGAGACTACTTCATCAGGGAATCTCAAACCTATGATAGTTAGCCCTGTACATTTAACACAGCACTTCCCTGCCCTCTCTAATGTCCATTTGCAGATTTCAATGGAAAAGATGTTTATGTGATCAGTCTTATTCAGAGTTTCTTCCTCTTTGAGGCCATTGTTTTAAAGAAGAAATTAAATATGCCATCCTGCAGACATCACTGCTAATTCTGTACAGCCTAAGAATTTTTTGAGATGAGCTACATAGCCTTTGTAAAAATAAATTTTTTGGAATTTGTTTCAAGATCCAATACCAGACACAACAATGGCCTATTACATAACAAACGTATTGGGAGAAAAGTTGAATATTTTAGTAAAATTACACTCCTCCCAATACCATTAAAATAGTTTTTTCATCCCCCCAATAAACTCTGTGTCTTATGCTTCGAAAATAGGCTTGGGTAGTCCTGCCAACAAAGGGATATTTCCTCAGTGTATTACATATCTGTAAGCATGCATCAGTAGAAATCCCCAACCTATATCAGTGGCAGAGAAGCAAAGGGGAGCTTATTGAGGCAGGAAGGAATATGTGTACTCTGTATATTCAAATATGGCATATCCAGAGCATTCAGCAACTTCAGCAGTAGTGTGGTACATTTCGGACAATGTGCTGAGTCCACCTCCACTGTCTGAGTTCAAGTATCACATTCTGAATGTGATTTTCCTTTGTATGCATCTGTGTTACACAAAAGAAGTTCCAAATTCTCATTGTACCTGAGCTTTTTTTCAGCAAGACATTAAGGAAGGAACCTTGGGAATGCAGGAGTTCTAGAAATTGTCTTCTGTGTGATAGTGGAGGTATTTGCCCTGATCTTTCTTCTCTTTCAGGCTTCCAATGAAGTGACAGGAGGTAACAGACTGGGCTGTAAGGGAAAGATGTAAGACAGAAAACTATAATTCTAGTGAATGTTATTGTTCAGGTGATTATTTCAGCATCCTGAATTTCTTCAGGAGCAAAATGTTTGATTTTTAAAATTTCTTTTAGCTTTGCACTTGGAATCACTTTCAGATACAGCTCACTGAGGCTGCAAAAGACAGACCTTGGGCATTGAGCTCTAGCTGTGAACAAGCAGTGTTCCCAGTCTGGAGAAAAGCACATAAATTTCATACCACATCCATTTTTGATATTCAAAAGACTTTTTTTGGATAGTTATATGCTTTTTACTGGATAGATATATTCTTTTATTAGAAGAACAAATACAACATCATTCCTCATTTTGTAAAGTTTAGCAAAGAGTCTTCCCTTGGTTCTACACAAACACTTGTTTTGGTTCTCTGAAATCAACTTTAGAGATTATCTCAAATGCTGAATCCAACTCTTCACCCTCCAGTTTTTAGGATTTCCTAAATTCTTCATAAACAACCGAATAGCAGGATCCTGACAGAGTTTCAGCATGTTCTCTCAAAGTTGTCAGTGGTACCAGTACCTATTTGCTATAGCCTTGATCCAGTTTTAATTAAAATATTGATAGGTTGATCATGTTATGCATGCTGGATTGTCTCTGAGTTCCTGAAGCCGTTTTGAGGAGTTAATGACTGACACTTCAGAAAAAACTGAATCCAATCAATCAGAAGACAAATTTCAACCCAAAGTTAGTTTTGATAGGAGGAGTACTTATTTATAGGAGAAGAGTCCTAATCTCCTCAGCAGCATTTGGATAGTGAAATAGCTGTGCCAAAATCCTCTAAACTGTTCTCCACCAGGCACCAAAAAGTCTCTAAATACAGCTCTCAAACAAGGGCACTTTTCATCACATTTATCATGATGTAGTGTGGATGAAGTCTTGATCACGCTGCCTGTCTCTCTGCTAATGACAAACCCCTCAAACTGATCTTCTTGTAGTGCTGCTGTTTCCTCAGCTTCAGCATCAAAATTCCTTGCAGGCCCCTGTGAGGGTCTGAAGACCCTTTATCCCAGCTCCTCCAGGAGCTGGGAGCAGAGAGGGAAGGAGGCTCAGAAGCTTCCTGCGAAACCTTCTTCAGGTGCCTGTTGTCTTTGCTTCACAGCTGAACAGTCACAGGGCTGCCCTGAACAGAGAGGTGACAGAGTTTAATTTCACACCTGCTGCTGGTGGCTGTGTGATTTCCCAAGGGAGCACAGAAACCTGCAGCCCAGGGTGGAGATGCTCTGCTCCCGGGGTCATGGACATCACGTAAGACCAGGCTCCAGAGCACTGCAGCCTTGTCTTGCCCTAAAGCTTTTATATGAGTTGTATCTGATAAAAAACCCAAATAAAACCCTGAAAGAGCAACCCTGCTGCAAGAATGGGAAAGGAGGCACTGTGAGTTCAGGTCTCAGACTCACAGCATGGCCAACAGTGCCTTTTTCAGCTCTTTCCCATGGATCCAAGGACGTGGCCCTGGGGGAAGCAGGGGGCAGCAGTCATGGTGCAAGGAACACTTTATGATGCCAGCAGCAGTTATGATGCAAACAGGAATTACAGTGGTAGTCCTAGAAGGACCCAGGAGAGGTGATGGGCAGGGGACAGAGCCCATGCCATGGTTCCTGCCAGCTCTTGAAGACCAGCTCTCCTCCTGCCTGCAAGCCGAGCCTTACCCCCTGCCAGAGAAGAACTAGGCAGATGGTGCATGAAACCCCATGGAGATGGGGTCAAAAGTTTAACTTTCTACCCTCACTCCTTACCTAGTCACACAAAAAACTCCAGTTATTTCAGGAGTGAGAACTGAAGGTAGCTTTAAAGCTGTCTTCTGCCGATTTTGCTGCAGGGGTCCCCTTTGCTGTCAAGTTCAGTTAACATTTGTTTAAACAAGAGATGTAGATACCTGATAAGTGGCAGCACCTGGCTTAAAGATGCATTATGGACAGCAGAGAGTAAACAGAACTGCTATAAGATTCCAGTGTGCAGAGGTCAAGACAACATCTGTTTTGCCTCGTGTACATATTCATACATAGTTTGCTGTTCTAGAAGTCACTCAAGCATCTAATAACTTCCTGCTCCAGGTGATGTTTCAGCAAATTGTTTTCCTGCTCCAGTTCAGTCAGGATTTTTCTGTCTTTGGCAAAATGGCTAAAATACCTACAGATTCCACATGCCACCCCGGCTTAATTGCAGTGTCACAAGTCTTGGGCTGGGAGCCAGCGGCAAACGAGTTCAGCCAGGCAGGGAGGGGATGCATGGGGAGCCAGCATTTCAAACAGGGGATCCTGAACTGGTGCTGCTGTCAAATACTCAGAGCTGAGGGTCGGCTGGCCACCCTGTCTGTGTTACATAGTGCTTATATAGCCTGGTAGTTTTTAGCCTGGATGCCACACCTTAGTTGTGGATGCAGGCTGGAAAGCCACCTTTTGCTTTCAAGCCTACCAAACCAAATGGTACATCTGACATGTAGCAGTGCCTCATCTATCCATTTTCACTCATTTAAATTGGGAGTTTTAGGTAAGGTCATGACTTAGGCACAGAGACCTTGGATTCAGCCTCCTCTCTGACCAAAGTGTTGCGATTTCATTCCAACAAGCATCTAAGTCATTAGTGTTATTTAAACCAAAATGATTTAATATTCTGTAGATAATTACTTTAATTCTGTTTCTAAGAATTAATAATTGAACAACTGTCTCTAATATCATATTTTAGTATTTGTGTTGCAGTAGCAGCTAAAAACCCACCAAGATCAGGGCTCCCTTGTGCTGAATCAAGATGCAGTGAAAAACAGATTGTAGATAAGAAACATACATTGTAAATAATTAACACCAGAGGGAAAAAAATTGCAGTAATTTGATCCATCCTTCTGTCACACTTTTTTTCTTATTTGTCTTCTATATCATCTCAGACTCACACTCATCTAGTTCTGCTTTGCAATAGGGCTTTTCCATCTTACCCAGTTTTAAATTTCTTTTTCAGTGCTAAAAGAAAAGTAGGTGCAGTGGAAAATACTATGAGCAATGCACATTTTCAAGCATGGAGGCCTCAGTAAACTCTAGAACAATGTTGCAGATACCAACCGACTTATATGAGACATAACTTTGTGTGTGCAGTGTTATCTCTCTTTTGGTTGCAGTATTTCCTTCTGCAGTACTGAAATATTTTAATCTTCCTCCAGTTTGGCAGTCGGTTTATGAAATGTTTATTCATTTTCTTTGCATTTGGGATGGAGCTGAAATTAGCACGTCCATTTTCTTGTTTAAACAAGAGAAACTTCAGTGTAAATAACATCTCCTCACACAAATGCGTTTTTGTCCTTTCACTGATGTCAGAACAAAATGAAGGATGATATTTGTGAGGAAAACAAAACAAACCCAAATCTCTTTTCTAAAGCCAACAGAGGGAGCACAAACCTTTGCGTTTTTGTGAGACTTTTAAAAAATAGGAGGTTGGGTCCACCACAACTTACCTTTCCAGTGAGAGCATGGCAGGTTTAAAAGCTGTGGAATTATTTTAAGTCTTAGACACTTCTTCCACTGCTACAATTTGCACAGATTTGGGATTTATCTAGCTGTCTTCAGTGTGTTCCTGCTGCACTTTATTATTCTTGTTGTTCAACCCCTTGACTTTCCATAGATTTTTCTCATATACAAACAAAATGTACTTTCCTCTCTCCCTTCTCACCAGCCTTTGGCCAACCCTACTGCTGCTGTGGTGCTGCCCTGCAGCCCAAAAAGCTCTACTCCTCCTTCTGTGGAGTGACTCACACCACAGCTGGGACTATGTTTCTCCCACAGTTTGTTGTGCAATGTCTCTTGAAAATTGAGGTAATGAAGGTAAAAATACAATCTGATAAAAATGGAAGACTTGAATACTCTGCAAGGAAATCATGAAGAGGGTCCATCTCCTCCTCTCTCTGCAACAGCATTTATCATTTCACCCTGTTTTTACTGATGAAAAAGAACCATTTGTGTTCATAAAGGGACATCTGGGGTGTTTTGGGGTGGTTTCTTAGAGCTGCTGAAGGACAATGGGCCAGGTCCTCCAGTGATTTATATTAGCATAACTCTAATTCAGTGGAGCTCACAGAAATGAGATGGCAAAATTCTTGTCACATTTGAGGTTGGATGTCCCTCCAGAAGACATGCTCCAGCTGCAGCAGAGCTTGTTCAGGAAGGTGTAGGTGTGTGGATGTCTGTGATGCCCTGACTGCAGGACAGACATGCAGCTGACAGTCATCTTCTGTGATGCAGGAGTCCTCCTGTCCCTCTTACCTGGTGTTTGGGTCAGGTAGACCTCTTCATGCATGGTTGTGTGTTTTGCCATGAGACATTGCCTCTTTTTCCACAGTTGAGGTTCAGGCCTCTGTCTATTCAGACATTTAAAACAAGTGACCAGATGCTGTAGGCTTACAAATGCACTACACATAGCCAGCTGTGCCATATAAATCTTAGACTTCTTTTTTTTTATCATCAAGCTGTGGTTTGTTTGTGGTGTCTCATTTTTCCATCAGCTAGACATTCCTGTCCGTGCTTCCCATTTATTTGTTGGGATCACATAAAAACGTAGCTTTATTTATGCGTATGCTCTAATCCAGAACATAAACTGCTGCAGCCGACTCATCATGTATTGTCTGAGGGAATGCACATCGTAAAGCGCATACGTCACACCAAGAGCTTTCTTATAACTCTGTGCAGTCCTTTTAACTGGATCTCTGCTTTGGCCATCTGTTCTTTAATATTATAATGAATATTTCACACTTATCGCTGCTTTTGTTTGAGGATCTCTCACATTTTTTTTTCAAAGGTGACTGTTGTTATTATCTCAGTGTTTCAGACAGTGTAACTGAGGCACAGACAAGTTGGGTGACTTGCCAAGGTGATGTGTTTGGCAAGTGTGAGAATGAGACTTGTCTCTTCAGCTTTCTGTTTCCTATTCCTTGTCACTCCGTGCAGTTGCAAGTATGGTTTGGGGTCAGCCTGCAGTAATAATTCATATTGTTCAACTGATTCTTTGACCTTGACTCAAATGTTATCGTTTGAGTTAAACAAATATTCTCTAGTTTGGCTACCAGCATGTCATGGTGTCTGGATACACTACAAAAACCTTGGCAGATTTCAGCTCCTGAAAATGCTCTCCAAAAATTTTTGTTGAAATTCTCCAAGTAGTTCAATTCCAGTGCTGACATTTTCCAAGGGCTCAGGTTTAGCACTAAGCATAATTAGGTGATGTTTGGGGGTATTTTTGGGTAATTAATTGGCAATACGCCTGGAATGAAGCAGCTATAGAACTGGGATAATGCTGAAAGCAAATATTTGTGACTTCTAAATGTCACTCTCAAACCAAACGCTTTAGTTGAACCCTTGTGGTGGTTTGGTTGGTGTTTTCAGAGGCACCAAGGTGACAGCTTAACTGGATGGTGTTCAGGTATTTTTGTTTGCATGCAACATTCTGTGCAGGTAAAGACATCTGTACAAAAGCAACCATGTACATGGCAGTCAGGAACACTGAGCTGGAAGAAGATGGAATTCAATCAATGAATGTATAGATTAGGCAAATTGCAAAACTTTCCTATACAATGGTTAGAAATAGGGTTTTAGAACAGCAACTCTGGCTTTGAAAGCCTTTTCTAAGATAGCTGATAAAATCAGGCAAGCTTCCGTTATCATCCTCTCAACAAATATAAGAAATAAAAATGGAACATCCCTGGGTATTCCTGCCAGAACAACTGGCTTGCTTTCTCCCTTAACTTCAAAGCTAGAGGGCTTTAAATAAAGACCAAATATAATGCATATGCATCTCAAGGAAACAAAATACTTAAGTTGTGCCCCATTCAACAACACTCTTGAGTGTCTAAATACCATCTTAATTAGCTCTAAATGGACTTGTGACAGTCCCCTGCTCTTCTCCCACCTTGGGTTGCTCATAACTCTGGGAACCTTGAGGTCAGGTTGGATGGGTCTTTGAGCAACCTAGTCTCAGGAAAGGTTTTCCTGCTCTGGGAGGTGGCTGGAATGAGATGATTTTCCAATCCAAATAATTCTATCAGCATTCTCTCTTTCTATGATTTGCCCAAGTCCTGTTGCCTTTGGATACAGCCAGTGACCCACTGATAAAACTGAAGTGATTTGGAGATAGGGATCAAGGTTGCTGCCCACCACCAATTCTGTGAATTAAGAGTGGGAGGTGCTGGAAGCAAACATATCACAGTCACAGCTGGAATTTACCCACACACTTATGAGCATTTGCAAGGCAGTTTTGGGGGATAAACAAGTAAATAAATAAATAAATAAACAAGTAAATAACAGCATGGACACTTGAGCATGTCCAGAGGAGGTAACAAGGCTGGTGAGGGGCTTGGATCACAAACCCTGTGAGGAACAGCTGAGGGAGCTGGGGTTGTTTAGGTTGTTTAGAGGTGACCTTATCACTTTCTACAAGTCCCTGAAAGGTGGCTGCAGTCAGGTGGAGTTGGTCTCTTTCTCCAGGCAGCAACTGGCAGAATGAGAAGACACAGTCTCAATCTGCACCAAGGGAGATAAAGGTTGGATATCAGGAAAAAGTTTTTTTATGGAAAGAATTATAAAGTACTGGAATGGTGTGCCCAGGGAGGTGGTGGAGTCACCACCCTGGATGAGTTTTAAAAAAGACTGGATGTGGCACTCGGTGCCATGGTCTAGTTGAGCTGTTAGGACATGGGTTGGACTCGCTGATCTTGGAGGTCTCTTCCAGCCCAGTGATTCTGTGTGTTGTGAGTGTATGGAGTGCTATTTGTAGAGAATTTACCAATTGGAGAAGGAGCAAAACCTGCAGACAAGTTGCTTTGTGATAAGATAACCACTTCAAGGCTGGTGAGTCCTCCCCTGCCAGTGTGCTGCCATTCAATTAATAAAGGTGCTCTGCTAGAGATTAACTGTCCTGATCTGTACATCCACCCAACAAAGAGATGGTCTTGTAGTGTTCACCTGATGGGTGGCCCAAGATAAATGTTCTCTCTGTGTTGTTTTAACAGTCCCTCTTCATGAGTCAGTGCCCTGGCATCTGCTCCCAAACTGTTCCCATCCTGTTCAGAAAACTGACCTGCATATAGATTGGTCTTAATGATCAAATGTTTAAAAATTCATTGCACAAGAACAGCTGAAAGCAGTTGATTGGTTTGAACTTTATTGTATGCACCTCGATTCCCAGATCTGCAGTAAAGGGGAAGGTCAGCTGGTAAACATTTGAGCATTTAAAAATAAAAAGGGATGGATTTCCCGCTACTCAGGCCTTTTATGTTCAACCTCGGTACAGACCTGGATGTACTGAGGTATTTCTCATGTGTATGATTTAAATCCACCTGGACACTGTGGGCCACATCTTCCCTCAGCTGGTGTAAATCAGCATAGTCCCTTTGAAGTTAATGAAGAAAAGCCAACTTTGCCCCAGCTGAGGATCTGGCCCAGTGTTACTGTAACTTATTATTTCAAGAATCCACAGATATTCCTGAGAAATAGCAGAGTATTTAGAAAGACAAAGTTCCTGACCTGATTATTCTAAAAGCACAGTCTTTCAAGACATTAATTGCCCCAAATTCCCTGTGACAAGCAGAGCTGGAAATCTCAGTATGGGGTCAAACTTAAAGTTATACATAAGGGCTCAGAGGGAATAATATACCAAGAGAAATCAAAATGAATGTTAATATGCTCCCCTCTTCTTGATGGTCCTTCTTTATTTTATTTTAGACATAATCTTCAAATAGATTTTAATTTTTATTCTGATTATAATATTGAGAAATCAAAACCATTTTTATTCACTATCATTAAATGGTGGCAGAGTGCAGAAAGTAACAAGTGCTATCTTCTTTTTATCAAAGTACTTGCCATATTTGAGAACTTGAGTAAGAGCAAACCTGCCATAAATCAGATTTTTAGGTAGATTGCATACGAAAATTTTTTATGGATATACGATCAAGGAACCAATCCCAGAAACATTAGGAGGGCAGTAACAGTGATGGAAAGAGAATTTGCCTTTTGGGAACCTGTTTGTTTTTCCTTGATTTGCCTTCACCATAGGTGGGAGATACCCAGCATTACCTGACCAGAGGAGGTGGCTGTGTGATAGCAAATTGCTCAGTGCTGCTGTGAATCAGTAAATAAATACAATGTGTTCCCTGAAGACATCTGCAGTTTGTCAGGATAATTGGTCCAGGAGCATTAGGTGATGCCCATTACTCCGTCTTTGATCCCGCTGCCCTGGTGTGCATTTTTCTCTTCAGTCATGGGAACAAACCTTAATCACAGGCACACCTTAGGACACCACAGTCATGGCACCTAACCCATGGGGACAGAGGGATTTGCCCCAAAAGGGGTAATTCCCACAGTGCTCTCCTGCTTTGGCCACAGGGAACACGCACCAGGTGCAACAGCATATCCTCATGCACATGCAGGGAATGTGTGGCATCAGTCCTTAGAGGGTCCTGAACATTTAATTCGAAAATAAACAATCCCATTTCAGCTCTTCCAGCAGGATTTCACCAACAGCAAGCGCAGGACTTTCCCAGTCCCACTCCCAAGCTATGCTCAGGACAGAATTTCTTAACTTTTTGTCTGCAAAGCCCAGGTCAGTTCTTACCAGCTTGAGCTCTAGTATTTATTATTCCTGCCTTCCAACAAATACGTGAAATTCACTTTAGTTTAAATCATTCAAGCATGGCAATTCTAATAATGATGTTTTAATAGTGTCTACAGTGCTAAAGTTTGTTGAAATCTGATCTCTGAGGCCAGCTAATATAAGCAGTATCATCCTCTTTTTAATATAAATGTTACTCTAATAGGGAACTCAGTTGTACTTTACTGATAAAGACTAATGATTTTAAACATGACTTTTTCCTCCTGTATTTGTGATTTTCATTTCAACCAAGATGACTCTGTTGTTTCAGCACACAAGCAGTAATGTTCTGCCATCTAAGTACATTTTGTTCACCTCAGAGAATTTAGGTAACTAATTATCCAGAACTACTGAGGCGGTTACTGTTTGCTTCCTGTCCTATTGCATAGCAATATAAGTTTTCTGTAATGGAACAAAAATAATCCAAATTCTTTGCTCTGTATACCAAGAGCTCCCTTTTAAAATGCTTGGTTCTGTTGCCTGCAAATTTTTTTGTAATGAGGACTCTGGATCAGCTTAACAAGGTTAACATTGTTTTGGGAGTTGCAGATGTGGACTTTACATAGTTTTTAATGAAATCAAGCCCAAAAGAGGCTCAATAAACAAATGACAATGTTTGGAAAAGAGAGGAACTCATTTCCTTTGATAGGGTGCAGGGAATTTAACCAATCTGTGTTTATAATTACTGTCTGGTTTAGTTAGTGCGAAAGAATCTACTTGTTACCAATTTATAAATAAACAAACTAGACCTGCTTTTTCGCATTCTGCAGCAGTCTTCTTAGAGTTTATTTTATTTTTATTTGACTACAGAGTACTTACTGTACGTTTAACATTTAAATTGTTTGGGGAGTTTTTTTGTTTTTGTTTTTGGGGTTTCTTTTGTCTTCTTTAAATATATACCACTACTTTTGAAATTCTGGACTGTTTGGCAAAATTTGCGCCTTGTCATTATATTTTCTATGAAATACTTCTACTCTATCAAAACTATCATTGTTAGTTAAAAATAGTCAGGGGGGTGGAGGGGTGGGAGGGGAGAAATCTGTTGTCCACATTTTGATCCTTGGTAATTTACCAAAGATATCATTTTTCTTGGCAGTCTTCTGTATAGGCTAAGTTGCTACTGCTTAGTTAATTGTAAACCAAAATCAAATTAACAGTCTTTGAAGGATTTGGCTGCTACAAATGTGGAATTTTAAGCAAATTAAAAATCCAACATTTGGACTGCCTAAAATGACACGATTTGCTGTTGTGGAAATTAGAGTCTAAATTTTCAGTTACACAGAGTTGCAGACACTTTAATAGATCTAAATTTTGTATAGTTCTTTGAATCTGTATTCATGACTCATTATTCCTTTTTCTTTTTAATTCTCTCCATGAAATATGCAGATTTCATTTTGAAATTTTTCTATTTATTTGGAAATGAAGGTTCAGTTCAACTTTACATCAGCCATAATTATCCTTAAGATATTTTTTTTCATATATATAGAAGTAAGTAATTAAATTGCAATTTCTTGCTCTCCAACAGTAGCCACAGAGGTACAGCATTATTTAGCAAGTGACTGGTTTTGTTCCTTTGCATAACTCTTAAGTTTTATGATTTTGTGAATTCTTTGTAGTCACCACCAGGTTTTTTTTACTGGGATGTGAGTTTACCTTTGTTTTGGAAATTGCATAAATCTATCAGGAAATTCTGAAAAATCAATAAACTAATTTTATCGTTGGAGATATGTAAAGCAGTAAGCACTTTCCAGATGTGGCTGGGGATAGAAGCAAAGAAAACTGCTCTGTTCTAGGAGAGGAAAAACTGTTGACATTTCTTTGAAGTATAATCTCTTTTGTTTATTTGGGTTTTAATAGCTTCCAGCAGTTAGCTGCATATTTTTAAACTGATGTTGCTTGCATACTTATTTTCTAAGGTTTGTGAGTGGCATTCATTGACTGCCATATGTTTAAAGGCTAACCTGGATGTTGATGAATGAATGAGATTGATGAGGAGAAGGCAGTTTTAACTAAAGATGGACTCAAGCTAAAATTCTCGATCCACACATTACCTGAACTCTGAAGGTATTTGAAATTCAAACAGCCAAGGCTGGATTTCACAAAGGTTTATTTCATTTCTGACTTCATTGCTGCTTATTCAGGATTCTGGCTGCTTAGCAAGAATTAAAATACCTAGGTAGGAAGTCTAACACTTTCAGTCCAATGTTATAAATCGACATTTTTCTCCAAGCAGAAATTCTCCCTGTCAAAAAATTACCTGGAAAGTAGCCAATTGTACAGTGCCATGGGACTTTTATGCCCCTGTGCTTTCCTAAAGGTGTCTTATCAAACACATGTCCTTGGCCTTCCCTCCACCCTGGACTAGGGAGCATTTCCAATTGGAATCTGGATGCTGCTCATTGATTCATTCATGACTTTAACTAGGATCTTAAAATAATGTTCTCACTTCCCTGTGCCCAAATTGCTAGAATATTACAGGAGAAGTACTTTATTGATAGATCATTGGAGATGAGGATTTGTGAATAAAACCTTTCTCTGACTTCTTGTGCTTTGGTGGAGCATGAGGCTTTTTTGGCTAATACACAAAATATTTTAGATATTTAAACTCCACAGGTTTTGGTGTGAATTAGCTGCCTATGTGTTTTCTGGAAGGCTGGACCTTGCAGTCCAGCACCTACCTGGGTGAATGGGAAGCTTCCTGCTCTGGATGAGGCCCATTGTCTCCACCTCCTTTAGCCCATCTGTAAAATGGGAGTAGAAATACTTATCTAAATCCATAATGAGATTTCTAACTATTGGTCTGGAAAGTGCTACAGAAGTGTGAAACCCTAATGAAGAGGAGAGCAATTATTTCAAATGTATCAATTTGCAGTGTAAGAGTTTTTAAAGAAGTCATTATGATTTCTTAGTATAAATGTACCTATTCAGAAGAATGACTTTACAAATCATTTATTACTGCAATAACAGCTATTTTGAGCTGAGATATCAGGGTGCAATCCAAAGCCCATTAAAGTCAGTGGAAAGATTCCTACAGATGCTAGTGCATTTTATGTCGGTCTTTAAGCACATGCTTAATATTAAAGTCAAGGAGACTTAAGTGTCTACCAGAAGTTAAGTATTGAAACAGTCCCTAGAACTTTGTCTCATCCTGGGCAAAAATGCTCCTTGAATGAGACTTCTTAAGGAAAAGTAAATGAACCACCCCAAAATTTTCACTTCTTGAGCGTGAAGCTCTGGTACACAAGGTAAATACTCTCCCTGCTGGGAATACAAGTGTGGAGCTGGCATCGTACCTTGTAAATTATTGGTCCAGAAAATATGTGCAACATATTAAATATTAAATTGGTTATTAAAAAATATTCATGTGACGAGCAAATTTAACACACAAATCATTAGAGCTGGTCTAAGTGGCTGAAAAGGGGTTGACATTGAAAAATGAAAACTATTTTGGAAAGTAAGTGGAAACTTAAAAAAACCTCAAAACACAACTATATATGAGCTCTTGACATTTCCTAATGATTTATGTAACATACTGTATGAGAATACAATTTAATTTGACTTCAGATGCACTGTTGGCTTTTGCCAAACTCCAGCAAACAGTAAGCATTTCAGATTGAGAACAGCTTAATTTTTTTCTATAAAACAAATAAGATTGAAATAAACTTCTCACTCAACCCAATCATTTTTTTTATTATTTAGAAGGATGTGATTGGCTATGAAATGTTTTGTGTGGAAAGAGTCTCCTTATATAATTTCAGTGCCGCATTTCAAGAAAGTTTGTAATTATCGTATGTACTTTAAAAGTATAAACACTAATTATGTCTGGTTTGATACATTTTAATGGTCTTGGACTTCTACAAATTAATGGTCAGGAAGCTTAGCAAATTAACTTCTATTTTTTTGGTTTCTGGGTTGAAATTAATCACTAAACAATGCTCCTTACATATTAGTAATAAAATTATTCCAAATGATGCTACTTGAAAAGTTGCTCTAGCTTCATATTAGGATTTGCTCTGTTTTTCATGTGTTTTCCATCAAGGAAGTCTGTGGTTACCTTCCTGATTCTGCTGGACTGGAAAAACATAGCTAATATGGTGTGATCTGGAGAAAGCTTTGATGCAGGGGCTTTACAAATAAACCTCCAGATGCCATATGGTTTACATTCATCTCTCAATTTATTTCCTATAAATGTCTATTGAATATTCCATTGAACCAACACATGTGAAACTAGAGCTGGAAAAGAGAGCGAGGTATAGAATGCTTTGTGGCAGCATGTGATTATCATATTTCTTTTCCAATATTGCTACCAGCCTTAAACGCACGGTAAATTAGTCAAATGCCAAAGTTCTCAGAGTTAGGGTGGAAAATAAAGAAACAATATTTTAAACCTTACAAAAACAAACACTCCTCTCTAGCATGTTGTAACGTATCTCTCACACTAGAGCTGGTTCTCCTCTCCAGTAAAGCTGACTTGTGTGTTTGGTTTCTGTCACTAGAAAATTAAAGTCCTAAACAGGGGAACTCTATGGGAAAGAAAACGCTGTTAAAACTTTGCAAAGGAAAAACCAATTAAGGATAAGAAGGCTAGATGTATATTTGGGCTTGATTAACTAATAGTGTGTATAAGAACTCCCCACCCTTCCCAGTTTCTCTTCTTTCTGAAGTCCAGCAACATAACTTAAACACATCAGAATAGCACATCTCAGTCAATGGGCCTTTCTTAGGGCTGCATTTACCCAAGAGTTCCACTTCTCCAAATGTTCCTCATGGTAGAGGTTGCATCCCCAAAAGGAACTCTCCATGTGCTGTTTGGTCTCCATGTACTATTTGGGGCTTCTCTCATCTCTGCGAGCCCCATGCACCAGTCTGCCGGCCCCTGCTCCAGGCACTTGGCTATTGGAAGTTATGTCTTAAAATTAGGAGAAAGACCCCATTTGGGTCTTTGAGTCTTGAGGAAAAAAGCTTCTGTTGAGATAGACTAATTTATTTTACAGAGCTAAACTTTTCCATAACCCAGCTTTAACGAACTTACCAGCTCGGACTTTTAGTTTATGTTGATCAAAGGAACGTATTTCTGTGCAGCTTATAGAGGAGCTTCCCTCTCCCTCCAAGACAAGTTGGTTTGCATTTATCCATGCTTCTGTCTCAGACAGAATGCAAATTTCTCACCTACCCAGACTGTCTACATCAGGCTGAAAACCCACTTAAGACCTGCTTATGCCTTACCAAGCTTATTAGCTCAAATACCATAGGCAGGAAATCTTTCCTCTTAACTCATTTCAACTAAAAATTTATCTGGAGGAGTCAGTACTGCATCTAGTCTGTGCTGGTCCACTATATGTAATTTTATTTTAGCCAAGAAACCTTGAATAAGTGAATCTTCAGATCACTGACCAACATATTAGAAAATTACTGTTATTCATCTGTCTTTATGACACCAGATTGAAAAGCTCCAGTCAGCAGCAGAGTCCTATTCATTGCTGAAAAACTGAAAAACAGGCTTTGTTATAATGTGAGTTCCATAAATAGCAAAAACAGTAAGGAAAGCAACTAAATCCACAGAAAAATAAGGTAACTAAATTTTTTACTCCATGAATCATCCTCTTATGTTCCACTGGGACTAGGGCTGGGAAATCCTATATTTAACATACTAAACTTTGATGTCTTCTACAGGGATACTGCTCAGGTACGTTTGATTGAAGAGATGAATGGAAAAAAATCTCTTTGTTTATCCTCAGCCATAAAAGATGTTAGAGACACTTTTCATGTATTTTCCATGTTTTTATTATTATTATTACTATTGCAAGACAGAAACTGCCAAATGCAACTGGGCAGAATCTTTGGTGCTTCCTTTGAGAAATAAGATACTGGATTATTAAAATTAAAAAGACTAGAAAATTAGACTCCTACATAGTCACAATGGCCATGCACAGGTTCTGACAAGAGTATTGAATTGTTAAGATATTTGTCAAAACAACTTGCATGTAAGAGAAAAACAAACTGTTGGCAAGCAAATTATATTATATACCAGTGTGGAAATATCAGTCCCTTCCTATTCAACTCCAAAAGCAATACAAAAGGACTTTTTACTGTTCCCATGTACAGTAAATGTAATAATTTTCATTTTTGTGAAGTGTTATCATTTCAACTAAATTTCCTCAGTGACTCACCAGTTTCTTTTCTTGGCAGTTCATTACTACACTGTCCTCTTGGATGAAAAAAAAAAAAAGACAGTTTTCAGTATAGGATAGGATGGATATTTTTCTATGTAGTAAGTAAGAATCAACAGTTTTGACTTATCTTTACATGCTCCATAAATTTTTGGAGGAATGAAGCTGGACTGAGAGGCAGTGAGCCCTCTTCATCCCACCTGCCAGCTTCTCTGTTCCTTCCCCTCAAGATCTCATCTTGGACAGCCTTTCATTTTATTTTTCCCTTTAGTTGTTAAAGTACTGAATAGGTCCCAAATACACCAGCAGCATGACGTGTTATATTTTCAAAATACTCTCTTACTAAGTACCAAGGGACTCCTGGAAAAAGCACATCAAAACCAAGGATCCAAACCCAAGTCTTCTCTTCCTTTGGCTTCCTATCTCCCAGCCTCATGATCCCACATGGCCTCTTGACTGACATTTTTATTACAACTCCAAAATATTCCTTGCCTGTTTCCTACCTTTCCAGCTCCAGATATCTGGGTAGCAAACCTGTTTAAAAATACTGTTTGTTCTCACCCCTATTTTCTTCCTTAGGCTAATTCCAGCTGCAGTTCCCACGTACTGAGAAGCTGGGAATAAGAAACCATCCCAGAAGTTTGGATGGAGCAATAGATTTTGTGCTGGTGTCCCCAGGTGGATGTGTCTCCTACACCCAGGTGAGTGAGGAGGGTGACAAGTCACGATGGCTTTGCTTTGCTTCACCCCAATGGAGATGCCTTGCATTGACAAGGGCGTTGTGCCCAGTTCTGGTTTGTCTCATGAAATCCACCTCAGGCCTGAAGGCATAACCAAGCAAAGTGGGTTAGAGCATTAAAAATGAAGCTTACAATTTCCACAAAAAGCCCATGTTTGTGCCCAAAGCAGTGTTGTTCAGGTTTTTTTTTTTCACTCATGCAGTATTGGGCAGGATGAGACCAGGAGACAGCACTGAAGTAATGTGATAGAAAGGCTGTGCATGTGGAACAACAGCCACACAGATAACACTGCTGAAAACAAGGCTTTCTTATCAAACTAAACTTAAACAAGTTTGACTTGTGCAGAGCCCCAAGGTCATGCTGGCCTTCAGCGTGGGCAATCTTTACCTCTCCCACGATCAACACTGCTGCTCTTCTTGGCCAGGAGTCCCTCTCCATCACTGTGAAGTTTCCAGGGCAGAAGTGCTCTGGCATTTCCTGAGCTGTCACTCGGTTTCAGCAGCACTGCAGCTGTTGCATAAGTTTGTACCTCTTGTTTTGTACCTCCTAGGGCTCACTCATGTCTGCTGCTTAGAAATAATTAAATGGGTTATAAATATTTTCTTACATTCTTTCATGATGCTCAGCCAAGTCCTCATATTCAGCTGGTACAATGAAGCCATTCTAGGTATTTTCTCGTACGTGTTCAAGGTTTTCAGACACATTCTTCTACAATGGGTCTGCTGTTGTCTTTGTCCTAGATGGAGTCTGCCAAAGATCTCTTCCCAGAATGATCTTACTCACCAGAAGCAGCATGGAACAAACTCTCCAGCCTGCTAGGAACTGGGCACTCACATGGAGAGTTTCCTTAGTCAGTGTCAAGGAAAAACATCCCGAGGTCATTCCCCGCAGTGCCTGTTTGACACTCAGCTACGGGAAGAGCCTCTCAGGTTGCTTCAGCCTTAGGAATGGGAAGGGTGAGCACAGAGATGTCTCCTGCCTCTCAAAGCCATGGAGAAAGGTGGCACTGTGCCCAAGGCAGAGATCTGGGGAGAGGAAGGAGCAATCTCTGTCTTGACACTAGACAGATGGGGTGGAAGAAACAGAATTTTTTTTTGCTTCGCTTGCAAAACAGGGAATTCAGCCAGGATTGACACTCTTACCTGCCTCTTCCATCACTTAGCCCAACACTTTACTCTCTAAGATCCCAACTAGCTGTTGCTTAAGAGTAGAAGCACTGAAATTCAGACTACATTAATCCTCTCAGTGTTCAGCACAACCTGTTGTCAGATTTCACAGACTTTGTCAGTCCAGGGTCCACCTCCTGCAGATAATGGTTTCCACAAGTCACATTTCTTCTGCTCATCTGGCCTGTGGAACCAGCCATGAAATCTCAGACAAGGAATGGAGATGATGGTCATAACCATGTCCACCAAAACTCTTGTTTTCAGCTTTAATTCACTACACAGATGATGCTGCATCTCCTTCTGGGCTTCTGGGATTAGAGAGGGCTTTTTTACTCTTGTGAAGCTCAAGCTGGAATTAATTGACCATCACAACCTGGTTTTCTGTCTACTCTGCTGTTGAAATCGCCCTTGCCTTCCATGATTCCAAGCTTTAACAATTAACTAGTTCATGAAAAATTGGTCACTTCAGGAGAGGGAGGAAGCCTGTACATTTTGAAACAATATTTATGCGGAAAGGTGGGACGTGCTCTGAGAGCACTGTGGATTCATCTGTACAGAATGATTCAATGCTTCATGGTTCTAGCCACTAACTAACACGGAAAATACCAGAACTTTAACTATATCTAGTACCCATTCTGGGGGAGGAAGGTAGGGAGTGGAAGGAATTAATGTTTGTCTTCTCCCATTTTGAAAGGAAGGGCCTGAATGTTTTCCTTCAAGGCTATGGTTCCTGAGTAGAGCTCACTTTGTAGTCCAAATTGAATTTTCTCTTCCTGAAAATGGTGGGATTTAGATGGCATTTCCTATCAATTCCTTAATTCTTGGCATCTCTTGGCATCCATGCTGATGGATTTAAGAGGAGCCACAAATGTAGCCTCAGTGTTGTAGGTTCTGCTCTATGGCAGAGCACCTATGTCTGTGCAACCGTAGGCACCTAAATGCCCTTTATAGGGAGATTTTCCAGTAGATTCTGCTGAGAAAACTGACAGCACAAAACTCTTCACAGGTACAACACAGCCTCCTCTTCCTTTTGCTGGTGTTTCCAATGACCACTACAGGCAAGAGGTAGAGCCAGAATTTTACCTGCTGTTCTTATCAGGTCAAACTGAACCACTGTGATGAAATCACTCATGGGGGATCTGTAAAAGTGCTAAGTTTTCTGTATTTGCATTTTCTTTTCAGTACTAATTGAAGGGAAGGGATAATACTTGGTCAGCAGAAACAGGAGTTTTCTCCCTGAACACACAGCCAGACAGATCTGATGAGGAGGACACAATATATTTATACAGACCTTTTTCAAAGTGGAACCACACTTTAAATATTGATTTTCACTGGCATACAAAATGCTGATATCTACAGTCAATTATGTCACTGCTTTATTATTTTATTTTATAAATAGATTTTCTACATGACAGGGTCGAACCTTAGTTCTCAGCCAAAAGAACCATCTCAGTAACATGCAATGAACTGTGGGTTTGACTGAAATCCAGCTGGAGCATAAATTTCAAATCCAATTAATTGTAAGCAATATCTTTATGGCATTTGAAGAACTGTATCTTGCTTATAATTTTCTAGTCTGTAATACATATAGGTTATATACAATAGTGCATATTTATATATACACACAGGAGACATAGATATATGTATATATACACCAGTTACAGTACTATATACAAAATTTTTGAACTTGAATGAAAACTTTTGTGAGTTTTAGGAAAGTGTATTAGACTGTGCCTGCTCACATGATAAACTCATGTTAAGGCAGTTATATAGTTCAAGTGCTCTGTACGCACAGTATTCATCTAATATTTTTAATAACTAACATAAAACATCCTATTATAGGGTTGAATTCAAATGTTCAAACTGGGATAAGTCAAGACTACTCATGCTCATTCACTCTGGCCCTTTGGGTGCTGGTAGTTGCCTCATGCAGTTTTGAATTCTACAGTATCAAAGACAAGACCTGCTGTCACAACAAATTACCTGTTTTTTCTCTTGCTAAACTAACCCCACACCCCTGCTGTGCCATGAGGCAAACACTGCACACGAAGATTGTTCCAGAAATTCTTGCCTCTCATACAGTTGGGTACAGGGACTCCATGGCCATGGGTGAGCAACCACAGTCTCCCAGACATCCAAAATGCTCCTAAACCCTCAGATTTAGGGTAGCATTGTGGCCACCACTGAGACTGGCAATGGCAGTATTGCCTTGCTGTGCCTTTAATTTCCTATCCGTCAGTCTGGATTTCCAGTGCAATTTGTACCAAGTTGCCTTTGTACCAAGATAAGCAATTTGTTTTATCTTTGCAAGAATGGTTGTCTTGGACTTCCCTAGTAGTCATCCCAAGGGTGATGACACGTTTCTATGACATCTGAAACAATGCATGCAAGATTACCTGACCACAATTTATCGGGGAAGTGGATGAAAAATGCTTTCATTTAACTGATTAACATTTAATTAACATTGTTAATTAACATTGATTTTAACTTTTTCAGCTGAAGTGTAACACTTAACACTGACCTTAACTTTTAAAATCAAAGCTAGGTGCTAAGAAAGCTTGGAGAAAACCATGATTGATATTATGCATTATAATCTAGCTGTATGAGATCTGTGTTGAAGTTATGGAGTAATGTGCATTGTACCATATAAAAGTCTAATGATAGTTAATGTTAGTTAATTAAGATGAACACTGAATGGTATTACCCTGTCTCATATGGGTATTAACATCATATTAGAGTCTAACAAAATATTATTTTAGTTAAAACCACATATACTGACTCAGTCTAGATTCTCTCTGAAATGAATTCTGAATCCGATTAAACTGCCTCTTTCAAAACCCTACGATGCTCCTGGATCTCAACACAGCAAACAGGAAAACAGGGCTGTAGTCTAATACAACAAATGAGTCTACTTTATTAAGCAAAAATAAAGAGAACACTTTATACTTATGTTCAGGAATTCTGGGACCACAGAGCAGAGATCTCTATTGCAGAAAAATGCATTAGATTATTCTGCTCATAAGCTTAGCATGCTCCATTTTCAACTGATAAGGTTTTTCTTCTGCCTTTTCACATCCTCCCATCCTGAACTCCTCCTAATGAGCCATTAATCCAGAATGACATTTCTACCTAGATATATGAAAGACACGATCAGCACTGCTCCAGATCCCAGCACAGCCCTGTGCCTCTTCCCTGATCACAGAGCAATCACCCTGCTCCTGCCTTGCCCCCCGACCACGACAGGGATGAACTGAGCATTTAGCTTTTTGTAATCTCGGGTGTATTTAGCTACGAGAAGTCACAGCCCCTTGAAGTGGGCTCAAATCACTGATGGGTGCATTATATACTACTGAGGCAGATCAAAAAGGGCCTCTGATCTCTATCCCTTCCCATATTGGAGACATCCCTGTACACACAAACAAGGGACACAGGTATAGAGAGAATTTCTCCTTTCCTTACACTCATAAATGTAGTGAAGAGCATCAATTAGAGGTTCATAGTCTCAGGCAAAAAGCAGTATATAAAGAAAAGAAATATGAAGAAATGCAAGAGTGCATATATCCTTTAAGCACATGAATATACATGTGATATTAAATGTGAGAAGGATTTAAAGAGACCGTATTGTACCTTTAATTAGCAGGTGGTGCTTCTTAGCATTGTAAAAGAGATGAGCCCTGCTAAGTGATCTGGAGATGAGCATAATGACTTTAGTGCTCAGGTTATGAAGGGCATTTCTATAAAGAGAGGAGTAGTATTAAACAGCCAAACTCTCCATACAGTCATATTCATTCTCCACAGTCTTATCAGCAGAGCCAGGTGGTCACAGGTTGGCTGGTGCAGCTGTGGAAGTAAAACAAGGACCAAATTTCCCAAAGCAAATTCACATTGCAGGAGCCTGTAGAAAGAGACGTGTAAGAGGAGGAAGGTGTGAGAGTGACAGCAAAATTCTGGCTGGAGCAAAAGGGGAAAGCAGAGAGCAGCTTCATCAGGTCAGATTGTATTTGGAAAGGAAGTTGAGGTCCATGGATGACAGGCAAAAGTTATTTCTTTGTTTTCCTTCTGAGTCAGTCTCTATGTCTGATGATTTTTCTTCATTGCCCTTCACTTTTGTGGCTATTTCTGGTTTCTATTTGACTCCAGACAGTTTAGGATATGTTGGAAATTTTGCTGAAATCTGTTTTGCCAAAAATGAAATTGCCATTACAGTTCCAAGCATATTCTTGACTCCAAGATGAACAGGTGCCTTCTCCTGCACAGTAGATGGCATAGAAAATTTTGTTTATGCTTCCACAAAAATTGAGAAAACCAGAGGTTTATGTTTTGGCATGAAGGTGGCACCTCCAGCATCCCAAAATCTTTTTGCCACACAGTGGCATCTACACCTCTCTCACTATGACCAGGTGGTGAAGATCACAAAGAAACCTTTATGGCTTTATATGCATGCAATAGAGAATTTGAGAAACAGCAGTTGCATAAATTTTGAACATGTTTGTGTCAAGAGAAGCTTCACAATGAGAAAGGGCAACAGATTCTTGAATGCACAAGCATTACAGCAATGTCCATATGAGGTCTGTCAGCTCTCTTCCCTCTTCAGGCTGTCCTTTGGTGTGACTTTTGAATGGCACTGCACAGGACCCAGGTGCTGTGCTACAGAAGATAATATTCTGAGGTAGCATCTGACCCCTCTGTGAGCTCCAAAGGCAATTGTGTTGGTAACTTTGCATTTGCCTGTGGGGCTCTCTCATAATTAGGCTATTCATGAGCTATGGGGGTTGTGTTCTACTTGTGAAAGCTTTTTTTTCCTTTGACTTATCTTTGATTCCTAGGAATTTATGCACTTTTATTTGCTTCAGGATCCAGTAATGTACAAATCTGTTTTTAAGATCTGCAATATATGCATTTGCCCCATGGGATGCCTCCCTGGGCCCATATTTGTTTTTTGTGTGTAAATATGCACAGTGGCCTCACTGCTGCTCACACATCAGAAGGGATCACACTGAGGTGACTGATTATGAATCAAAATTAAAACCACCAATTGGCATTAAAGGTCACATCTTTATTAGAATTATTCCTCCAAATACAATTAGCTGCACACAAATCTGTGGGGAGGAGGCATGAAGGGTTTCTGTGAATCTGATCCAGTCCCGACCCAACTCACACCAACAGTGTGTCATTACAGAATAAATAGAGTTTCTTCCAGTTGGTGGTAGGAATATAACTCATCTTCCACAGCCTCACTTCTCCCAAGGGCAGCACAAACAAAGGAAAGAAGATATTAAGAGTCCTGGAATTAAGCAAACCATGTTTGTTATCTTTTTCTTTCTTTTCTCCCTCTATTCTAAGTGATTTCATTCCTTGCCCCATTAGGTGAAGTTCTATCAGTACACTTGTTGTGGATGGGCTGCATTTCCATGGCACTCACTCAATAAAGTGACAGGGTGATGCACCAAAGAGAACAGGGTGAAAAAAAACAAATCAGTGGGATTAGTGTGATGAGTTCAAGAGGTTATTTGTGCCAACAAATCAAGAGTAAGGCTTCATCCCCAGGGGCTGCACGTAAACCATGATAAATGAAATCTAAGATGGAAATATGCATAAGAATTTGAAAAGCAGCTGAGCATCAACTTTAAAAAGTGAAAGGAAAGATCAAGTAGAAAAAAAATATGTAGGCCATTAACTGGGAATGTGAAGTAGAAAGCACTGGTGAGCCCTTCCCTCAGTGAAGTGTAAGAGTGCAGCACCAGCAGTGCTTCCAAAGTGACCAGCACTGGTTGCTCCCAGAGACAGTCTGAGGTTGCACAGACCCTTGTGCAGATTATTTATGTTGCAGAAACAGGTTTGTTGAAGTTTATGTACATAATAATCTTTATTAGACCAACAGATGTGGTTATCTAGGTGCTTCTTCAGGGCTGAAACGGAAGCAGAAAACCTGCCTGTGTCCAAAAGCAGGTCAATATTTTTAAAATATACCAATTGATCTAATAAAAGACATTACTTCTCCCAGCAAACCCTTCCTTGAGAACATTTATGGTAGCTCTTATATTCCTGTAACTGAGGCCTTTAAACCATTTTAAAAACATTACACTAGATAGCATCAGATCTTCTTTATTTGGAAGTTAATTATTATTTTTTATCATCTTTAAAATGTGAGGAAACACAATTGAGTGGACTCTTAACCAAGATAAAATAGGATGTCTGGAGGAGAAATCAGTCCTGGACCTTTTCCTCAGCCACAGCCCTTTCATATGAAGAGGTAAGCCAAATGTCTCTCCAGAAGGGAGTTTTTCTTTATGCCTCAGGAGTTAATAGCAGAATGAATGCATTCAGGCCATATGATGAATTTGAAACCTTGTCCCCAGCATGGGGAAGTAGCACAAAACTGCCTGCACAGAATGGAGTGAAAGTTTGAGGTGTTCCTGATGCATAATTGCACTTCATTCTTAGATGAGAATTATGATGTTAATTTTAGAGGTTTAAAAAAAGAAGGAAACTTTAATTATCATACTTAATGGACACATATTGTTCAGCGATCTGCAGCTTTTCTAGATGCTCTGTCATTTCTGACATCTGAAGACAAAATACACTGTCTCTCTCCCAGAGAGACACAAATACACAGGTAAACACAAAATGAGATACAGGTAGCAGGTTGCAATCTCTTCAGATCTATTTATTGATGGAAGAAACAAAGGGAAGGAAAAGATTGGTTTTTTTCAGGATGGTTTGGAATGACTTTTCAAGTTGGTTCCCAAAAAATATATTTGCAAGCCTATCATTTGTTAACTGAGTCTGAACAAGCAGTTTGGCTTTCAAACAGTTGCTCCTTATTGTCTGTCTGAATTCATCTTTCTAACCACAGGGCTCTTAAGTAATGCAATTCCCAAAGCTGAATGCACATACTGAGTGTCTGCAGATCCTCATAATGAGAGTTGCTACCATGTGCAATACCATGTAAACACCTTTCTTCCTCCAGTTTCTAGAAAAATAAAAAAGAAGGAGATAAAGTTCCTATTGGTACATTTTAAATGCAAGGAATGTGTCAAAAGTCTCCCGAGAAGTCGGGTTTCCTTTATGCCACAGCAATGAAGAAGCAAAATGTGTTTTCTTTCTTTCACTTTGTCAGAATGCAGCGCAAAAGTCTGGGGGTCAGGACTGGTGTCAAATAAACAACTTTACTGTTTTGAATTTTTTAAAGGTTGAAGCTCCAGATAAAACAACTGCCGTTTGCACACAATATGCCCTGTGATCACATGACATGATTGATGATAAGTCAAAACAAATTTTGTTTATTCAGCTTTAAAGTGAATGTGGTGTTCAGATTTTTCTGCGGTTTTGAGTGTTATTAGACAAACAAGGTGCACATATGGGATGTAGTAAAGGTAGAGGCCTGTTCCACCAACAACGTGTTTCCTTTCGGCACTGCTGCGTCATCCGCTGGGCTGGAGGCGTCTGGCGCTGCGGGGTGACCGCAGTGCTCCCAAAACCTTGGCTGTGGTTTTGGCTACCCTGCTCTCCCAGGAAGGCTGTGCACTGGGGCAGGAGACCTTCCAGGCCTAGGGGATCCAGTAGGTGCAGCAAACATCAGGGAAAAGGTAAAATTGTTGCTTCTCTTACCGCAGTGCTCTGGTAGGCGCAGTGGTGTTGGCGCATTTGCTGTGGTGAGTCAACATGTGAAACTTCTCTTCAATCCACACCCCACATTACCCCCACACCCCTTCAACCCCACATCCCTTCAATCCCAAGGCCAATGCTCACACCAGGAACTGTGCTGCCATGTTTCCCACAGACCATCCCTCCTCTCCTGCCAGCCTGGACGCTGCCCAGGCACCATTTTGGAGCTCTTCTTTAAACTGAATTTCTCTTCCAAGGGCTCTTTTCCCACTGGGCTGTGTTTTGCCACCCTTCCTCATGCTGAGTAGTCTCTTCCTTAGAGTAGGGTATAAAATCATGGGCACATGGAAGTGAGCAAATTCAGCTCTTCATAGCCAGACCTCGTGTCCCCTGGGTTAGTGGGACACCCCCGTGTGATGAGATATCCCAAAGAGAGGCACCTTGTAGTCTTTCTCCTGGTTGGAATTTGTATTTGTGTCCTCATTTGTGTGCAGGAAGAGCAGGGAGGAGGCCATGGCACTTCAGATGGGAGGATTTTATTATGGTTTTACTGCTGGGCTAAAATAGCAGGTTGAAAGTATGAAGTAAAAAAACATCGAAGTGCACAGTTATTTCTCTGGTGTCTAAGAAGGCTGTAATATTTGCTTTCTTTTAAAAAGTCAAACTTTCTTATGATTATGCTTGAAAATAGGAGTAAGCTAAACTTATATTTTTCAAAGAGGAAATCCAGGGTATTTTTTTCCTATAGCAGTAGAGTTCAGCTGAAAGCAACAATTGTTTTCAATTTTTCTTACAGGAAATATCATACCAATTCATTGGGAAAATACAAATGAGGTCATTTTTGCAAGAGACTCAAAGATTCCCTGGAGAAATATCAGTAATTTCCTAACACCACTATCGTTTATCCTTGGCCTTTCTTAAACATATTTTTCAAGAATTTGTAGCATAGCCCCTTCCACTGAATCTCTTTCTATTAGAATAAGATATTTGTTACCAATATACTGCATATACTTAGATTTTATTTTGAAGTCCTGCATGCAAAACTTATATATTGGGATACCCAAATAGTGAGCTGCTAAATTATTAATATTTTAATATTAATGCTTTAAAATTAAATGTTTATTTGTAAAAAGAGTTAATATTACTTAGAGGGAAAAAAAAGTTGAAGCCTAATTTCATCCCACTTAGTGTATTGTAATTATATGATTACCTATAGAAACTTCAGAGTATCGGTTTGCAAAGATCAAAGTTAGTGAAAAGTCAGCATGTAATTAGTTTCTTGCTTTGGAGCATTAGGTAGAATTACTGCAAAGAGGCAAAACTATCATTTTATAGAGACCCTTAGGAGATTTATAATGATGGTAGACAAATATATGCATACAATATCAGTTGGTGTGCTAAAATTTAATTTTAGTGAGAAAATGTGGTTGAAGGTGATCACAATACATGGGGATGTTCTTATTTTAATATTGGTGGATGTTATTATTGGAGAATCATATCAAAAGATATGTCACCAGGGAGAAAATATCATTTATAAATCACTAATGAGTAGCAAACAGTGTTTAGCTTGGAGGTACAAGACATCTTTTCACAATGTGCATTTATGATCAAACACAAAAGATCAACTGGGGGAGAAAAAATGAACAGTAGATCTATATTTTATCTTTCAGTTCTTGGCAACATTTTTGATGGTTAAATGGGGTTACACAATGGATGCACCGAATCACAACCTCTGTATAAAGGCAGAAATAGCCCTTTCTATGTGCAACAAAGAACTCACATTTTGGCCCCCAAATGCTGTTTTCTTTAAGAAAAATTCTTAATAGATACCATCCCAATTTTAAGATGGTTTGTATTCAATATTTCAAGGTATTCAAGTCCCTTGTACCCTTCTATGTCACAAGCATGGACAAAAAAATGTTACTTTGGGTCCATCTCTGCATGCGTGGAAGTTTGAAGGAATTTTATGAGAATTTCAGTGGGTTTGTAATTGAGCCTATTACAAGAGAAAAGATATTTCCAAGACAGAGCCCTCACAACATCATACAACACATCAGGACCTCTTTCCCACCCACATGACATGATTTCAGCATGGCATTAAAACATGTAAGAAGGACCTTGTGGCTAAACATTTATGATCTAATGGAATAAATAAGGAGAGAGCTAAAGAAAAAATGTGTAGGTGAGAGACTGTCATGAGACACAGTAAAGGGATTACAGTCAAAAAAGGAAAAGGCAAGAGAGAGGCTGAGATGGGAGTCGGCAGAAATATGCATGGAAAGGAAGGAAGAATTTGAGAGCAGATATGGAGTAAGAAATATCTTAGGGTTTCAAAGAACAGAGAAAAGAAAGCAGTGGCCAGTAGTGGCAGCATTTAAAGGTGGCATTTTATCTTTCTGGAAAACATTACCCATTACATTTCCTTAAAAAAAAAAAAAAAAAAAAAGAATTAAAAAAAGAATAAAGATAACTGATACAGATAAAGATTTTAAGATTTAGCTGGATAGAAAAATACAATACTGATGAACTGGAGCAAAGAGCTGAGCCATTATCTTAAATTAATGTAGACCCAAAGGTCTGAGAGAAGATGGACTTATGTAAATAATTTAGATATTCATTTTGGTGCCCATAACTGTGAACAATTATTTCAGTATTGCTACTGTACTTGTCCAATATATATGTATGGTATGATATGAGATTCATCTTAAAGTATATATAGGACATAAAAAGTTTATTTGTGGATAAAGCAGGGATTTTTACTGTTTTATTTCATGTATATTAATTTGATCTAAATGTCTTGCTCTTTATTCTTCCTCCTTTATTAACGTCTCTTTTCATGCTGGAATAAATTATCGCTTGCTGAACTCATATAATAAAATAAGTAAATAGATATCAAGGATTCCAAAATTAAATTCCCCTTCAGAGTAGATTAGAAAGTGAAATATCTCACATTTGCCTTGTCTTTCAAAACAAAACACAAATTTTTCATCTGCTCCTTTGGGGTTTTGTAAATGGCCCTCAACTGGGTCTGGAAAATATCCTTCATGAACTATTTTCCCAGTCACCCACCTACAGCTATTTCTGATGTCTGTAGGACAAACCAGTGCAGGGAGGACACCCAGCCAGCATCCAGCCCCAGTGTGGAACAAAAGGATGCACACCCACCCACACATGGATCAGGCTGCAGCACCATGAGGTTGCTGTCACAGCGAGCGAGGTTCTTAAACTAAGATTAACCTTGAAGCTCAAATGAGATAAAAACAAATAGAAATTTCTCCACAGGAATAAGAGCTTATTATAAAGGAAAGTATTTCATAACTTGCATAACTTTAATTAAGAAAAAAGGCTGGCAGGATAT
This sequence comes from Catharus ustulatus, assembly GCF_009819885.2. Taxonomy (NCBI): domain Eukaryota; kingdom Metazoa; phylum Chordata; class Aves; order Passeriformes; family Turdidae; genus Catharus; species Catharus ustulatus. The sequence continues at coordinate 4,459,746 of NC_046233.1, read as the reverse complement.
ATTCTATCTCAGCAGCCATATGCTTAAATGTGTGCTCAGTGAGGTGCACAGAATGTGTTCACGTCTCATTATTAACTAAGTAGATCTGTGTGTGCAACTTCCTAGAAGTGCTGACAGTATCACTCATGCATTTGCATGATGCTCATCCTTTTGCCCATTATGGAACATCATGTCTGCACCATACTGAGAGCTGAGCTGTGCTGGTGTAAACTGAATCAGATCCTACAGCAGACCCAAGCGGTTGCAATGGGGTTTCTGAGACAAAAAAATAGATGTGGAAGGGGTAAATGAGTGGCTGAAGTGAAAGCTGAGAGTTCCTTTAGGTAAGGAGGCATCTGGGTGACCTTCCTCCAGAAAATGAATCAGAAGAGTTTAGGAAAATAATCCATTGATTCCAGACAAATTCAGGTCACCATTCCAAGTGGAACTGGGGTTTTGAGAGGCTTAGGACTATCCAGGATTCCAGGTACTGTTTGGAGCTGCAGCTGGGTCAAATATTGTGAAAGGAGTCTGCAGGAGATGTTGTAGAGGAGGCCATTGGTGAGAAGTGTGCTGTAGTTTTTTATTGAGAAAATCTGCCTCTGGTTGAACACTGAGACTGACAAAGGCATAAGAAAGTTGTATCTCTTACTGAAATTACTCTGCATGCAGGACCATCTGCTGGATGTCGTAGTCCTTGGTCTTTGATGCAATGAGGAAACACCCAGTTTTCAGTGAAGTTGTCTGTACGTGCATCTTGGCATAGAGTAGTGTATGAAAGGGAAACTGGCTTAGGATTGACCCAACTTGGATTATTTGGTCTCTGGAAAAGGAGATGGATGGAGGAAGCAGAAGGGAAGGAGTGACAGTTTTCTCTTTGGGTAGATACCCTGATCCTGAGTAACCTTGTGTGCATCCAAACTGCAGTCAGGCAGAGAGCATGGCAGTGGGGTGGGCTGCCATGAGGTCAGTGAGCCTCAGCACGTCCTCAGACACATCCCAGGCTGCTCATGGAAGCATCTGATGAGATTTTTTTCCTGTTCGAAATCAATGCAGACATAGGCTTGTTCTTGTCTGTATATAATCTAAAACTATCCCAGTAAATTGCATGATCCATGTAGGGCTTGTAATGGAGGTTTCTTTGTTGATCCAGAGACCTTGCAAATAGAAAGGTGAATAATTATATGTACTCTGTCAATTACCTCACTTTGGATCAGCTAGTAGTCTACATATGAATTTGTAATGAATCCAGAATGAATCTTTGGCCTCAGTCTCAGTAAGTAGAGAAACATTACAGCTTGGACTTCACTAAAAATTTCTTAATTCATAGAAAAACAGAAAAGAGGATGTTGCATGAGTAATATCTGCTAGAAACTGCAAGGTTAGAACTGGTCCCAAAGTCTTGGACTTCCGTTATCACAGTGGTCTCCAGCTCCTGTGATGCTTGGCACTCAGGTACTCCAAGCACTGGAGTATTACCCTCATTAGCACTTGTGGGGCAGAAAACTCAACAGCACAGAGGTCTTGGGTTTGCCCTTCCATTGAGAATTGGTAAAAAAAATATAAAAATGCTTTAATAAACATGAAAAAATGAAAGCTGAATGAACACAGTAAACAGGAGAGTATGAAACCTTTCTAAGGCAGCCACTGGACAGGGATGCTTGGAGCTGGATGACTGCTCCTTGTTTAAGATTTTCCCTGGAAAGTTTCATGAAGATGTTTCTCATTTAAAATTAGATGCCCTTTCACCAAATCCTTGTCTGAGGGATCAAGAAGGAAAAATGTTTGGAGGCCAATAATGCAGCTAAAATATTCATACATTCTTACAGTAACAGAAAGTTCCCTAATCACAGCAGCCACATAAAGCTGTATGTTGTGTCATTTAGGACTGATCGTGGGATCTGGCATTCAGAGTCTGTCACCAGTTTAGAGAAGTCTGTCTCAATCAGTGTCACTGCTGGCCACAGCTGCCTGTGTAGGTCGCTGTCAATCCAGCTGTCTTTGTTTTAAAATGCTGTTTTGTTTGGGGTTTTTTTTGTTTCTCTTTTCTAGGGCAACTACCACATCAATGTCAGGGTCTGATGCTGCCTCTTACTCAGACATAAGAGAGATTCACACAGGCTGCTCATCAGTGGTTTAGGATATTTCCCTAGATGAAAGTACCCCTTTCTAGCACTCTTTCTCCAGGCTCCTGCAATGCTCAACAGAAAACATGCCTTTGCCAAGTTATCCCGACTGTGAGTCTGAGCAGAGCAGCTGATGGCATATAAAAACCTCACTCATTCTGTATTCTCACCTTGCAAGCAGTAAAGTTTGCCTGTTAATTCACAAAGTTTCAGCTGTTTTTGCTCTTTATTGCACTGTGCTGCAGCAGTGGTGACAATGCTGCAGGGAGGTGGGAAGATGGGGAATGTTGCTATCTAAAGCAGACATTTAGAAAGGGTTGGGCCTCCTGCTAAAGCTCTTTTGCACATCTGTTGTTTGTGTCCCCTCCCTTTGCAGTGATGCACTGTGTCCCTGAATAGTGGCTGTAGCCTTGGTTATCACCTGGATGAGATTTATCTCCAAAGTAAGGGGAGAGCAGGTTATTAGTAAAGCTACACTGGTGCTTTCAGCTGGAATCACTGCACAGAGCTGTGGATAAGTACTACAACACAACAGGGTGTAGCTGGCAACTTAAATTTGATGTTGTGTGTATTTTTCTTCCCCAGTCTGGCACCTTTCCCTCCAATTTAGCTGCAGAACAGAGAGAGCCTTTCCGTGAGGTTATCTTTGGCTGAGTGTTGAGCCTGGGGTGCAGAGAATTGCAGGCACTTTCATGCTTATGTTTTCTCTGTTGAGTTTGGTCATGCTGTGATAGTATTTGGTGGAGGTGTGGGCAAGCATCAGCCATGGGTCACAAAAAACTGTATTTACTGTCAAAAGCAGAACTGGGACACATAAAAATAGGACAAAAACTTCATTACTGTCATTTACATGAGACGTGTTTTCTGACCTCCAATCATGCCACACAGGCCAGGGGGCTCAGCGCCATCACTGAGTCTCACATCTCACATTGTTATTTCCATGCTGCCATTTTGGGCAGAGGAACAAGTTCAGACAAAATAAAAATTGACCTCTGGCCGTTGCCTTGACCCAGCCCAAGGCAGTGCTTTCCTGCACTGTGAAGGGCTGTCTCAGCTTTATTTCCATGCTCCCCGGTGCCTCCTGGCCCATCAGGGATGGGAACACCAGTGCCCCAGCACTGTGAGAAAGCTGCTCTTGACCTGAACCTGACCAGAAACAGGAAGTAATAGAAATCTCACAAAAAAACCCCCAAAAAAATCTTTTCTCCTGAGATCCTCAGGCAGAGGGTCAATTTCTGAACTCTCTCTTTCCCTGGTGTAACCACTGACTTTGTTTACACCAGTGTAATGGACCAGAGCCTTAGTTATGGAGGTTCCCCTACAGCTTTGCACAAGAGTCAAGCTGGAGTGTGTGTCCAAACCAAATCTACAGAGCTTTTGAGCTTCTCCCATCCCTAATTATTTGTGGGTTTTGGATATATACCAAGAAATTAGTTAACATCCATCTACAATTTTCTCTTTGTTTGATTGGCTTCAGGGCTGGAATTAAGAAACAGAATTACCTAGAATAATGCCATCTGTATTCCACATAAAGAGAATGCGACCAGAAGCAACAATGCAATGTTTTTTAAATGGTATGATATGATAATACATAATGACACACTGCACAAACTGACACATGGTTTCCACGAATACCAGTGAGGTTTCTCTTCAAGGAAAAAGTAATGAAATGGAGCAGATCTCAATCCAACCACAGCAGTACCAACCTGAGCATCCACCAGGGACATAATCAGAAATCACATACTCACTGCTGAGGAGCTATAATTAAACTAGATTTAATTTTAATGGAAATTCTTCCAGAAAAAAAAAAAATACCCATGTTCCCCACCCCCACCCCCTCTAATGTTGTTCCACTGTTCCAGGCTTTATGGAAATAGTTACAGGATTCATGTGTTTTGCAACCCCAAATGTTTTCAAAACAAATAGAACATCTTAAAAAATGAAATTAATAAATCTTTTACATTCATACTCAAAAGTCAGTCATGCTGAGGTTGTGTGGGTTCATCAGCTTCAGATGCTTCCTGCCGGCTGGTGCCTCCACCCAACACATGTTTTAAATAATAATCAAGTTCAGCCTTTGCAATTATATTTTTGACTTAATGCTGTTGTATGGTAATGGCTCTTTTATCCTACCTTTATCTCTCAACTTTATGTCAGACAGTACTACTCCTATCTAGGGATGTGAAAGCCTGATAACTTTAAGAGGATTTATACTGACAAAATGTGCTTTATTAGTTTGGATTTGTTTTATTAGTACCCTGCAGTTTGATTAGGACTAGGAAGCAGTCAGGATATTGTTTGCCCAAGCAGAGAGAAAATAACACCAAGCAGAAAGTTAAATATATATCCATTTATTGGGCTGGTGCTCTCACAAGCACACCAGCTCTTCCTGTGCCTCAGCCCCTCTATTTACAAAGGGCACAGGCCTCTTGGAGATGTAAAACAGAAACCCAGAGCAGATTCTGCAGTGCAAACACATGCAGCTCAGCTAAACCCTGCACAGAGGGATCACCCAGACCACTGAGACCCTTCCTGCAGCCTGGTCATCTCCCTGCAGTGGTGCTTGAAGGAGCCCAGTGTGGGGCTGTCCCTGGGATAATGTCCCTCACTTCCTCAAATCCTTTAACTCTTTCACATTTTCCTCCATGGCCACACTTGGGCACACTGTGATCAGATCGGGCATAACCCCTGTCCCTGCACACCTGGGGAAGGGGAGGCACTGGCTGTGTGCTGCTCTCCCCAAGCTCAGCTACTGGGACAGGTTTGGCAACCTTTCCTGGGGGAAGGCTGGGCAAACTTACCTGGCAGCAACACCCTGTGAAGTGTCTGTGTAGAAGTGATGAGGTGTTGCTCAGAAATATCTGGTTACCTTCTCCTTGGGATAAACTAGCTCAGACTGAGTTAAGTGCTGCTCTGTGTGGCAGAAAAACCAGGTTGAAGCCAGGCTGGGACTAGTACCACTGCACCCCTGGGATGGTCCCTCTGCCCTGGGTGCTCTGGGATGCCCATCAGAGAAGGTGCTTTGCTGGGGAGAGGAGGTCAGGCATGTTCCTGACAGCTCTGACAGTGAGGCTGGCATCTGTAGGATTAAGAAATGTGGCTGAATATCTTCCTACATGTGATAGGTGCATGGAAAACCCATTTTTTAATTTTTGGCAGAAAGGAATTGGAATGCAACTGGGCAAGCTACAGACCCATGCTCGCCCTGCCAACTTTTGTAATAATAGGAAGCTAGTTACAGTAAACAGTGGTAAATAACACACTCATGAAATCCAGCAGGGAATAAATGATTTGTTCTTATATAGGAAAACAAAAAAGGAGACAGTGCTTTATTTTTTAATACTGTTGTACTCCACCCACACTGTCTCCAGTATATCCCATAACAGTGTTGGCTTTTGAGAAAAATGCATATAATGACTGGACTCAGCCTTCTTGCACAGAAGCATGACTAGATAATAAAACAAAGATGCTGGCTTACCAAAAAATTCACATTCAACTCTTTGCAATACGTTCATTCACCACTCACTTTCTCAATTTTTACCCATAGAAAGAGCTTGGTGACTGAATTTATTCCTGATTTGTGAGAATGAAAACAGAAAGAGTACAATACTCATTCTATTTGTGCCCAATATATGTAGTACATTACTTACAAAATATTTATCTGTGTTTCTTCCCACCCACTACTTTTTTATATTCATCACTGCCTGGGAGGAGAGGTAGAAGACACAGCAGATATACAAAGATTGGAAAGAATGTTTACTTGAGGGAGATTTGTTTTAAGTTATGAAACAGACTTTAAAAAACCTACTTTCCGATATTTTTCTGGAAGTAAACAAGTTTAGTTTTGATAATAGATTATTCCAGTAACCATAAAGGGTCTGTTGCCTTTTCTACTACGAGCTATTTTTAAACTTAGAAAGTTTTTAGGCTCTCTTACTCAAGTGTATGCCTGCAACTCTTCCTCATATCCCCCATGGACAAGGGGAATAGTTTATTCCCTGCCCCTCAGAGACAGTATTTTACATGTTTGATGTCTCCTGTTTCTCCCTGACCAGTCCCAGTTCTCTCCTGCCCCTCATTTCTCAGACCTATTTCTGGTCTCTACTGGATTGCTTCCAATCAGTCCTCACTCATTTGAGCACCACGCTGAAGACAGGGTGATGATGCTGAAGCCAAGCTTTTCCCTGAGCATGACTGCTCTTTTTCCATGGCAGGGTGAATTCTGTCACAGCTGCCTCATGGACCCCTCCCCATAAATCAGAAGAAATCAGAGTAAGACAGCAGAATCTGGCACACAAATATACAGTCCTGCTCTAGGCAGGAGTAGTGGCCAGATGCATGGTGGGACCATATCTGGGGACATGGAGCTGGTTTGATTCAGCAGATTAGCCTTTTCTTGAGGCTGGACTCTTGTCTGAGCATGAAAGTGGCAGTCTTGAAACAACTCAAAGTTGCATTCCAACTGCATTTCAACTTCTGCTGCATTTCAAGTAGAAGAAGCCTCTTCTGCCTCTCCTTCTAATTTAGCCACGCTGTTACAGCCAGGGTCTGATCTGAAAACATGTCCTTCCTGTGAGGTTCAGACCACAAACCTGACTGCTTGCCACGTTCCCCTGTTGTTTTTTTCCTTGGGTCTCTGTATGAATCTAGTTTATCACATCCAGCCCTGTATTAAATATGCTCAGTGTTTGAGCGAGCTATGAAGTCACAAGCTTCCCATGGAGAGTTTTTCTTCGCTTCATCTGGAACCCAACAACTCATGCAAGTGTACACAGCATGGTCCCCAAAAGGTCCTTCCTTGTCACCTCTGGAAAATGTTGCTACTTCTTGGTTGAGCAATTTCACACAGAAACGTCGTGGTGTCAGCGGGGAGGGCAGGTCACAGGCTCCCAGTGTGCTTCTGTAAGGCAGGCAGTGGAAACACTGCTGAGGTATTTCCTCACAGTGCTCTCCTGGGCTCTTCCCAAAAAGCAGGGGAAGAAGCCTGGAAGGTGGGGAGGTGATGCTGCTGTGGTGGGAGGGGGCACTGCCCTTGCTGCTGCAGGGGATCCAGTCACTTACTGGAAGAGGGGGTGAAATGTTGGCTGGAGTTAAGGGAAAAACCCTTTGGGTCTGGGATTTCATCCAGGTCATGCAGACAGTGGATCAAAAGGAGCAGCCAGGTCACTCTGTGCCTCACCATCCACTTGGAGCAAGAGCAGAGTAAGGGAGATGAGGGTGGCTGAGCACTGCCAGAAAGGTCCATGTGTCCCATCTCAGATGTCCATGAGTTCTATCCCATCACAGCAGTGCTTCCCAGCACTGTGGTGTGCTCTGGGCGTGCTCCTGCCCTCAGCTCCCACCAGGACCATGTACTGACCCCACAGGTAACTGATCTCCCATTGTATGGGGCACAGGAGACGGAATAATAAATAAATAAATAATAAATAATTCAGAAATAATCTTTTCTCACATAAAAATCCATGTTCCTGGGGAAAAGTACACAAAGTTAAGGCCAGGAATAATCTGTTCAATTCCAGCAAAAGCTCCAATTCCCCTCTTCTTTTGTGTAAGTCACAGACTCCCTTTTCTCCTCCCATAACAATCTCATGCATAATAAAAACAGGGCTTCCTCTGAAAATCTTTTGTTTTCCAAAAATATGAAGAGTTCCAGGGAGAGTCTCCAAGATCAATTTGCTATCTGATTCCAAACAGAGCTGAACAAAATCTCTGGTTTTCTCCACTGCCAAATATTTGTGGTGACATGCAGGATCTGCCCCTAATGTCAGCAGGAATATCAACAAAACATTTCCAGCATGTTTTCACAAATTTGCCATCAGTTCCCAGGCCATTTGGTGAAACTCTACAGACGTCATGGGTTGACTTTGTTAAAACCATCCATGCAGTTTTAAAGAAAATAGCATCTGATGACTTCCCACCACCTTTCTTGTCTTTTTACAGACTCTTAAAATACTATGTGATTCCTTCAAAATGTTCAAATAATCACTCCTGCTTTGATTATAAACAAAGAAGACTTTAATTTGTCTCCTCAGCCAAATTCACGAAAATCAGATCCCACTGCTCAGTTGGAGAGGGAAAGACAAACAAATGTAATGAAGCCAGGCAGCTGAAAAAAAAAAGAAAAAAAAAGCAGCACTGATTAACAGAGAAAAACAACTTACATTGTATTTTTTTTTCAATCCCACTTGTCCTTCTCCCAACAGCCTAAACACAAGGCAAAAGTGAAAGTGCAATTACTCATCTCCTGTGCTCCTTCCCTGCCACAGCACCTGCCTGGGGTGGTGGAGCTATCCTTGGACCTTTTCCCCTTGGATGTGGGTGCCCCTCCAGCCTGGCTGGTGCCACTGCCTCCAACCCAGGAGCTTTCCAAGGCAACAGCAGCTGCTGCTGCTGCATTTCAGGTGATGCTCAGACCAGCTGCACTCTGCATCCCTTTCCTAAATGTGGACTGCTAGGAGGTGAGATTGATGGGAAAAGGGTGCTGAAGTAAATCAGCTGCTCCCATCTTAGGAGAGACTGAGCAGGGACACCATGCCTTCCTCCCCAGATCTAGGTCTGGTCCCAGTCTGTGTCACTTGCCCACGATGTGCTCAGCAGCTTCCCCAGAGGTGCTCTCTGGAAATCATAGAATCCTGGAATGGTTTGGGTTGGAAAGGACCTGAAAGATCCTACTCCAACCCTGCCACGGGTAGGGATCCCACTCAGTAGATCAGATTTTTCAGTGCCACATCCAGCCTGGCCCTGCACACTTCCAGAGATGAGACAACCACAGCTTCTCTGGGCAACAAAAATGCTGTCATGGTTTCAGGAATGCTTTCAGGGTGGGATTTTACCATTTCGAGGTCTCCTTCTACAGTCAGAGACTCCCCCTATATGTTACTAATTTTTAATGATTTTGTTGTCACAAGTGCCTAAGAGACTTCAGTTTAAGGGACAGCACGTTTAGGAAGTTTACAGATCCCCTAATGATTTCAAATATCACTTACATCACTCTAGAAGACACCAGGTCCATAAGAGATAATGTAAACCTCTTCCTGGCTGCAGTTTCTCTTGAGATACAGCTAAATGCTGCAGACACATAACTGTGACTTGAATGCATATAATAGGTATTTGTGCATGCAAATGGCCGGTTATATGTGAGCAAGTAATTACCTGATTTGCATGCCCAGACATGGTAATTCAAATGTAAATTAGCTGTACAGTTGCAGATATACTTTGCATGTATAGCTGCCTATTTATAAAAATATGTATATTTTTGTCCAGCCAAAAGGGCCTTTTACCCCTGCTCCAAATGAGACATAAGTGGGCATTAAGTGGCACATGCTCACATCTGCCCAGGGGTGAATGTCATCAGTCTGAATATATTTGTGAGAGCTGCTCTGCCCAAACTGGAGCCCAACTTTATTTATAGAAAACAGCCACAATGGGTTTCTGTCTGACGCCCACCAAAATCAATGCAAGTCTTTCTGATGACTTCAATGGGCTTTGAATCAGGCCCAGATGGAGCAAAGATATTTCTTAAATTTTTTTTAATGGAGGAAGTGTCGTGCACAAATATGTGAATAGATTAGCAGGGAGATCTGTAAGTCTCTGTAAAGAGGTGCTGATTATACAGCTGCATGTTCATGGCTTTAAAGTTCCCTTATCAAAACCTGTGAAATTATTTTGATGATGCAGAAATCAATAAAATATTTACTTAGAGGAACATTTTGCACCTGCATTTGCAAACTTCAAAACCAAAGTAACACATGAACCACGATTATATTTTCTGAAGTTAGTAATGATGTGTTTTTCTCTACAACACTATTGGTATATGCAAATAATGACTTTTTTTTTCTTTTTGATACAATTTCATTATTTGCATTGCTACTAGTGGTTCACCAATAAAGGCGAACATCACATTAGGATTCATGACAGTTTTCACATTGTATTATCAATATGTGGAAATAATTGTCTGCTCCGGGATTAAATTACATTATTGTGTATCTTTTTCATGCCTAATAAATAATGATGGATGGCTTTTATTTTCATCACCACCTGCAACCATTTAGTCACCCCTTGATTGTTGAAGATAAAATAATAAAAAGCAAGTGTTATGTTGCAAGCAAAAGAATGCAGTCAAAACAGTTGCATGCCTCGTGTCTCTGTCTACCTTTTTGCAGTCCCTAAAGAGTAATAGTTGGTGTTCTGAGAAGGCAACCTGCAAACTGGCAAGCAGTTCTCATAAATTGGGCAAGGGGGAAAAATATGGAAAACCTTTTTTTTCTCGTAAAACAATAATTATTTCTTAGCGCATGATTCTTAATCTGAAAATTAGGTTTTTGTTCTGCTGTGCAAATCAGTTACATGCAATTAGAATGCAAAGCAGAGGCACATTCTCAGTGTTTAGCCCTTTTAAATAGAAATGAAAACAGCCTGCAAATTGTTCCGAAGTTGAAAATGCATGCTAGGTAATTTTGAAATTCAAAGAAATAAAGCCATGCGTAATAAAAAGCCCACTCCAGCTCATTACATTTTGTTTTAAATTGCCAATTGTGAAGCTTTATAATAAAAATAGATGTTGCATATTTTGAAAAACTGTAAGGCTCTTTGCCAGTGTTGACATATTTATACACAGGCACAAGGATCCACATGTGCACACACAGAGTCCCAGCGCATGTCACTTTTTACATTATCATCTTTTCTACTAGGTCAAGTGTAATCTTGAAATTGTTAGAACTCCTACCTGCACATTCTGATCCAGAAACTCTTTAAAGCTGAAAACAAATGGAGTTGACATTTTTAGTTAAAGCTTACATTAGCTATTGTCACAAGTCTTTAATCACACTCACCCTCTTCAGATATCTGGTATTGTTAGCTCGGGCCGCCCTGCGTGGAGTGCCATAGGAGCCTTTTAAAAATAGCACAGCAATATTTAGAATGGAAAGTTATTGCTGGATAATTTCATTAACTGCCAGTGTATCAAACTGAGCTCAAGATAAAGTTGTCCTCTTTTTTTTTTTTTTTTAAACAAAATATTCAGTTCTGAGTCAAAGGTTTATTCTCTGTGTGCAGTTTCACATGCTTGGCTCTATTATCTTTAAATCACAAGATGACAATCTTCTCAGGCATACCAGAGAGTCAACCAAAATCCAACAGTAATAGATAATCCTATCAAATGTCAAGATACTGAGGAGAAGCGGTTTGAAAAATAGGCCAACAGTCCATTACTTGATTTACCTTGAGAGGATGTTAACATTTTTGCAGCCTGCCTTCAACAGGGTATACTCACTCTGCGTTACTAAATTGTTTAAAAACCTGTTTCAAGCATTTAGAACTATTTCTGTTGTTTGTATTTAAATACATACTTTGAATTTTCCACCTTTTACCAGCAGTGCTGCCTAACTGGGGAGGTCCCAGCTGGCTGGAAGTGAGCAAATGTGACACCCCTTTAAAGGAAGGGTCAGAAGGCGTCAGGACTGTTTAATATCTTTATTGGTGATGTGGATGAGGGGGTTGAGGGCACCCTCAGTCAGTTTGCAGATGACACCGTGTTGGGTGGGGCTATTGATCTGCTGGAGGGCAGGGAGGGTCTGCAGAGGGATCTGGACAGGCTGGATCAATTGGCCAAGGCTAATTGTAGGAGGTTTAACCAGCTTGGCAGTGCTCAGTGAATGGCTGGACTTGATGATCTAAAAGGTCTTTTCCAACCTACACTATTCTGTGAATCTGCATACATAGAAAGTGATGCTTAAAATAAATGTTTTTCCTTCAGGGTCTGAAAACTACTGCTGGTGATGTAGCCCTCTTCCTCAGACAATAAATACCAACAAAATAATCCACTTACTAGCCCAAATTTATGAAAGAAATTATAAATTAACTTTAGTAATAGATTAAGAGTGGAATTTCTTGGGGTGTCCCCTCTCTTGACCTATGGAAATGCCTCAACCACAGAAAATTATCCTCAGAAATCACAAGCAGGGACTCAAAGGGCAGTCTTGAGTGCTGATAAGCTTTGGCTGCACATGTCGCCCTGTTCCACACGCCTTGAACACATCAGCCCTTGCTCACAGCATAATTCAACATATTAAAGCTCCTCTGTAGAGAGATGCTGTGTGGAAAGTCCCCCAAATACAATGGCTGTGTCAAACGGAAGAAGCTGCACTGGGGAAATTCCCCAAAATGTGAATTGGCAAAAAAAAAAGGCTATCCTGGAAAACCTTCCCACCTGGATTGCTGGTGCACTGGAAGTTCAAACAGAGGATTCTCTGCTCACACCTTTCCTTGCCCATTTTGCTCAGCCATAGCACTACCAACGCACCTACAGAAAGCAAAGGAAAGGGAGAAATTTGGGTCAAAAGTAACACCTTCCCTGATCCTGATAACATTCCCATTAGCTACAGCAGTTGCAATGCAGGAGACATTATTCCTTTAGCAAATTTGCAGTCCTTTTACAGTCAGTCAGTACAAAGCAGACACATTTTTCCTGCCTGGCACTTTCTGTTGAAAACCACGCCTTGTTACACACGCACACACATACACAGGAGCAAAGGGCTGACTACAGCTGAGGCTTTTCCTTCTCATGCCCAGACAGATGCTCCCTGGGACAGGATGAAATCCTGCACCCCCAGAGCTGGAGCTGCAGGGCTGACACCAGTGCCAAGCTGCAGGCAGCTGCATGACTGCGCTTTGCAGAATTTTACTGCCCTCTCTGAAAAAATCATTCAATTCCAAGTGATAAATAAACACTCTCCAAGTTCTGCCTGCAGCTGGAGGCAATCACTATCTTTCTCATCCCTGTGCTCCATCCCTGCCTCCATCAATAGAGAGGTAATTTTCAGACTCAGTTCATTAACACCGAGCTGTTGATGGAGCTGTAAACACTCCACCCCGCTGTCGTTTCAAGCCTGTTACCAACTATTCTTTTCTGTTTAGCTGACCTGCCGTGGCATTTAAGATGAAAAATATTTGTTTTAAATTCACAGCAGTTGCTCTGGTCTCTGAAGAGGGCTGACACTGGTTCTGACATCCAAAAGCACCGTAGAGCCAAAAGGGAATCAAAGTTTTTTTGGACAGGGTTCTGCAGAGAGGGTGGGATATGTGGCAGCTTGGGACACCATGAGACAAAGGCAGTGCCATGTTTGGCTTCAAATGAGGGTTGCTGCTTGTAAAACATACACACAACATCACATAACAGCCATCAAGATAAGGAAATTATAAGAAGGCAGAAGGAAAGCAGCTTTAGTCAGCAGATGTCCCAGGGAGGAGAGGGGACACTCTGTCCCATCTGCACACAATAGATACAAAATCCAACCACTCAGGTTTGGGAGCTCTCAATACCTTGATGGATGGTTTGGACCATGGTGTAACTGGTGCAAGAAGGAAGAAACTAGCTTATCCCACAGCCCAGTCTGATTTTTGCACTGCTGAAGAAGGACATTTTTGATGGGCAAAGACACCCTGGGGCATTTCCTCCTGTCCCACAGTTCATCAGGACATATTGACCCAGGTGCCAGAGTGTGTTTGCAGACTGGTTTGCAGACTGGCTGTTCACAACCTCAGCAAGAGCCATGTGGGGAGATAGACGGCACCCACCCACACTGAATCAAATAGTCCCTAGGGATAGATTATTTCAGTCAATAGAATGACCTGGCTGCACATGATTTTATGTCTCTGCTCTCATCAGTGTTGTCAGTTCCTTCACCCCAAGGCTGGCAGAGTCACCCATGCTGGAGGCAGGGGAATGGTTATGGAGAGTGAAGGTTCCAGAACTGCAGTCCCCAAGTTTTTGAAGGCTCTGTTGTGGTCATGGTATGTATTACTCAGTATGGAATTCTCATACTTTACAGGCGTAAATGAATCTGCATGCTGAGGTGCAGCAAGTGGCAGAAACATCCCCAGCACATAGTGAAAAATTTCTGCTCCTGAATTGGAGAGAGAATGTGCTGCCTGGCCCAAGGGAAGCCCTCAAACCTCTCTGCACTCAAGGAGCCAGCCACCAAGCTTTTTTGACAATTTTACATGGTACACAAGAGGGAACTCTGCCTTGGGCAGGTAAGGCTTGAAGTTTTCATTCTGTTTTTCCTCCTCTTGTCTTTGACTTGATTAAAACCAACCCGAGTTGGAAGAGCCAAGGGATGTTCACCTTCCCCCTGCAGATGTGGAACAGATACCTGGCCCTGGCAATGTCTTTCCCTGCTGTGTGCACCAGACCCATCAAGCAAGCAAACAGCAGCAAGAGCCACACAGCCTCAGTGCTGTTGGGAAGTAGATGTCTCTGAAAGGACAAGAATATGGCTCAGGGATCTTGTAATTCGGGGTGAACTGAATCTGCACAGTTTAATGAAAATGGCTATCATCCACATTTTGTTGTCTTTATAAACATTTGCAGAGTGGCAGTAGCCAATCTAAATGTCTCAGCAGACAAGTACATACTGTACTTTGCTTCTTTTTTTCTGGAGTGCTGGAGAAAACATGCGAGCTGGAGCCAGCTGATGTGCTCTCCATGGGTCTCAAGGGCAAGCTCCTTCAAACTGAGAATGATCTTCATGTTCCTTCCAAACTCATTTTGTGCTCTTTTTATTACATCTTCAGAGGTTCATCACACCATTCCTGCTCCCCATCATGCTCAGGGACACTTTCTTTGCCAGCCAGCTCAGGAGAGTTCATGACCACGAGGCACAGCCTGGCTCCTGAGGTGTTAACAACATCTTGGAATGCACCGTGCCTGGGCCCAGGAAGGATTTGGAAACACGCTCTCTTTTGCAGGGCTATTGCTGATTTTGCTTTTCATTGATGTTTGAGGAGGATCATCTTGTCTGGAGAGAGGGCAGTGTGTGTGTGTGGAGGTGGTGGGAGCTCTGTCTGCAGGGCTGTGCAGGCTCAGCTGTGAGAGGGCAGGCAGCTCCTACAGCAGCCTCGTTACTGGAAGGTGAGCCTAACAAACCTGCTGTCAGATGATCTCTTGTCTCTTTAAAGCAAAGGTAAAGGATCTAAGAAAGCTCTTTCTTGCTCATTCTTTGGACAGAGACATTTAGATTGAGTGCCGCGGCTCTCCCTCACTACAAAGACTACAAAGGTATTTTTATCTTAATTAGAAAGTTTTGCTGCCCTACTTTCTGGCGAGCCCTTGTCCAGCCAGCCTGTCATCTCAGGCATCATTCAGGCCCCTCAGAACCAGACCAGCTGGTTTCAAAGCAGCCTTGGCACTGCGCTACCCAAGGGCTCCCACGCTCCGGACTGAGTGGGAGCATCAGCCTTCAGAGACCAGTTTGAAAGGTCCTCGGCTGACACGAAGAGACCCGAGCAAAGCCCTGTGCTCCCCTCGAGGCTTTGTCACCCTGCCACACCGAGGGACAGCCTTGCTCCCCACTCTGTCAGCATATGCCAGCCAAGGCCCCGCCACTCGTTTCTCCAGGCTAGCGCAGGCAGAGCAGCCCAATTCATTGTGACAGAGCAGTTAAGTAAGTGGCACAGATTTCACATGTCAGCCCTTGCCTGCCTAATCCCAGAGCTATCCCAGAACAAGTGACTGGTGAGGAGCTTCAGCAGCATGCACAGGCAGTGCTTAGAGTGCTTCAGAGCATGTGCTGCTAAACTAAAGTGTTGTGCTGCTCTGTTTTCCACTGCCTGCATCCAAACTTGAAGGACTTCACATGCATCCAAACCTGGAGACAGGATAGAACGAGCTTCTCTTCTGCAAAAGCTTAAATATATTTGTGTACACTGATCTTGATACCTCTCAGGCGTAATTACATTTCAATTTTACACAGTAATGTAGTTGGATGATTTTTTTTAATTAAAGGAAAAACCTATCTTCCTCATTGTCATGCCTTAGTCCTGCTTTCTGGAGTTATGAAAAGAAAATTTTCAGCAGAATTTCCTTAGCATTTTAGCTGGGAAAGTGTCAAGGTTTCAGTACCTTGGGAAATATCTTTACTTAGCTGACTCCTGCTGTTGGGATATTTTTTGGGGCTCTGAAGGTATTGGTAAGTCTTAACAAGCCTGGCCAGCCTCACCTTGTGCCTCCACCCACTCCAGCAGGCCTGGGAGCCCATTTAAACTCACACAGGGAAATCTGCTCCTTTTTGTGAGCTGTGCTGGAGGATGCTGGTCCTCAGCTGAGTGATCATCCTGACCATGCACTGATTTCCAGCTCGACCTCCCTGTGATGCTGCCTGATGGCCTGGCCCCATCTGCAGGACTGCCAGCTCCTCTCCCTCCCTGGAGAAAGGAGCTGGGACTCATGGGGAGCCCCCACACCAGCATGGCAGTGGGGCATGATGCTCCTGCTGGAGTTTTTCCCCTAGGGAGAGGGCAGACCTCACTGCTTCCTGGCAATATCCACAGGCATTATAATCCCTGTCTTCCCACTCTGCTCCTGGGGAGGATGAGGTGCTGCTGCTCTCACTTTGCATACAGGGGAAGTGAAGCACAGATCTCATGGGTGTGCCACTGGAGCTGGAGACGTGAGAGGGAAAGAATTAGAAGAAATGACTCATGGCAACTCCCTTGCACCAGTGGTGGTGGTGCAACTGGTTCTGGTTTCTGGATACAGTTAAACCAAACATCTCATGAGTGCCAATTGCTGTGTTGTTTACAGTAAATGGGATTGGGTAAATAAAGCAACTGCAAAGACTTCCAGTAAAAATGAGAAGTCAGGCTGCATGACAGAGTAGTAAAAGGATGTTTGTGTTGCCAACATCCCAAAGCTTCTGCAATGGGCATTCAGCTACCAGAACACAGTAGTAGAATAGTTCTCACTGCATTACCTTTGCTGAAAGAACAGATATGAAGGCAGGATGCTTCACACGTACAGAGCTGATGTGAAAGTAAGGTTTGCTGTTGATGATACTGTAACATCCATCTATAGGAATGGATGCTGAGCTGTGTTAGCCAAAGCTAAGTAACTGCTAGATCATATTATTATCAATGGATAAGTCAAAACAAAGAAGCTGAGAGTAACTTTTCCCTGCTCCCACCACAAATGATGGGACAGGCAGAGTGGGTTGATGCTACCCCCATGAGGTCATGGTTTTCTACCTCTACACTGTTTTTAAAATCAGTCCATCAGTGCAAAATCTTCTAACAGTGACTTGCTGAAGTTACTGAGTATTGCTGTATTCCCTGATGTAGTGTGTTGAAAACATCCCTTTCTTTTCCTTTTACTGGCACACTGGCAGAGGACACAGAGGTACCACTGTGATTTCCCTGCTGGCTGCTCCTGGAGAGGGGACACAGGGCTGGAGAAGTGCTTTTCTCAGTTGGGATGGGTGTTTTTCTTACCAAAGAGGAATTTACTGCTGTTCTACATGGACTCTCAGTAAATCCACAAACCACAGTCCTGGCAGTTAAGATATCAGACTTGTCATTTTTGGAGGAATGCATTTTTATGTGATGGTATGACAGGAAATCCCTGTTTCATGCAGCCACCGTATCCACCTTGAGAACAGATACTTTCAAATTTACTTATAGGTTCTTATATCCTCTTTCATCCAAGTTTTTTCCCTCCTTTTTGAGAGGAGGAAAATGCTGCTCTTATAATTACTAAGAAACCTGACTACTTCTAGTGCTTCTACCATCTCAGTACAGGACATTTTAGAATTGAATAAAAACATGGCCCAAAGGATGTTCATTTGTGCCTGATGCTATGGACAGAAAGCCTAGGGGAATCTTTTCATCCTGTGTACTGGGATTACTTGTTTAGCTTCAATAGATTTGGGATTTTTGTGGACATAAACATTATTCTTTTGTGTGAAGTTGTACTTCCACCAACATTTCAAATCTGACTTACCAACAGGTACCAAGGAATACCCTGATTTCACTAAAAAATTACAAAAATGGCATCCAGGATTTTCTCTCAGATTTTCCTGTGCACATTTCTGATTTTAATCCTCGTTAATGAATTTAAGCAGGAGTGTCAAGAAAGATCTTCCTGATATCATGTGGTTCCAACTCAAAAGGTTTAGAGATATCTTAAAACTTTGTTGTTCTTCAGATTACGACTTCCATTTCTTGGACTCTGCTCAAGTCAGTAAGAGTTTTTTCCTGAGCAAAAGAACACAAACTCTTATTTTGACAGTGCAAAAGCTTTCTCAGCCTTCAGGCTTTCCTATTGTAAAGCCCAATTGCATTAGGTAAATTAGGAGAGCTAAAAGAAAATAAGTATCACATTTTAAAGAAGTACAAAGCAGAACAAAAGAATAAATTGTTACTTTGCATAAGTTAATATTTAAGGAGCACATCTCAGGCAAGGCAAAGCCATAATCCACACCAAAGCAGAATCTCCCTTAAACTTTTTAGTGAAGAAATTAATAGAAGCCTTGTGCTTTTCTGAAATGTTTGTGTTTTGGTTGTGTTAATATTCTTTCCATGATGGTGTCTACGTGAGAACTGGAGATAAAATAAGACAGATGTACTGACCATGGTTACCAAGGGAGCAGTTTCCTTAGCAATGGCAAAGCAGTTGTCAAAGCAGTCAATGTTCCCTCTCTCTCTCACATGACTTGTTTTTACTAGTTTGCATAGCTTGGTTACACAAACAGCTCATCATAAACCTCTCCCAAATTTCCAGGCACAGGCAAACAAGGCCTAGGTGGGTCATTCATCAGAGGATCCCAACCTGGTTTCGGTTCAGTTTCTACCTGAACCTCTTCCTCTTCTTTATCATTTTTCATAAAACATTTGCCATCTAAAGAACATGAAAGTCATCCAAATGGAAACATAACCACATAGTGCACATTCAGATAAAAAGATATGGAGGTGGGTGAGTAGCATAAAATTGCCACCTGTCCAAAGCACCAGTCCCTTCCTGTTAAGGGTAAAGATGGCAGCTAAAATCATCCCTATAAATAGGTCCTGTAACTGCCTCCATGAAATGGTTATTATCTGAGAATGGAAGGCAGTATGATCCCATCTTCCTCACTGAGGCTGAAGAGTGGATTATGCTGCACTATAACACTTACCACTCTCTGTGGGTGCTTCTGGTGGTGGCCGTAAGTGTGTGAGGTCCCTGGGCCACCTCCAGAATGGCCCAGCTGAGGCCATTACCCAGCAGGCAGCCTCCTCCACCCTCTCACACCCTCACTCCCAGGGACAGCAGGAGCTGAGATGGGCTGATGCTGCTGGATTCAAGGTATCAGCTCTAAAAGAATGGTTGATCTCATAAACTACCTGGAATACCCTGATATGTGTAGCTCTAGGCACAGCGACCACCAAACCCAAAGTTATTCAACCTGAGTAGAATACCAAAAACATCAAGGCAATGATGAAACTCTTTCCCAGTCAGTATTTAAGTTAAGCAGTTCATTTTAATCAAAATGTGATTAAAAGTGTTGTGTCAGTAGTCTAATAATGTCGAGACAGATCTGTGCTGTAGTGCTGGCTGCAAGAGGTGCAGTCTTCTGGTAATTGGTGCTAGGAAACTAGTGTTTTCCTGCCTCTGTTTCCAAACAAGGGCTAAACTGTTTCATATCAAATAGATCTGAATTCCTCTATGAAGACATTTCCAGGGAATTCCTAGGTGCAGGCTATCAAGGGGCCCTTTTAAAGTCATAAATGCTTCTATGAAAAGCAATGTTAATATAATCCAGTACTATCAACTGGAGTGCCACATACAGAAAAATACTGACTACTGACTACTGATTAGTTCTGGGTTGAAAAATGCCATTTTGATGTCATTGCTATGATCTGCCATTTAAAAAAATTTGCTATCAAATAGCACCTGAGAGTTTTGCGATAATTCAGCTACTCTGTGTGTACTCTTTTCCAACCCATGGCTAAAACTCATCCATACTCATTTTCCAACACATCCTTATTTACTGCCTGCAACAAGTATGGATTTTTTGTTCAGGTTGACTGGAATTCAATGAGACACTGATGAAGAGAAGGAAAAGTGTCCCCTTGCTCACAGCTCGTTTCCATGGGCTAGGTTACTACTACAGCTCTCCTCCTCCTTGAGGCTTTCACTCCATGCCTATAATGCTCCTGCTGCACTGCTCCAGGCAAAGTTAGGAGTTTTCTCGGGCTTTGTTTACAAATACTTCTATCAGGAATCTGACACCGTAGACAGGAAGGCACAGAGCAAGCTGGGAATGCAGTATCAGGTAGAAGTGTTGCTGGCCTCTGATGTGACTCCTGTGTCCTTGCTCACAGCTCCTGGGCAGGGAGGGGGAGCAGGGAGAGGGTCAGCAGCACTGTGACATCTCTGAATGCTGTAAGCAAAATCTGTCTCTCATCTGCTTTATTAGGAAAAGGAGGAAAAAGGCTGTGGCATGCTTCTTAGTTATTTCCTCTATTCCACATCAAGGCAGTTTCAGATTCAGAGAATCTCACAATCCTTGAACTCAATAAATCTACACAATTCTTGTGAAAACCGGTATTTTTGTGTCAAGAAACACAGGGACAAAAGAAGGAGGAAAGGTAAAAGCTACTTACAATGTAATCATGTTTAAAAATGAGACACTTCTTCCTTTAGAGGAAATAGTGGAAGCTCTTTATTCTATTTAAATATGCAGCTTACTTTTAAAAGTTTTTGGGAATGTGGGAAGGAAAGCTCCAGGGGGGAAGTGTAAGCAGTGGCAGGCATCCAGCTGAAGAAGGCAGCAACAGGGAAGGACTCAGATTGCTTCTGCAAAGAGTAAGTTTGCAGTTTTACTTGTAGGAGGAGCACACCCTGAGGCCAACCACAGCCCTGAGTCATGTCAAAATCCCATAACATGTATGGCCACACTTCCATCCCCTCCACAGCCCTTTTACCTCAAACCTCAAAGACGAGATGATGAAAAAGCAGAGGTGTGAGTCACCTGGGTGTGCAGTTTTGCCAGGACAGTTCTTGGCCCCCATGTCCCAGCCCCAACTCTGCCTGTCCCTAATTCAGCAACCCCTCAACCACCCCCAATTACCAAAGTAATTACCAAGGTAGCTGTGCAGTTCACTTGCCTCTGGTTGAGCTGATTTTTTACCATTATGACCCAACCACCTGCTGTGCATTGGATGTAACTTTTCAATTAACATTCCCTGAGGGTTTGTCACCTTCCATGTGCACTGCAGCCCCAGCCATTCCCACACCCAGCACCCCTGGGCCGTGTAAACCTCCTGCACCAACACACCAGGCACAGATTTAATGGCACCCACCTCAATCCCCCTGGTTAGAGGTGTGTAAACATGCCTGTAAAGGCTGTGCCTAAATGCAAGAGCAAAGTGTTATTGAATGTGACTAGTGCCACTCACACAGACAGGCACAGGATTCCAGCCCAGCAAATGAAGGTGGATACGATAACTGCACCAGGCAGGAGCAGAAGCAAAGCTGTCCTTCTCGATATCAGGGGACCACAAACAGTCCAGGAGCAGAGTAAGTTTTGCTGACAGGTTACATAAGAATAAACAAAACTAAAGCAATAAGAATCAAAAAGAAAAACCAGGCCATTTGCACCACGCTGAGATGGTTTTCAGATCTGACATCTCAGCAGAATGCAACTCGTGCTCAATTGCCTGAAGTCTTGCTGGAAATCTTTGCATGGCTCAGTTTTGTTGTGACTGCTCTTTTACTTGCATCTTTATTTGCAGCTTGCAAAAGAAAACTGTTGTTCTTTGTGGGCCCAAGTGCATGATATACTTGGTAATATTTTAGGGTTTAAAATTTTTGGGCACATGCCAAAAGGGGTAAAGACCTGTTTCAGAGAGAGAGTCATTTGTGCCCTCATTCCAGAGCTGAGTGCTCATCAAAGAGGTTTGAAAGTGTTTGTTCTCTGCTGATGTGTCATTGGGTGTAAAAGCTGAGAATGCCAGCACGTTGCAAGGACAGAATTCAGCAGAAAGAACTGGAATGAGGAGATACTGTTAGGGAAATTATTGTCAGAAATGGGATAGATAAACTGAAATGTGTGAATTAAATCACTTAAAAACAGGAAAGGATGACTGAGCTGCAGGGATTAAATAATTGAAAAGGGAAAATCTTTAACTGAGATATTGCATCAATGTCTTGAGAGAGTGAGGGCATAGCAGCAGAGAGGGGGAAAGGATATGGGCATAAACTGAGGATAAAAGTGGTAGAAGTCAAGAATTGCATGCAAAGAATAAAAGCATGAAAGCAAGTGGTCCTTTTAGGGTGTTGTATTGATGTGGGGAAGAGAGGGCAAACTGCAGAGCAGCTGGCTGTGAAATGCCAATAGACCCAAGAACTCTGGGAAGGTAAGTCCTGGCACAGTTTGGGGATTGATTCATCAGTTTAGAATAAAAATTAAATCGGTGTCATTACTAATACTAATACAATTCCACAAATTTATCTCAGGACAATATATCTTGCAGATTTCTGAAATAAGCAATAAGAGCCCAATAAGTAGAAAAATGGTGTTCTCACTATTTCTTGTGATAAAGGAACCAGCATTCATTTCCAAACCCATGTAGCCAGCCTCGGACAAAGCTGTATTAGCACCAGCCTACAGTGAATAATCTTAGAGATAGCAGGAACTCAGTAAAGGTTTTTATTGCCATGGTTAAAAGTACTTGCATGTGATGTAGAGCATTTTTTGGCATGATAGATATTTGTTTATGCTTGTATTTGGCAGAATGGGTTTTTAAGTTAGCTCATAAATAGCACTTTGCTAAGGACATACCTTAGGAAAATACCATCTAATTAACTGTGTTAGCTCAAAAATAAAAATTAAAGTCAACTGAAATATTAAGGAGTTCACATTTTCAACGCTTCATCATTTAGCTGTACAGCTCCCATTAACAACAATGGGAGTCACGCAGCTAAATCACCTCCCATTGCTTATAAAATGTACCCCTAAGGTATGCAAATCAGCTGCTGTGCCCTTGCTGTAAAGGGAGTTGGCTTGGTGGTGGGTTGGGCTGTTGATTTTTTTTTTTTCAATTAAAATTCTGTGAGGATTTGTAGCTCTCGTGGCACACGTTCAAGTGCCTGATGTTCCCACGTCTGTCACCTCTAGGGCGCACTGCTGCAGCTCTCCTGCTCTGTCCCCAAATTCTGGGTGCTGCAGGACCTGCTCTGTA